>NC_135690.1:14953743-15276868 GCF_964276395.1 Gasterosteus aculeatus
CTGCCTCTGGCACGAGACCGCGCCAATAAACCCACAAGGCCAAAACACTGCATGTCCTTTTCCATTTCTGTGACGCTGAGCAGAACCGTGGGCATCGTGGACATTTGAAGGAGCTCAACGCCACTCAATCCAATTTTTTGGACTCAATGGCTGAATATGCGATTGTGCGCCGCCGTACTGGAGCCGAGCTCTTTGCTGACACGTCAGGACGGCCGTTGACAGGTCGAACAGTGAAAGCCGTATTCATCTTCTCTGCTTAAGGGTAATCTGGGCTGCTATTCAACTGCCCGGACCAAGGCCAGGGTTACGAAACACACCCGAACAACCCTTTTTAACCCTTTCGGGTACTTTACTCCAGGCTGGATCCATTTGACGCGGGAGGTTAGGGGGCTCCTCTCTATGGAATGTGCTATATTGAAGCAGTAGTTCGAACTAGCATCACTAAGGAGGATGGATATGATGGGATGAACGACTCGTGCCATACCTTTCCCTCCCGATAAACACATGTAGTCAGCTGGCTTAATGGGGTCAGAGGGGTGCAGCTATCAAGCCATTAGTTTGAATGTCGCTCCATCCGATGCAGATCAAGCCGCTCGGTTTTATTGCCTTTCATGCGATCACGTTGCAAATTTTGCAAATGTCATCTGCTAATTATAAGTTGCGGGGAACAAGGTTACACAACAGCGAATTGGCTTGGACCCGGGGACATAAAATACTCCCGGACAGCTTCCGCCTCAGAGGGCAGGTCAGAAAATAACAAACAACAAAGTGTAATTACAAAAAGTCCGGTATTTGAATAGGTCTCTTTTTATTGGAGCCTCTGATGGGATGCTGGCTCTTTATCTTCAGCTATTGAAAGGATCTGCTACCGTTTTTAATGCAGCTCCCCCCCCCCTACTAAACCCACCCCCAGTGAGGAATAAAAGCGGTTCAGGCAACTGGCCCCTCAGTTGAAAAGGGATCAAATATGTGAGCACAGGGCTGATTCAGACCTGTATGTTAATGAGGGAGCACTGCCAGCAGGCTCGGCCTCGAGGTGCCAGCGGAGGCCTCAGGCGAGCACAGAAGCGCTCCTGTCTATTCCTGGATCGCAGTTTCACACGTCGCATGTTGACGGCATGTTCAGCACGAGTTCCTACTTGTGACAACAAGCAGAAAAGGCTCCTTTCTGTTTAGCATTTTTTATTTTTAAATGTCCGTGTCACATCAGGGTGCTGAGCTTCTGCTAAAATTAAGATTCACAGAGAAAAAGAAGACTCCTCTCACTCATTTCGGGGGGGGGTAAAACTCCTTTTCCGTCGCCCCTGTGAACACTGAAGAAATCAATTACATCCACATTAATCAGTTCACTCAAGGCCGGCTCGGCTAACTTTTTGTGAAACAAAAGGCCATGCGGACGTTTTAAGTGCACGCGTGTGCAGTGGTTTTCTTACACATTTTCTTTTCCATGGAGGATTTTGCACAATGGGATAAAGTAGCACCAGAGCAGATGGCGTCTACAGAGCGTGGCCGTGGTCATTGTGACGGACTTTTGCCGAGTTGAAAACACACCTTTTCTGACTGGACGTTTGTTTTCTTCTGGAAAGGCTGATGTGTGTGATGCATGCCGTCTCCACTCGCGCACACTTTGAGTTGCATCTTCTTGAATACATTCATTCACTTGCATATTCACACAAATTGTCGTCCGCTATCTCTGCGAGAGAAAAACCCACTTCTTCTCCTAATAGATGGGCGCTAAACCTACTGCAACCTTGGCTTGTTTTACAGAGATATGCTGTAAAAACACTTTTCGATGAGGCCAAACCAGCACAAGCCCTTCATATCAGATACTATGGACTTTTTCACGCAGAGAACCGTGATGTTCTGGTACCGATTGTTCTGATTCCCAAGAACATACACAGTACCCTGACCGACCAAGAGTGGGTAAATACGTACATTGCATTATTTCATGATTAGGATTATTTGGGGAAAGTAAAATGGGACGACAGGAAACATCACTATTGACAAAGCACTGGTACAAATATTAGGATAACACGGCGCTGAACTCAAAATGAGGAAGGTACGGGCTGCATGTTATTTCAACGTATCCTGCCATTGTAAGATTGGATGGGACGGGAAAAAGGGCACCATTAAAGTTAAAAATCGTTCTGATTCCATCACTTCGCTGGACCACATACGGGCAGAAAAACTGGTATTTGTTACGAGAAAGAAATCCTCGTAATCCCCGCGAGCTTCGTGATCCAGGCTTTGGTTCGCGGTGTCATCTTCGGTGATCTACAGTCAATAAGCGTAAATACATACCACTTCATATCAAATGTGACATTCTGGAGAACTGTGCAGGTTTCCTCAGAGGTCGGGAGGCCCATGTAGGTATGTTGCTTGTCTTTGCTGCTATCAGGACATACCTTGCATTTGCCAAAAGGCCATGAGGCCACCCAAGAAGTTCACATTGATTGAGCCTTTGGTGGTGCATCAATGCGCTGGAAGCTGCATCGCATGAATGGTGTTTTTTATTCATCGCGATAAGCAGAGACCAGGTTCAGTGTTTGAAAAAAGCAGATAATTGAAAACAGTTCTGTTTCTTTAAAAGCCTTCAAACAACAGGGCTGTTACTTGTAACAATGACTGATTAAAATATGTCGATGAATTGTGAAAAGCAGTAACCCAAACCATCATCCTGCAGAGGAAAAGTAGATCTCAATTAATAGTCACGCTCTTCCAGTTGGATAGAGAAGCATTTGAAAACAATGCAAACAATGAAAGCTGAAATTTTAGCTTCGTACCAAAAAATCTGATAAAGCTGAATGGTGACAAAACGTGTTTAAATGTTATTAAAACATAATGGCCCTCCTTAATTCCACACATTGGTGGCATGTGGCTTCCTATTGGTTATTCATTCTTTTGTTTTGTTTTCCCAACTCCGCATATTTCTCGAGTGTGGTCAGACAAAAAAAGTCTTGTTTCTGAAAACCACAACTCTGAGCTTAATTCATTTCTTTCTGGTGTCATGAATTACTCAAGCTGACATGTTTTAACAGAAATACCTTTCTCGGGATAGTTGGCAAAAAAAGAGAAAAAGGTGCTTTATTCCTGTGGGAGTTGCTGTGTGCTTCAGTCCTGACTTTCCTCTCCCTCTTCGCTCATATCTGTCCTTGGATTGGTTAAAAACAAACAAGGAAGTCAAATTATTAGAGCGACGCGTAAAAATACTCTTTTTGATTTGTTTCTTTTCTCGGGCCTGAGGGAGATGCACGGGTCCTTGAGGAGTGGCCTGCTGGGGAATAAGCAGGAAGGACTAGTTCCCCCGACACCACCAGATTCACAGCATTCACAGCAACAAGGTGGGGACCAACGTGGGACCAACGCCGGACACCGCTTGCATGCAATCCTCCCGAAGTCTCTCACCCAGTGCACGAGAGGCCCGGACAGACTGACTCCCTGAAATCCACATAATGCGTCAAACAAATTCCCCTGAATAGATGACGTTGTTTACTGCACTGCGAGGACTTTAAATAGCGCTTGTACTTCCTCGGCATTATGCTTTGTGATGGCAACATATTCATATTTCCCTCTTGGCTTTTGGGGAAGACAATTGCGAGAGTCTTTTTGGCTCTCGTCTGAATTCCAGTCATTCCAGATGCAGCCTGAAAGTCACATCAGGCACTTTGTTCCTGCAACTTGAGATAAAGCATCAGCACTGGAACCTGTAGGTCACCGCTCTGAATCTCATCTCCTCACCTCACCATTGCCCTCTAGTGATGGAGGACGTCGGCCGGGGCGCCGAACCGTTTTAGAGGTGTTCAAAGAGCTGATACGAGTGAAAACACACTCAGCACTTGGCTTCCTCGGAGTGACACCGGCCGTGACGCAGCTCCGTCACAAACCCCAGTGATGCCTCTCTGTCGCTCTTCACTTTAAGGTCGAACGTGAGACTTTAGCTGTCACTTTTCATCTTGACATTTTCTTTTAACAATATGGACATTGAAAAAGGGTGAAAAGTGAAGCGAGACAACGTTTGTACGTCGCGTTAAACAGTTGCATGGTAAGTGCATTTGGCCTTTGTATATTTATCAGCCATCAAAACCCAGCCGAGGACATCCAAACAAAGTCATTGTGATGATTAAATACTGTTTTTGGATGGATTGTTTGGTAAAGGAGCTCACTCCAACCCTCCAACACGGCATTCTTTTGGTAAATCAGCTGTTTTCCGTTTCCTAAAACATCAGAGGACACATTATAGAATGTTATTTGCCCACATTGACTGACGGTAAATTATTCCTCAATCCTTAACACAAATGAAAGAATTAAATACAATATTAATAGAACATGACAAAGGAACATGTTTCAATGTTTCAATCAAATGCCAAGACGTTGAATTTTGAAGTGTGACTAAAATGACTTTTCGCTGTCCAGCAGAGGGCAATAAGGGATCAATATCTTCTTTTTAACGTTCGTCTCTGCATTCTGAACGTTGGTGAAAACCTTTGCATAGTCTTTACATCCTTTTTTATTACATATACTTTCTGTTACGTGTTTGCCGTCTCTGTGTCTCTCTCACGTCCGTTTCGCTGCCTGCTTTCCTTTTTCTATTTTCTGCAGCCTCTTGCAAGCAACATTTTCTTCTTCTGTCAGCTTTATTTCAATTTCACCCTCAGTCTCCAATCTCTGCTCTGACTCGACGCTCGGCATGCAGTTCTTAAATGTGTGAAAGGAGCGAAATAATTCTTGGTACCCAGAGAAAGAGGATTTGCATGACGTAATCCAAGCACCCGTGTGGGGACTCACAGGTACAGCTATTAATCCAAATCCCCATCAGGAATCCATTTGCAGTCCAGGTGAAGAATTTGCATCGTACGCAAACCCGTGCGCGTCGGGTTAAAGTAGCGTCCGTGCCCTGCAGGCGAGTCTCGGCGAGAGTGCGGCGGATGGTTCCACCTAACGCCGCTCCTCGTTAGCAGTGTGGCTGACGTCAGGCTGCAGACCCTTCAGTCCAAAGTTCTTGGAAAAGCGTCCAAATCCCCCAAATCCCTAAAGGCAGGAGGCATCAGACCAACAAGCCCGCCTGCCCGGCTGCTGAAACGTTGTTCAATCCGGCTTTGCACCAGCAAGCAGGAGGGAAAGCATTGCCGCAAATTTGTGACGCTCGAGCTATAAATGTGGGCCCTAAGATAATTCTGGGATCACAGTGTGTTGTTGTGACATGCTAGCTGAACACGCCGCAGACAACAACACGTTAATAACACGACTTCAGACGGATTACATCACGTTCCGTTCTTTGTGTGTGAAAGTGAAACGGTTATTTCCAACGTTCTGTACAAGTGGCATTTAGTGCCCATCTGGTACACGCAGCTAAGAGCCCCCCACCTCCCCCCTTAAAAGGCAGTCATGTGTTTGTTCGTACAAACATCAGACCCGTCCCTGCTTCGTGATTACGGCAAATGGCTGACTGGTGAATCGGTGGGTCTTCGGTGAGGAGGACAAAATGTGAATCTCTCTCGTTTCATCAAGAAAATTGCTGTTTTCGCTTCCCTCCTACTGCCGTCCCCGCGGCGAACGCCCCCCCCCCCCCCCCCCCCCCCTGGCCCTTAAGAGCAACTGAGGCTTTTGTATTTGACTGCACAGCGAGTGCGACCGCATGGGTGCGTGTGTCTAATTGGCCTTGCCGAGCGTGGGAGGAAATAATCCGCTGGCTGCTGCGTACAATTCTTTAGGTACGGCAACAAATTGGATTAGCATATGTCGCCGATTATCCAATCATCAGTGAATTGCACAGACAGAACTCAACGCGGCCTTTGATGGAGTCGGATCCTTTTGCAATAAACCAGAGTAGAGCTGCGGTGCATCACATTGCCCACCTCAAGCATTTCGGAACTAACGGCGTTATGATTGCCACCTCTCTGTGGATGTTGTTCGTAGTGAAGGCTCCAAAAAGGCCCCTCACAGACTCCGAGGATGGATCCAGTGACGTTAAACAGATGCACAAGAGGTTCTTCGCTTAAAGCATCACGGCAAACGCACAAGCAGCAATCACGGATTGTCACACGTTTAAAAAAACACTCAATTTGGTTCAAAGTAAACAGGTAAAGTTGATACGCACACAGGCCGGATCCTCCACGCAAATGATATTTTGGCATTAAATATGCATTAACCTCATGACATTCCAGTATTCAGACAACATTTTGCACAATTTAACTTCTCACTGGGGTGTGAAGCATTGGGGAATATTAGGCAGCAACTCTATAACTGAAAATAAAACTGCTGATTGCATGTGGTGCTGTTTGATATCCCTCTATTATAACTGCCTGTTTGTTCCAAATTGAGGAAAAGTAATGGATGCAGTTTCACCCGCAGGGTCTCATCCAAGTGGTGTGTGATCAATTCTTTGGGCTAACAGATATAAGTGCTCGAACAACTCACATTAAATCAGAATAGTTCAAAGAAGAGAGTTTAGCAGCAGATTCTAACAAACACAATGTGCACACGGGGCCGGTGGGGGTGAGAGTTATTAACATATTCACGTCTGGACTGTATCGACGGACTGAGTGAACAACATCCATCTTATGTAAAAATCAAAAACTAATTCATATAATGGATACCTTCAACAGCAGAACATGTTCTAATCTAATGTTCAGCACAAATGCATCCCTATGCATGACTCTGAGGGACGGCACCGTGATGAAATCACAGTCCCGTGATGAATATTAATATCTCCGTTGTGACTGCAAGCCGTTGAGGATGCATGATGAAGATAAGGCGACAGCTTCGTAAATAGGTTGATTATTAAAAATGAAATGGGAAACCGCAGGTGTTGAATAAACTCTTGAAGGATGCTATGTCCCAAACAAGGAAATAGTATATTCATATTATATATATGTGACAGATGGAAGCAAATTACCGGTGACCGGAGTTAGTGGATTGTAGATAGAATTCTTCAGTTCATTGATTGATTGCGTATCAAACTGTTATCAAACGTGCAAAATTGTTATATGTGGTCACAGCTGTTTATTTCCCCCTCGCAATGTAATTTCAGAAGGAAGATAATTGAACGGATCATAAACCAGCTTCTAAAAAAACATTCCCTCCATCGGTTGTGACGACAACGGATAAATCATTTCCCGACCCCTGACCCCATCATTAATTCGTAAATTCACTTTCAGGCGAAAGAGATAAAACTAGATAAAAAATGCGTGTGAAAAGCAGCATGATAAAAAAACACATTGTACTTGAACTCCTCGAGTCATCAGGGCTTGTTTGCATATGAATTAGAGATGAAGCTGACAGATAAGTGACAGTTTCTCTGCTTCTTCCTCTGGGTTTTGAATTCACGTTTTCACTTTCTCATTGGAAAACATCTGTACGGCGCGTGTATTTACATGCATCGAGTAATTATTATGCTAATCTCATTAAATCGGTATCGAGACGATAGAACGGGAGGGGGCGTGGGGGGGGGGGGGGGGATCAAGTGGTTGCATAATAACATCAGATAGACAAACCGCAAGATGCCGCAGCTAAACATTTAATTGTCCGCCTTTCATTCCCCAGCGGCATTCATGGGAGAAGAAGCCACACTCTGCCATTTGTGTCGAAACCGCCTCTGGCAAATGCCGTTGGGGCCGCTTGGGGACTTAACACCTGCGAAGCCATGACAGTTAGATTGTAAACACGCATTTCCAACAAAAGATGGCACCCGGCTCTGAATCCAAGGGGCTTTGTGTGTGTGTGTGTGTGTGGGGGGGAAGCTCAGTGCCAATCAACGTCAAGAAAATGAGCTGAAGAATGAACGGCATCCTCTTTTACACTGTAAACATTCTTTTTCTAAACAGCTTTTCAAAGTTCTTACTTCGCTTTAAGTTTGATTTTCCCGAATTGTGAAAACAAATAAGAACCGTGTGGCAGATACTTAGTGCACGGATCTCCTGAGTGTGGCTCAGCTTCGCTCACCTCCTCCGTAATTCAATTCAGAAAAATAACCTGACTGACGTATCGTCTCTTGCAGGCCCAAAAAGCTGATTAGCCTGTCACATGGGCCTGCTGCATGCCAATTATAGATTTACAATATAGATATATGAATACCACGTTAATTACATTTCCGATGCAAGGTGCATCTCTGCATATGAAACGCGGTCGGGCAGATCAAGGGCAATGCTCACCAAGGCGTCAATTGCATACAAACTGTTCACACCGTGACACAAATGGGCAAATCCGTTTTAAAATGTCGAATGACCTTCGTACTGTTGGTGCAGCATTGAAGCCCCCCCCCCCCCCCGCCCTCCCCCTTCCCTTCGTTGGGGCGACGGAGGTCATCAGCTCGGCCCAGAACAAACAAGCTAAAGAATAAGTCTTAATCGCGTGTGCAGATTACTTTTGTTTTCTGGATGAATTGGCACGCAGAGCAATCTTTACTCACCAACAACATCAGAGGGAGGATTTACGTATTTCGCGAGAATACATTAAGATCGTAAATGTTAATTAATACACTGACTGTGCAGCCTCATTACAGAGGATTATTAGATTGGTTAGCTTTGAATGAAGCTGGTTTGCGTGTACATGATCTGTTTTAATAATATCCTGAAGGATGCGTGTGACACAAAGGAAACTTTATTTTGTCTTTCTGCAGGTAGAACATTTGGATATTTGTCAGCTTCATTGTCGTGGGGGTTTAACGGTTAAAATAAAATCCATCAAAGAAGCTATAGTCATGAATAAATGGATCTGATAAGATGAATTAAAAGGATCAAACAGCGGCAGCAAACTTTACTCATATCCAACATCATTTATATTCTGCTGCCTGAAACGGAGAAACACAAATGTCTTTGATTCCACAACACAATGGACGTATTATGATGGCGAAAGGAGGCTAATTGGAAGCAAGAACAGGGGCGAATTTGAATCGTTAATGGACCCTATTGTGTAGTTGCGGCGGCAATTTTTAGTTGGACACACAAAAATGTCCAGACTAGTTTCTCTAAAGGATCCGTTGCCACGGCCACCGGACTGGTTGTATGGAACAGTTGAGATAGCGGCAGTTTGGGGGTGTGGATGGCATATATTAGGGAATCAGACTGAAGCAGATTAGCTGAAAGAGACGCGTGTCACCGTCAGGAAGAGTTTGCACGATAACAATTCCAATTAAAGCCTTTGCATTATTTCCTTTGAGCACAAAATCACATATGAATTTAAACTGGCTGACGATGTGATGGCAAAGCTAAGCAGTTTTATAATCTCTTTCTCTCTAAAGAAAGCTGCAGAACTCATTGTTAAAATAACACTCGCAGAATGCACGAGACATTCTCGCCAATGGCTCCAAACTGTGTTCACAGAAAATCAGAAAGCAGCCGAACTCCTAAACTCTGCCTTTTAATTGCTTGACTTTTTCTCCTCTTCAAGCTCCAGGAGGAGAAAAAGCCACTAAAGGTGCAGCGAGAGAGATTAGACGGACGACGGCTGGGTGTTAATAGACCGGCCCTCTGGAGCCGTTTCATGTCCGAAAGTGACATCCAATTGATTTATAGAGGGAAAGGAAAGATTTCCGTGGATGTTAAGGTCAAGTGGGGGCATTGCAAGCGTGATGGGAAACGTGTGTAGCGTCTAATGCTTGTAGTCAGGGAAGTGGAGATCAGTGGAGAGCTGATCAACTATAGATCACATCAGGTGACTCCTGCGAGAGCATCATGGTGCACGGTCTACATGCATATTGGTTATGGACCAGAAAGGTGAGACAACTCCTCCTGAGACGGACGGAAATATTAACGCCGGCGGTCCCGCCCACAGTCGGTGTCTCCGGGGTCACATTTTGCCCGAGATCTCGCTGAGTCATTACATTACGTTTCATTTAGGCGACGCTTTTATCCTAAGCGACCATGAGTGCATTGGGCCTTGATGGGTTCAGACCCGGAACAACAAGAATCAGGAAAGGACAATTTCTTCAAGGAAGCCAAACTGCAGAGTGTTATTAGCTCACAGTGAGGGAGCTACGAGCCCGTATCATAAGAACGATGGCAGCGTCACCGGCCGGCGATAACTAATGAGTTCCACGATGAATGAACAGAATTCAAGTGTGGCGTCTGCTGATGGTTCATCCGTCCAACCATCCAGGCTCCGCTTGTCCCGGTGACAGGCTGATCGTATCATAACTGACTGTCCTGTCGTCTTTCTCAAGATTCACATCATCTTCTCTCCTCCTCAGATATTATTATTGAGTATCAAACAATACACTTTATGAACTCACAACATGGGGACAGATTTAAAAAACATAAGTCATAAGTCATTTAGGCCCCAGAGGCATTTTGCCGTAATCTCTTTTTGACTCGTGAACTCGCGTGGGAAACATTTAGCATCTGTGGCATATGGCAGACTCACAAAACATAGAGTACACTCTCACAAAGTACAAAAAAACGGGATATTTATGATTCATTAGGCTACACAAGCACTGTTTAAAATTTTAATAAAACATTATTATTTTTTAATGTTTGCTGGGTATTAATGGAGTCAGATTACAGATTAAGACACCACGGTTGATGCAGGATCTGCTGCAAAATACCCATTAAAATGTGACTGTGGTAAAGTTTAGCACTCGTGTATGCAGCAGGGAGAGTGATTAGAAATGATTTATATTACACAGGGAAATAATGTTGTAATTACAGTGGACGGAGATTCATGCCCGCCCGCTGGAGGATAAGAGTAAGAGTAAAAGGTCGCGCTTGTGTGATTGGTTGAAAATGGAGCAGACATCTGATAATACGATCCAGCGTGCCAGGGGAGGCTAAAAAAATGCAGTTCATACAAGCCATTTGTAAAAGTGGGTTCAACAGTTTAGTGTAACAACCTTCATATGTTTTTAATGAAAATGTCGTATCCATTAAAATAAATGTCTTTCTAGATTGAAGAGGCTATGGATCCAAAACCAAAATTTGTGAAATCCTTTTAGGGGATTTCGTTGACATTTTTTTTGTGACGTGAAAATAATTTTGTGGTGAGAGTATGTATACATATTCAATTTGTGAATCCATCCGTGTACATTCACTAATACTGAGAGGGAACTGAACCCCTATAAAACAGGAAATCAAAATCAAGATGGCAAAATCATCTGTATTCGTGACAATAATACAATTTCTCATGTCTCATGACTCACAAATGCAGTTGAAGACAGGGCCTTCCCTCCCGTCATGACTGACAACTTGAAAGCTCATTTGCAAAGCAATGATGTCCACAAAGAAACAAAAAAAAAGAAAATCAATACAGCGAATTACCATTTGGCTGCACCGACTACTCTCAGAAGCAAACACCGGTTGCTGCTTTGCTGCACATATGAATGAGAGCAGAGGGCAAAGGTGTGTCCCCTGTCTTGGAGATGAGTTAATGCCTGCATTATAGTGAGTGGTGGAGGGGGAGGACGGATGGAGAGAAGACGAACTGCATCCTGCGTATCAATCACGGCAGGAAACGTTGCTCCTTTGCCTTTCAGATAGATTGAGCACCGCCTGCGATGCTGGAGTAAACAAAGTTTAAGGGACAATGTTAAATGTGCTAACCTCTTTCCCAGATTAGCTTTCAAAACATGTGCTACACAACCGTTATTCACCGAATGTCACTTGCACACCCAAAGACAATTGCATTTTGTGTGCATTTTAAAATAAAAGTTATTTTGCATAACTAACCCTTGTCGACATTGTACATTATACACATTGTACCAAATACACATAGAAATACGACGATCGCCATAGAAGAGAAAAAAGCCTGAGGTAAAAAGACATTCTAACAAACAAAAAGAAGCTTACTATTCGGCCCTCTATGTATTAAAAGGGCTTCAATGCTCACTGATTCGGACAGTGTTTGTGTTTACGTAATAACTTCTTATGTATTAAAAAATCAATGTTACTGTCCCGCTGATAGGATTGGATTAAACTTCCCCAGGGGTAAACCGAGCACAATCTGTGGCTCTGAGGACATGGAGCCTCATATGACTCCTTATAACCGAGGGCTGTGGGCTCCATCAGAGGCCCGACCCCCATCAGAGCCCGACCTCCATCACGCGGCGGGACGTCCGTCTGATCCCGACCTCCATCACGCGGCGGGACGTCCGTCTGAGGCCAATGTTTCTCGGTGGGAGTAAGTCGCCGGTCCCGAGCAAAGGAGTCGAAGCATCTCTGCTCTTGTCCACGAGTGATGGTTAAATGGAGCGTGGCGTGTACGGGGCGGTTCGGTGAGGAGAGGACCGCTGTGGTGAAGGGGGGGGGGGGGGGGGGGGGGGCGTAAAAAGAAAGAGCACGCGAAGCGTTCTTCATACAGTGACTGTGTCCAGCCTTTGACGTAACGCGAGGAGCTGAGACATCAGCAGGAAAAGCCTCTTCTCCCTTTCCTCCAATGGGGCCTGAGGAGGAAATGTCCCTTTTTTTTAAGTTAATGGGGTGATGGAGGTAAAGGAAGAGGTAGTTAATTATGGACTCCAGCAGGCAACCCGTGTTACAATATTCACTTATAATAAATAGCAGAAGAGCCTCCTCATTTGTTGCTGTGCCACATCATGTTATGGTATTATTTACTTGACTCCATTCCAAAACAACAGTGGAGCTCAGCAATAAAAGGTGACATAAGGAGGCGAATATGGATGAGGAACTGATTGTGCTTGCATATATATGCGTTTTTAGGAATACGGAGATGATGTCTCTGGCTTGCATCACTCACCAAAACAATGATGCATCCCCAGTGAAACCTCAGATGAGTGAGGCTGACAGAGAAATGGTAAGCAGCTGTACGCTAATGATGGTGTAATAATAATTGCTTTCTGAATTACATTTGAGTATATCTATTTTAAAAATAATGAAGCAAATCAAAGATCATCTTGGGGTGGGACAATCTAAGAGCGGCACCCTGATCTCCCAAAGACAGTACACTTGCAAACAACATCCTTATCCAATATATATTTGTAAGATGTTAAGTTAAAAAGATACAAACTACGATGGAAACCACATTGGAGACTTACGATGAACTGCGGAAATAAAACCCTCTGTGAAGAGCATGTTGCTTCGTGAGGAAAGCAGCTCAGGACTATAAGTTGTTTTCTGCATTCTGTTCACATGGCTTCTCCCCCCGACATGGGCCTAACATCTCCAGGGAGGCTGGAGTCCAACGGACTCCTCTCGTGATACCTTCGGTGCATTCGAAACAGCAAACCAGGGCATATGGCAGGGGATCAAAATCCAATATGCCGCATATCCGGGTCCAAATCTTCTCTTACAATGAGTTAAGGAGAACAGATGAGTCCTGACCGCTTTTACAGCCGGCGATGTGGGAGGTGAGAGTGTTCCCCTGTCATCTAAAGACAAGCGGTTGTTTAAGTGAGGACGTTTTTGTCCAGCTTTGTGCTGATGTACGTTTGTATCCTAACAGACAAAGTGTCTTTGAGAGATCGGATGCTTCACTGAAAGACCATCCGGCCCCTCGCAGAGTTGGGCCACAGATTAAAACCCAGATCAGATGTGAAAAATGCTTTATTGACTCGATTTCGGACAAAATGATATGAAATTCACACACACACACACACACACAAAGAAAGTCCTACCAATAGCATTCTATACAGTAGCCACATCCCTTTATTGCATCTGGCCATAAACCAGCTCAGCCATAGTGGTAACTAAAGCCATATACAATTGAAAATATGAAATGAGAGGGATTAAACAGCTTTTCCATAAATTCCCTGCCGCCATGTCGCTTTTAAAAGAATAAATATAGCATGCAGGGTTGGATAGAGGACGTGGAGGACGGGCTATTGAGCTGCGACGTATGTAAGACTCTCGTACTCTCGGGATAGAAGAATACGTATTGATTAAACTCTTTCTTCTTATTGTGCTGCACTGCAATCTAGAGAATGCTCCGTGAATTCAACATAAACGAAGCTTGAACAATCCCAAGACATAGACATTAGGAACAAAAGCACTGAGCGGAGAAGAAGTGCACTGAGCACAGTTCAAATGACTCCCACGTATCAATTTCGCGGCTGCGAAGATGAATGAAACAGTGATGATACGATGCTTCTTCAGCGCTGATAGGATGGCACTTCTAGGTTTTCATCATCTTATCCTGTGGCTCAGCCTCTACCAGAAATCATATTTCAAACCTCCTCAGCACCCTGGCCTGCGTGCCTGCAAGCCAATGGAGAAATCTCCTGAATAATGACATGCGGTCAAAGGTTTGGGGGGGGAGAAGGAATTGCTTTGCCCGTCTCATGACAGCAGTGACAAAGGGATCACCTCTATTATACAGCGGATGGATGGCGAGGACCTCCGCCTCTTCCAGTCGGGGCCTCATTAAGGCGCTGCGCTCCGTCCGGACCACGATGCACAATGCTCATTTTTATATTTACTTGACATATTTATTAACTTGTGTAAAGATTTTGCACACAAGAGCTCAATTCATCAGCTGTCCAAAACAACATAATTCCCGTTGAGTGCTTTGTTGGATCTGATGATGCCGAAACGTTTTCCATTATAACTTTAAAGTGTGATAAATATGTCAATGTTATTTTTGTTCAGCTTCAATTATGCACGTTCAAAACTAATAGGTTCTGAACCCACGAGGGAAAGAAGGAGCCTGGAAACTTGTTTAACCGTTCTGGTGGCTGATGAAACATTGTAAATATTCCCCCAGAGTAAAACACTGCGCTTACCAACGCCCTCTAACAAGGACACCTCGATGTGGTTGAAAGCGCGGCTCGTCAAGCGATTAAACACACTTCTTTTAAAGCAGATGAATCAGCTCAGCTTATGGCATTAACACTCTGCGATTTAATGACGTCCCCGTGGCTCTCAGGTCACGTATCGATGCCATTGCGTTGGCTCGCGCCTGGGAAAACCACGCGGCCAACGTCTCCGGGAGTAAAGCGCTGCGCGTTGGACATGATCACATAATCGCACTTCAAAAAAACTGAGAGACGAAGGAGCAGCAGATGTCTCAAGTCCCGGAAGGTTTGAATGAGAGCTCCTTCGAAAAGGCATTAAACATTTATTAAATAATACTTGCGAGCAGGGGACACATTGACAAAGCCGTGGATACTCAAAGGTCTCCAGTGCAGAAAGATGACCTAATGAAACACGAGGGGGGGATCTGAGAGCCGGGAATCCCCCTTTGGATCAGGACCATCGTGTTCTTTTCCTTTTGCCCCACAAGTCACCAGGAGGTCATGTGGACATTTTAAGCGCAGACATCTTCGGCGGACATGCTGTACACAGTTCTGTGACTTGTGAGGATTATTGCAAGTCTTTCCCACCGAGCTCCGACAGCATTATGGCACAGTTTAATCTTCCTGAGGACCAGCGGGCAGAATGTGGCGTCGTGGCAGCAGAACTGAGCCTTGAACTCGGGTGATTTCGAGCCTCGCCGGTGCACCGTGACGCCGTTGGTGACATCCAGGAAAGCTCCTTAGGGAGACATCTCATGCAACGTCTCCGCGCCATTTCCCACGTTGCGACACTCATGAAGCGGACCGGAGTCGGAAAGGAGACCTAAGGACCAAAAGCCCATTTCCCACGAAGTTAATCCGAGGCAGTGGGAGTGAAATCCCACGAGGCCGTTTCAAAGAGTCACTCAGATTGCATCAGTATGGAAACGCTGCATTGTCATGAAGCTCCTGGAAGGAATCGGCTTTTGGGAAATAAACCGGCGACCCTGAAAATGCTTGTTATATTATTTTCAGTGTGGAATCATGCCAGCAATTAGCTCCGCAGAATGTAAAATACCCCGTTTTACCGCATTTGTGGCCACCTCGTCTTTAAAAAGACAAACTGAGGAGTCCTTGAAATACTAAAACGCTGATTGCTATGAAATTAGAAAGCATTGAGTTGCCTTCTATATGTATGAAATCAAGCTTTGTTTGTGCTTGCAGCAATGCTATTGAACTGGGTTTGAATAATAATTCCAAGAACAAAATTAACATTGTTTGTCCTTCAGGGAAGAGCGATCACTTTTTAAATTATTCATTTCAATGTAATGTTTTTTAGGTTCTTCCCTCCTTCAGGTGGAGCAGGAATCATTTTTCAGGAAATTATACATTTAAATCTGAAGCACCTTTGAATGGTGAGTGGAACGCGCAGAAGAAACATCCCCATTATATTGAGCAAAAACGTCTTTTAGTGCAGTTTAGAGATTTATAGCTCCTTTCATTCAAGATCACGTCCACTTTCAGACTAGAGGAAAAGAACTCTTGCTTTTAACGTAGATCATAAATGACATATTTCAAACCCCATTTCTTACTCTGCAAAGCCTCCTTGTAACACCAGATGGAAATATTCAGCATCATACACATTTATGCTGCCCGAATAGACGTTAGTATATGTAGCATGTACACTCTCGCTGTTTCCTGAGACGGCAGCGTGATTGATTGTTGTGATGTGTGTTGTCTGCACGAGCCAGTGACACACACAATGTAGCTTCACTGAAGGAGAACAACTCCTTTGAGGTGTGCTGCACACTCTGTGTACAAAGACTGCAGCTGACACGTCGTCTCTCATTTTCACCCTAATAACTCACACTGGCCCGTCCTCCGAGTCCCAGTAATAACACAAAGTACTAAAAGTCTCTCCAAATTGTCGACTTGAGCTGCACATGGAAAACATTTCGACCACTTATTTTAGCCTCAGAGTGGCTGAGAAAGCAGAATCACGCAGACACAGACGCACGAGGGCACACGGACACAAAGAACACAGCTTGAACGGATCTCTCTGGGCGAAAACGGACTATTCACTCAGTTCAGTCTCATTATGGAGTGACTCGCTGCACCAGCAGACGTTGTCCTTTTTAGCATTTTCATACCCTTGAACGTGTGTTTTGTCTTTCTGTTCCCACCCAGTTTTAGGAACTGAAAAAGCCTCCGGCTGGTTTTGCTTTTGCACAATTTTGTGTTTTTAGAGACTGGCTGAAGATCCCGAGGGTGGGCTCCAATAACTTCAAAACACATCCAAACATCAATTACCGCGAATTCCTTCCCCATATTTTTAGAATAGAATATTACTAGGAATGTAAATGTACAATGATATCATCATGCACTTTTCATACTGTGTCCAGGTGAAATTCCAAAGTGATCTGGGACACCAAGGCAGCATCGGTGGCATCGGTGGCAGAGTTTATCTGCTCTGCAACCGCATGAGTTGAACTCGGCCCACTACAATCACCTGCTCTGTCAGGCAATGTGCAGAAGACATGGCAACCTTTGTGATGCATGGACACGGCCCAGCACGGCCGCACAGCTCGCAGGGTATTATTAACCGCCTTTTAACACACGTGCAGTGAACTGGTGTGTTTAACCACGGCCGTACGAAGGCGGTCCACCGAGAGCGGTCAAAGGCCTTCCACCGCGAGGCGCGTGTCCGGCAGTACGTTGACCCAGAGGGGTGAGTCGTGACCGGCAGCGGGAGGCCTTTTCGACAGACCGGACTCGACTGCTCTCGTCCTCTGCCAAAGGAGCTGGGAGTCAAGCGGCTGCAACGAGCGCGGCTTATGGCTTCGTGCCGCGTGAGCAGGGCTCACCGCCTGACTGCCGAGCTGCATTTTTCCACCAGCTCCAAGCCAAAGGTTTTCGTTTCGGTGTGTCTTGTAAGGTCTATTGTTTTGTGGAGTCTTCAGAGGGTCCAACGTGCAGTGTAGATCCAGTCTAATGGAGAAAAGGTCTGTTTTCATTCTGCACGTATTTGGCTTACAATTATTTGAATAAGTTCATCCGGACTCAACGGGTTTTCTTCAAAGGGTTTTCAATATGCCGGCGGGCACACCGAGAATGTCAAATTCAGTTCAAATGATTCACTTGGTTTGCAGCTATTTCAGCAGCTTCAGAGCGAGTAAACCCAATAACAATCGAGTTACATCTCAGTCCACTCTAAATCTGATCGGTCACGGGGGGGAAACTGGCTCCTTATCGGCAGCCAGTGCTTAAAGTGAGGCATCAAGCATCCTCAGGCTGAGAGTCACCACAGAAACCCCACATCAAAAAATAACCTGTACGCTACCCATGGCTAAATTCAGTTGTGTGGGATTGTGAGAAAAATGCTGTCGGGTCTCAAAATAAACAGCCTCACACCTCTGAGGCTCATTGATGAAAGTCACATGCAGGACTCATGAAATGTCCCTCGCAGAGTACTCAAAGGATGCAAGGTGACCAAAAACACACGTGATGTGAGCGGAAATGCTCTCTTCCAGCAGGCCATTGTTATTATGATGTGTAATTGCCTCTAGCAATTATAAGACCAGTGTCCGATTTCGTAGCTCAAAACTACTACGTAATGATGCAATGCAAAGTCTGCTCACGACTGAATTAAGTCCGCGCAGAGTGCATGCTGCAAGCAAAGCTGTGGATTGGATGGTATATATATGTACATTAGACGGCGAGGTACGCCAGGGGTTTAATGTCTCACTCCAAGATGTGCCAGGGACTGAACTCCACTGAGCCTTTTACAACAAATGAAAAAAGGTTTGAAAAATTCTGCTAAATTGAACCCACATAAATTATAATCTCTGAAGTATTGTGTTACAACATAAATCACTATAGAAACAGTCTGGATAAGAACCCCCCCCCAGTCAACAGGACTTGGCACTAACGCGTTACGGATCTCTGCGGACGTGATGTGGAAGCACGAGGCGGTGAAACGAGACGGGCGCCGCGTGTGAAGGCTGAGAGGGAGCTGAGATCGAAAGCCTCGCGCTGGTGAAAAGGTCACGTCTCCAACTGGAGAGGTAAACAGCCGAGATATTAATCCCCCCACTATGAGGCACATGAGTCCAGACATTTGGGATATTTATGCAGTGACGTTTTTTACAGTTTTGTATTTTGGTGATTTCAAGAAATGTACATAAGCAAATTTGTGAAAAGGAAAGATTGTTTAAACAGCTTATTCAGTAGTTACTTTAAAAACACATCGGCCTTTGAGGCTGAAACTGACAGAAATTTCTCATATCTCAAAAATCAAATAAACAAATCACTGACTTCATCTCAAGCCTAAACAGCAAATGTCTATTTCAACAAGTGGTCGGTCCATTCAATCCATTGAGTAGTCTGACCAATGGGGTTTAGTCTTCATGGGACTGTGCCGAAACTCTTCAACCCAACAGGGAGCAGGGGGGCGGTTGGGGGGTCGCAGGCTGGCACAGAGCAGTGTCTGAGGGGAGGGGGGGGCACTCGACCGTGTTGCAATTTGCCGTTTTGTGGGAAAATGCGTCGGGTCAGGAGCTCCGAAATGTACGTATGCTAATTTTCCATTGTGGTCCAAATTGTTTCTGCACCTTTTACATTGCAAGCAGACCCCTTATTTTAAAGGATTGCTCATTCTTTTTGAGCTGATGTCAATGAAGAGCAAAATGACCTTTTTTTCTTTCGCTGTGGCATATGAATCAAATCAGTCTCCCACATTGAGCCGTCAAGCTTCCCTACGCTCTGTACTCGTACAGCAGAGGTTGAATCCCAGACTAACCTCCATTAAAACGCAGCGACGGACCTGCAGAGGATTGTTATCATAGATTACTATTGTTGCATCAAAGCCACACTTTTAGTCTGATGTCAAAATTCAGATTTTGCTTCTCAATGTTACATTTGAGTCAGACTTTAGAAATACAGATGAAAAATCAAGAATATCAATACCAGGATCAGACATGTCCAAAGCTTTTTGCACTTTCTGCACGTTGGGATTATAGACTAGACTATAGAGAGCTCTGAAACCGCTGTGGACTGTGTGGGGTGTGCAGAGACCGGCTGATGGACGTCTTCCTGAACCGCCTGTCAGCTTTGTTCAGCATCTCATGGCGGGACGAGGGAGAGAGGGAGATTTGTGACCAAATGAATAGAGTCACAGTCTGAGCCGAGCAGACGAGCCAGCATGTGGGTGTTCAGCACCTTTCTGGAAACGTTGTGGTTATATGTCATATGTCTTTAGTGTGAGTATTACACGCATGTGGGACACCTGCACATCCTACCTGTCCAAATAAGTGGCACACTCTGAATCCTGCTCTTAATATGTGATTATTGTGATGTCACATGGCGACACCTTAATTATTGCTGCATGGATGCAAATCCCAGCTATGTGCAGAAGCATCACCTGTAAAGGTAACTTGACTTGTAGGACGCACACAAACAGTGGGCCTGCAGCTCAGGCGGGCATGTTTGCCCCATATGGGCGGCGTCTCTCTGTCCCCTGTCCCATTTAGTCCTAACCAGTGGAGGTGGGTGGCAGGTGTGCAGGGGGATACAATCAGAGCGACGAAGCCCATCGGACCCCCCCAGCCGCCCGGCACGCGCTTGTTGCGTCGATGGATCAGCTGTGGCGGAGCGCGCTGATTGGCCGGGCGCGCGGCGGGGGGCGCGCGGCGGGGGGGCACGTGGACTCCTCGCTCGTCATCACCGGTTTCTCCGGTCGTCGAGCGCGTGAACGCCGGCGCGTCCGCCTCTCCTCGGACTTGGGAACCGACCCTTCCGGCTCGCGCCATGGATGCTACCGTCTACCAGATCATAATTGGGGAGCTCGGGGACATAAATTGCACTTTGATAGACGCGCTCCAAGAGACTTTTTTCGAGAACGCATCGTTCTCGTGGCTCAGCTATGATGGTAAGATGGAATTCCTCCTCCTTCTCCTCCTTCTCCTCCTTCTTCTTCTCCCTTCTTCTTCTCCGCTATTGGGTGATGCTGCGTGCGCTCCTGTTGTGCTCTCTTGTCTTCCCCCCCCAAGGGTTTTATTGCAATGCCACCAGCGATGAGATCGGGACCTGCTGGCCGCAGAGCAGCGCGGGCAGCGTCGTGGAGCGACCGTGTCCCGAGTACATCAACGGGGTCAAGTACAACACCACCAGTAAGAGGCAAAAGTTACTCTCTGCGTTTATTCGGATGAAATCATTTTGCCACAATAAGTTTATTTAGTTTCATGTTTTTTTTTGTTGTTTTTGTTTTTCTGTGAACACAAACAATGAAGCCAGATGCCAAAAGTCGCGTGCCGCAAACACACAAACGCATCGCGAGGTGTCTCAGTGGACTGCGGGGGGGGTTTGATGGTGAATCGGTGCTGTGAAATAGTAGGGACGTGATAATCAATAGCCTATATCTAAAAATTTGTTTAGGCATTTACATACTTTTATGTAAAAAATGTTTGGACACAAAGCTTATACTGTAAATAAAAAGCCCGTTAAAAGCAGTAAGCGACAAATATTCTGTTCAACTTGAGTTTAAAATCAACCCCACAAACATTTCGGATGGCTGATCCAATCACTCGGTTGTGAATGTGTACGACATCTGATGATGTGGTTTGGAGGCTGGTTTGCAAACACCTTCTCATTCAGTCGAATCGATTTCCACGGAATTGCAGATCTTCAGTTCAACAATAACACGCTTTTTATTTAAACTGGCTTCTTTTCTCTCAATGATAAGCTGTGATCTGCCGGCTTGTGAGACCCACAGTGAACAGCATCGCGTTATGCAACTGCTGTGTTAATCATAGGACGGATGAAGTTGTTGACACGTTAAAAAAAAGCAATTTGCAGGTTTTAATTTGAGAAAAACCACATTCGGAGTATTTCCAGCGCGAAGGTTCAGCTTGGCGGTGAGAGGGAGGACTCTTCATTTAACACGGCTGTTATCTCTGTAATCGACTCGAGTGTCCAAACCCCCAACCACACACACACACCACACACACCACACACACACCACACACACACCACACACACACACACGCACACTGCAATGATTCACAATCAGTCCATTTGTTGAGGAATGTCAGGTCACATTGTTGAGATCGTATCTTTGAGGTGAAATTACCCAGCTGATGTTTTCCCCCCTTGTGATGACCCGATGACAGACGCACGTATTTCTAAAGGTCTTCGCTTCCCTTTAAGGCAGAACGGAAAGAAAACGAAAGAACAAAATAAAATCCTTGTATTGCCATCGACCTTTTGTAAGGCACTTATCCCAGTCTGCCATCGAGAATCCAAATTTAATGTATTCTGTGTTACTTTTACACGCTCGCCTCCCACATTACTGTTTCCCTTCAAATATTCATTCATCTTGTGTCTCTGCATCCGAGGCGGCGTCAGCCGGCCGAACGTGAGTCTCTACCTGAGGATGTCAACTTTTGTCTGAATTCCTGTGTTTGTATTTGAGTAATTAAGAACGTATCGATGTGGAAAGTGGCCCCACTAGGCGGCGCTCTGCACGCCGGCTGGAAGCAGCCGGATTGGAGCTCCCGGCGTCACTTCACACAATGAAAAAGGTTTTAGTGCAGAGAACAAAGAAGAAAAGCTTATGAGGGGGAGGGATGGATTATCAACACTTTGCAGTCAGAACTGAAATTATTTCACAGACGGGCCGCTGCGTCTCGGGACTCTCAGTCGTCCATCTGCACCTGAAGACAATACAGTTCTGACTCATGGAACGCTGAGCGGGAGCCAATAAGGCCGACTCGGCTTTCCTCAACGAGCTCCTGATCACTGAGAACGAGCGTGAGCGTCTTGCGGCGGCGATGAATGCGAGTATTTGGAGGAAGCTCAACGCGTGACAACTCATAATTAGCCTCCGCCTGCACTCATTGCGCGGATCAAAACGGCACGGAAGCAGACGGCGTTTGTGTTTGACTCCGTTCACTAGATCCATTCATTCCCCGGTCTCCGTCTCACTTGAATTTCAGTTCGGTTGGCGTTGAGTGGAGCGTTAGCGGAGCCTTTAGAAAACTCTTTACTGCATAATTAATACTTCAGTCGCTGGGGCGCTTTGCGAGGAGAGTTTCTTCTTCATGCTTCACGTTGGGCGCCGAGGCCCAAATGCAGAATTTAAAACCGCGAAATAGGTTGGACTAAGAAAAGAAGTTGGTCCCGCGGAGGCCGGTGTTAATTAAAACATTGTCGCCTCCGAAATAAGACACAAGCACGCTGTAAAACTAAAGCCCGACCGGATGCGTGTTTAAATGCAGCACCCGACCACGAGATTCTCCTCCTTTTGGCTCCTTGGGATTTCTCCGAGCTAAGCATGTGATGCTAGGGGGGGCATTTGTTAAAAGGCGTGACCCGGGGGGGGCTTATGTTACATTACGACACTTCCCCCGGGCTTTCGTACTGCCGGTGAACGCTGACTCGAGGTTATATGTCAACAAAATCGAAGCTTTGCAGAAATCTGATGTTTCACTAGCTTGACTTGCCTTTTTCAGGTCGGGGCGTGGGGGGCCTGTTCAAATGTCACCATCTTCCTGTGTCCCTTTTTTTTTGTGTCGCCTCTGGTGTGACATCACCGCATGAGGCCCGGTTTGTGCCACGTGGTCCCACATCGATCACTTCGTCACTGCCTTTTGACCACGACAACACACGCCCGAGCCGTCGTCCGAGCCGCGTCCAGATGGACCCGCGCGCCCTTTGTTTCCCGCTGTGAAGAACGTGACCGTGATCATTCAATGGATCACCCTTCTTCCACACTCACCTCACGCCTTCGTGTCTCTGTTCATTGTCGCTGACCCCCGTCGGCACACAGTGCACCTTCAGACAACACAACTTAATTCGCTGTCTTATCTGGATTAATAAAGTCGGAGACACGTCGGGCGCCGTGCTGGTTATTGGGATCAGAGAGAGCAGCCGGGACGCCGCACGATGGGGATTCAGCGCGATGCTTTATTTGAAATTAGACGGCAGTCTGTGCAATGTTACCTCGTATTTCGGAGGCAAACGAGAAGCTAAAGTAGAGCGGTGAACAAACGGAGACGTGGTGGCATGCTTTTTAATTGTTTGGTCAAGTCGTGACATTCTGCTGTAGAAGTCGGTTTAAAATGTCCAAACCACAGAACATCTTGTGTTGGACGCTTTGTTATTTTTTTCCCTGCATGAGGCGCCTGCAGATGGGAAGTCAATTGCATGACTCACTTCTTCTCCCGGTGAAATGCACCACAATCGTGGGAGAAGCACCTCTCCTGCTGTGAATGAATCCCTTGAAGACTTTGGTGTCCACGTTGAGACCGAGGGACGAGCGGCTAGTCGGTCTGCAAATGCGCGTAGCAAAACATCTCGCTAGCCGTTGCGCACCAAGGGGGGGTGATCGGCACAGCGGGGCCTCCACATGCACGCTGCAGGGCCGTTTCCCTGGAACACTTGAATTACCAGGTCTCATCTGTGAGGCGTGAGAAGACTGTAAATAAACATCCCTGACTAGTTTCAATTTTGTCTTCAGTTATCTTAATACGTTTTTTAATAATTCATTCTGTATTGGGAACATTTACACATGTTTTTCATTATTATAAATAGGCTAAAGTTATTGCAAAAGTACCAATGTTTAGGGTTCCTCGTGGTGCAGATATACGGAAAAACCCACCCGGCCTTTGGGAGTGACTGCACAATAGCGGCATATTTGGAGAGACATTGTTTAGCCCACCATACATTTACTAAAAGTCCACAGGACAGATAGAAGGGAATTGCTTGATTTTAATGATAAAAAGGACGGACAAATGAGTTGGGTGGAGATTGCTTGCTTCTAATATAATATAATGCATAATATAATGTAATCATCCAAACACACTTAGCTCTATATTCGGCTCCTTAGTTTCCTCCGGGCCAAAGATTTCTATTACACATCTGTTGTCTCTCACCAACTGATTTCAGTACAGCTGCGACGTTTGACATAAAGCAGATGTGGCAAAAGTTTGCATCAATGATTTACTTATTGCAGCTCACAGTGTGATGATTATAAGACTATTATAAGATACGCGCAGGGAAGCAACAGCACCAGTCTCCCTTTCATCCAAATCATCAAAACCAGTCGTTCAAGCCTCTTAATTCTTTCAAATAGAACATTAATCAGTTCAAAAACAGTCTTGATCCTTAATTAATCGTCAAATTTAGAAAATCTTCAAATGTCCTTCCCAGTTGTTGTTGTTATTTATCAAAATAGCTGTATCTGACACCATATCAGCTGTTTGTCCCTGCTGTTTGAGTTGGTATCCGGCCATGTCAGTGTTGTTGAATTAATAAGTAAAATAGACTCTCTATTGATTCTAAACATTAAAAGACATTTGTCACCTTGGACTGAGCATCATGGCACTTTGAGCAGTGACCTACTTGGGCGTATGTTTTACAGACCCTCCCTCTGCGAATGCACGTTCCAGTCCACCGACGCTGAAACCCAAACAGAACCCGCCCCCGTCCTTTGAATTCAAATTAGCACAGCTGCGTTCTTTTCACTTTCAATTATCTTCTTTGAGGAAAATAATGGCCGCATTAGCCATCCGAGTAATACCCATCAAATTCTGAAAGCGCGTTTAATTGCAGGATGGTTGTTGTTGCCACCGGAGGAGATATTTCGATTAATCTTTTCTTTAATGGCTTCACAGCCTGCGGCCGGAAGCAAGAAGTACAACGCGACAACTTTTGTCATTTGTGAAATTCAACGGACAAAGTGTGCAAAGTGGGAGCCATTCGTAGTTCTTACCCCAGTGTCCAGTTGCCTGCTCAGGTCCGTGCACTATCCCAACCCTTGTTTCAAGTCCCCAGCTAAATTATCTAAAGATCTACTTTAATCCACAGGAATCATCTGCAGCAGAAGCGCTTATCTAAATATGTTAAACGGAATTTCCGCACGAGCCACAAATGTGCGTGACACAGAAAAAGCTCAGATGCCTTTTCTTGCCCCCCCTGGCAGTTCCCTGAATAGAGTCAATTCACAGAGGGGAAAAAGATCTTCAGCACAGTTCGTCAAATGTGTACTTGAGTTCTAATCCCCACATTTATTCTGCCGTTTAATGCAACGGCCTGACATTTTAACATTGACATTGAGAAAGGCGAAGGACATAATCAAATACATGACAACAAACAGATATTTACCTTCAGCTCAGAGCAGAGTTCAGACAGTGTTGTGTGACTTGGCTTTTGGGTTCACGCCTCAGAGCCGGTTTGCTCCGAAAAAGCATCAGCAACTCTGACCAAAATGTACCACACAGCAGATGCGACGGGAGCAGGACAGTGTTACTGTTTCGTCTGGAGTGGTTTGGCTGCCATGATGGTTCTGATCAAACCCGGGTCAATCGGGGGGCTTGGGAACAGTTTCATTCATGGGAAAGATGCTGGCATGTGCGTGCTGACGGGTTCGGAGCACTTGAGACTAACGTTGTATGATCTGAAATAAATAAACGTGCTATTTGGAGTTTTCCATTATCCTGCTCACAGGGAATGCTTTTTTTTTTAACTTGCTTTTATGCGTGATTTACTTTACATATTAATCTGTCACGGACGGTCTTGTGGTATGTGTTGTTGGGGAGAATATATCACTGGACAATAATAAAAGTAGAAATATGTTTTTCGAAGAAGAAAATAAGATATTTCGCTGAAACACTTACTCTGAAGCCTCAGAGGAAATCACTTAAAAGGGCAAATAAATCACAACCCAAAGACTAAAAACAGACAAATACAAATTCACTTCTTGGGTGGCGCCCTCTTGTAAACCGTCCGACGTCCGTGCAGACGACACAGCAGGTTCTGCTCCGTTTCTTGCCTAATTATAGAACAATCGGAGCGCGATGAGCTTCCAGATTCCCACGCCGCCAAGGCGTGTCCCACTTCCCCGCGTCGCCGTGCTGGCAGGAGGACATCTCGAATGGGGCCTCGAAGGAGCGCCCGCTGCAACCGCTGCCCCAGGTGCGGGGCAGGAGGAGATGACCCGCGGGGTGCAAACGCAGCGCCGACGACAAATTCAACCAAAGTGTGTTATTGGTGCACGAGTGTCGCAATCAGCCGAGCGTGACGGCTCATATGCAACGAAGGGGAGGAAGTTTCCGAATACCCAATTGAAGTGCCGGTCCGCGTTGAATGAATCACGTATACGGAACATCTGCTGATTTATCTCCAGGAACGAGTGTCCGGCCTTCCATCCCTCGAGCGAACGTAATTTAAAAGCGGGGGGAGTCGGTCTCGGCGGCTGGCGGAGGAGGCAATTTCAGTGGGAAATTGCACATTTCTCTGATTTTCTTAAGCATCTTCACACTGTGGGAGCGTGGACGGTGCTCGGCCGCTCCAGCCTTGTTAGCGCCTCCGCTCGGGAGCCCTGTGCCTGCAATTCAAACCCAGGAATGAAATAAAACAATAATATAACAGTTCAGAGAACAGCCCTCTCCATGCGTATAGTGCACAGATGGTCGGCGGGAAATGTGCCAGTGGAACGGCTCACGGTGACAAAACCAACAACCTGCTCCCCTTCCTCTATTTCAACACTGCTTTCTACCGCTAAATGTTATATTAGTGTCATATATTTTTTTTGGAGCGCTGACTGACACTTTCTCAAAACACCAATTACTGTCTTGTGAAGTCACTGCTGACTATAATCCCCCACTGATTCAACCGGCCCCCCGGGGGCCGCAAACACAGCTGCTACTCTGCAGAGACAGTCAGGTAAAAAAAAAAAAAAAAACACGGCTTGCTTGATTATGTGGAGGGGAATCACATCCAAGGACGTTTAAACACAAACCGTGAGACATCGCTTCTCGTCGAGTGGCTGTTCATCGCTCGGTTGCCAACAACGCACAGAGAACTCTGTGAATCCCACATGACAGCTGATCAATGAGCATAACGGAGCGGCCCAGAAACAAGCAAAGCTCCACTCTGATCAGGCGGTGCCTTCCGCTCCGCCGGGCAACTACTTAGGCAGTAGATCACTGTGCTTTAAAAGGCAATACTTTTACATTTTCCTCCACGAGCAGCACAAAGCGACGTCTATGAACACAAGCAGGCGCTGCTCTGTTTCCAGCTGCCGCGAGCGCTGTTCAAATGTCACATGGCGTAACGTCAGTACGAACGCTAAGGGTCTTTTTCCTGCTCCGAGAGCCGCTGTGGGCATTTCTGAGGTAAAGGTTCTCCTCGCTTGTTGACTACAAACACAATAGTAAACAACTAAACCCAACAAGGAAAGAAAAATTTATTGTTCTGAGCATTGTTATTCACTCATCTGTTCATGTGGTTATGGTAATATCTTAGTAAGACTATGGTCATATGCTTTAAAGTTGATTATGGAATGCAGGTTTTAATATGTACATATATATATGCAGACAAACTGACGGTACCCAGCATGGATAAAATGTGCATTTCTGAATCTCAAACAGTGGACTGAGCTCTTAAAAATTGCAAGGACGTTCTTGCCCACACACTTTGCACACAATCGCCAACCTTGCTGTTGAATTCAGGTGTGAGGTCTGAAGGCACCAACTATTAGAAGAAACCAACCAGTGATTTGCAACACTTAAGGTACACTTTTCACTCTTCTCTCTCTCTCGCAGGGAGCGCGTACAGGGAATGCATGGACAACGGCACCTGGGCCTTGAAGAGCAATTACTCCAATTGTGAACCCATTTTGGAGGAGAAGGTTAGCGAAGCGCCGTGAGAGCTGCGTCCTTTCTTCTGTCAACAATCTGTTAAGCATCCTGGATAAATCCCCATCACAGCTTGTCATAATTACGCTAATAGCACACATGGAATACCAATCAGACGTAGCCGGAGTAATGTGTGTGTGTGTGTGTGTCTCTGGAGGACACTTAGCTGAAGTGCTGATTTCTTGTGTTTCTGCGCCGCGCAGTTTAACTATAACGTCGGTTTGCAGACATGGCGTGTAATGAGTTTTGGCCTTAATACCAAACTCGCATCGCGCCTCCTCACTTCTGGAGCTCGCTCCCATTTTCTCAGATAATTGGAAGCCGTGACATCTGAAGTGGGCCGCCGATATATCTGTGCTTTCTCTCGCTTTGGTTAAACCTCAAAACCACATGACAGGAGGAAGCATGTGCTGTCTGCAGGGTCCTATACATGTAACATTTTCCTCCGAACCTCTTGTTCTTGTTTTATTATCAATCAGTTGCACTGAAGAAGTGACTCATGCGTTGTCATTTCAGAGAAAATATCCGATGCATTACAAAATTGCGCTGATTATCAACTACCTGGGTCATTGCATCTCGGTGGGAGCTCTCGTCGTGGCCTTCGTTCTCTTCTTGTGCTTAAGGCAAGTACAGAAATAGTTCCGCTCTGAATGTGCGCTGCATGCGCGAGACCTCGCGGAGGACAATCAAGGAAATTCATGTGATATCGTCGGACTGCACATCATTAACTCACTTATGCACAAAGGACTAGATGCGGCTCGACACTATTCTACTGTGACAGGAAAACATCCTTGTTTTAAGTACAAAATAGTCAATAGCGAGTTAAGAATAATCACTTTGAACTCCAGATTAAAAAGCATCATCATAACTCTGGGAAATTGCTTGATAATCCCCACATTTTCTTCCTCAGTAAGGAAAGAATCTGTTGGTAGTCGTCTGTGTGCACAGGGAAAGCGGCCACTCGGGATGGATCGATACATGAAATAATGTAATGAATTATTCAACACAGACGTGCAAACTGTTCACGTGTAATATTGGAGCCTCCAGCCTGCAGACAGTTTTATATAAAATAATGTTGAATGTGAAGTTTCTTTGAGGAACCTGAAGATGACTAATGTTTCTCATTCGGCTGGTGCTGAAGGAGCATACGATGTCTTCGAAACATCATCCACTGGAACTTGATCACCACGTTCATACTGAGGAACGTCATGTGGTTTTTGCTTCAGTTGATCGACCACAACATCCACGAGAGCAATGAGGTACAAGCTGTGTCACACACACACACACACACACACACACACACACACACACACACACACACACACACACACACACACACACACACACACACACACACACACACACACACACACACACACACACACTGCATTTACGTCATAAAGCAGAAGCTTTAAGATATGCTCTATGTTATATGATATAACTCAGTCTTGTGTTGTTGTTTCTTTCAGCCCTGGTGTAGATTAATTACAACCATATACAACTACTTTGTGGTGACAAACTTCTTCTGGATGTTTGTTGAGGGATGTTACCTTCACACGGCCATCGTGATGACTTACTCCACCGATAAGCTCAGGAAGTGGGTCTTCCTTTTCATCGGCTGGTGTGAGTATGTCTGCGTTGTTCACGCACCGACAGGTTGATTCTCGCTGGATCAGTAAAACTGCTTTTGTCTACAAGGAATCGCACCAAAGCACCACTTTAAATATTTTATTTACCTCACGAGCTTGAGTTGGCCGGGGCCACAAATTTATTTTGCTTTTAGAGCCTTCAATCCCGACACGTTATCTGCTCGGATGTCATCATTGAATTTCCACCAGCGATTTATTTATCACGATTGTTTGAAAGTGTAGTCGGCGCGTGAAAGTGGAGGGCGACGTTTAGTGCTCCAGACTTCATGCTAGTTTATTCTCATTTAAAGAGAACACAGCTCCAGTGAAGTGGGCGAAATGTAATTGTTTGAGCTCGACTTCCAGTGAGAGAATGAGTTTTTGAACACGCACTGCAGCCGAGGCAACGTATGACCACATGAATTATCAATGCTCACCTCCACTCAGACTACTGGACGGCATGACGACAAAGTATTCCACCTTCGGGCAAAGGGAAAACCACGGAAGCGTGCTCATGTGCTTCCCTGAGTCCGACGTGCTCCTCTGTCTAATGGACATTGTGTGTTCTCAGATGAAGGAAACTATAAACACACTTTAATTCATCATTCAAGTCAAACTAAACAACTCCGATTTATGAACACGGGAATGGAAAAGTAAAAAAAAAAGATGAAAGAACACATGATAAGCGATGATGACACATGGATGTGACCTGATCGGGGACCCCATGTTGATTTTAAAATAGAAACAACCAAAGGCAGATATCAATCATATCAATGTGGTTCAATTGGTGTAATTAGAATATGAAGAATATGACAGCTTCTCCTTGTGATGATTAGTCACAGTGACTAATCACGATTGTGTGGTTTTGTTTCATTAAATACGTGAACCCAAGTGACCCAGACGATGTATTCTTGGTAATATCTTATCTGGGAAAAGTTGATATCATCATTTATATCGGAAATGGAAAACCTGTGTTGGTGCAGCAAAGAACACATCGCTTGATGGTTAGAAACAGATGAAAGAATAATGTAGCCGTAGTTAACTAATAGAATAGTTTGTAGTTTAGGGAGTATACAGACTATAATATAAATACAATCTGTATAAATGATGTACTTTCTTCTCTCCTGCATTGTGCGAATATAGAGAAAGAGAATATTTAAGTCTCGAGAGATTGTTAATGAAGCCGTTGAGGAAATGTGGAAGTGGGTCAGATTAAATTTGTCAGATGGGATCGAAATAGGTTCACCGTTTTTCAGCTGCAGTGAAAGTTAAAGAAAAAATCAGGTGAATTATCCCTAAAAGTTTTGTCTTTAGGCCTCAAGACAAAAGGATTGGAGAGCTTAACAAAAACCTAACAGACCGGCACTTTATTCATAACATTTGGTTTTAATTATGTAAATCTATAGATATACATCATTTCTACACTGGTCCTTTATGCGTCTGTTTATGTCTATGAAGAAACGCTGTTATTTCACTTTCTTCTCTCTTTGGAATTACCTTAATCCCCACAAACCAATATAATTATGTGGCTAATATATATATATATATATATATATTTTTTTTTTTTTATATATTCTGTGGTTTTCCCCCTCATTATTTGGACCTCCTCCAGTGACGTTGAGAAGAAAGCTGTTGGACTGCTACATTCATGTTTTTTGTCATTTCTCCCCTCCAGGTATCCCGTGCCCTATAATAATAGCTTGGGCCGTAGGAAAGTTATATTATGAAAATGAACAGTAAGTATCGAAGCAATTACGCTGCCCAATATTTTCCGTGAACCTTCCGCTGTTGATCGTTGCTTCTCTACCGTCCACAGATGTTGGTTTGGTAAAGAACCTGGGAAATACATGGACTACATCTACCAGGGCCCCGTTATCCTCGTGCTCCTGGTGAGCGGCTGCTGTTATTTTCCACATGATTAAGAAACCTTCATTCACGCGACACACAGCGACATTACGACGCTTGAGGGGGTGAACTGATGAAAGAAACGCGCCCTGAAATGAAAACGGTTTTATAATGGAAGCCATTTCCAGCGAGTGTCTTCGTTCCGCTAATGGTTTACTACCAAACGTTACCAGGATGTGGCAGTTTGGCAACTAATTCTTGTTGGGGTGTCATTGATGATTCCTCCATCAGCAGTATTTAATGACCAGCGGATGTTTGCTGCAGAAAGTTCCTCGACGCTGATTATCTTGTGTGTGTTTTGCTTTTTCTAGATAAACTTTGTTTTCCTCTTCAACATTGTAAGAATCCTCATGACCAAACTGAGAGCTTCAACCACCTCTGAAACGATACAGTACAGGTGAGCCAACGAATTATAGAAATAACATTAACCTTCGTAATGACCGTCCTTCTGACTCGATTACAACCAAATCTCCTCAGGGAGACGCTAGAGATGATCGATGATCGATCTCACGGATTCTGCATTTGAAGTCAATGCAAACGGATTTCACTTGATTCGGCGCATTGTCATTTATTTTATCATACATGTTTTGTGTGTCCTGTGAGCCTCGCCGGTCGTCGTGTGTTTTGCTCTCTGCCCTTTGATGACTGTGAAGCGCGGTCCGTCCTCCTCGGGGGGTTGGGGGGGAGGGGGGGTTACTCGCAGTGTGTCTGCGTAGTCGCAGCTCACACAACTTGAATTCAGGCTTCACAGGCTGCAGTGGGGATTCGCGGCGTGACAGATATGCTGACGTGAGCCGTGCGGATTTAAGTGAGTGGGGGAACGAGAGCGCCTGGCAGGAACTGTTCAAGTAGAAAATAAGATGGTTTCCTCAATGTGCTGTCGGAGTTGCCAGAAATGGCTTTTTCTCTGTTGCGTATTTAGCTTGCTCTGCACAGCTTGTGTCATCATGGAGCTGCAGGACCCTCAACATCTAAATGAAAATCACACGACTGGTTATTGGTGCAAACTCAGGCTTGATGACATCAATGCAGACCGGGTGGTCTGCAAAACACAGATATTTCTAAATGAAGTTAGTTATCTTAAAAAATAATACCGTGGTGATATTTTGATATTTGAGAGTCCAAAATACCTTGTTTCCAAAATCGACTAATTCGAGTAATTTCCCAAATGAAGGTGCTGATTTTCCGTCCCTGTCTTCACAGGAAAGCGGTGAAAGCGACGCTGGTCCTGCTGCCTCTGCTGGGCATCACCTACATGCTGTTCTTTGTGAATCCGGGGGAGGACGACATCTCACAAATCGTTTTCATCTATTTCAACTCCTTTTTGCAGTCCTTTCAGGTGAGGCCCGAAGATGGCGCCGCCGTGTGACACACAGCGGCGCTGCGGCGCTTCTTACGCCGCCAACCAGCCTTCCGGTAGGAAGGTGATGATTGGAAGTAGCAACGTGCTCAGACCTGCTGCTATAAACACAGAGGACAGGAACGTTGTTTCTTCTCTGCTTAACTGAGTGAATGGGACTATGGGGGGGGGGGGGGGGGGGGTTCATCCAAAGCTGCTATAAGGTTTTAGGAGAATTGTAGTTGGCACGACTTCATTTAACACCTAACTTTTGTTTCTTCGCCATGATCTGAATTCTCTGATTAAACATCACACTTGCATGTATTTATTACTAATGTGTCGTTTTGCTCTGCAGGGGTTCTTTGTGTCAGTGTTTTACTGCTTCCTGAATGGAGAGGTGAGATTTTGTGGATTTCCTCCATCCGTTAAGTTGTGTCTGTTTTACCTTTCTACTTATATGCATCTCTGCTAAATGAAAGCAGTGGGTGGGATCAGGTTCCTTTCATGAGGAAAAACACACACTGAGGTATCCTGTTACCAATTACATGTTTGATTAGATATTGAAACAAAAACTTCATCATCATCATCTAATTACAACCAAAGTAAATTGCTCCAATTTAAAGCCAATAATACCGTAACGATATGTAAGTAAAAATGATTTTTCTGTAATTGTGATGATGTGAAAATGAAAGAATTTTCCTCGGATGATTGAAAGAGAAAAGTGGTTAATTTGATGAGGAATCGGGAAGAATGTGAGTCACACATTATTGGTTTATAATTTCATCTTTGGCAACAGAAATCATGTGGCAGTGAGAGAGCTTTGAGTTTTGGACATTTAGATTCTTGTACTCGGTGCCCAAAGAGAAGTTTTCTTGGCTGCATAAAATTATCTTCTCGTCCTGCACTGATTTAAAACGGTAAACAAGACGATAAGAGGACTTTGTTTGGGGAAGAGCTTTCCTCTTTTCTCCTTGTGACCGTTTGAAAAGATTATATTCATTATATTGCTTTCTAATAATCTAATTGATGATACGTTCTGTCTGAATTCTCTGGAGGATGCAACACAAACTGAATAGTTGTGATAAAGAAATAGTCTTCGTTCAGGATGAAACGTCTGGTTAGCTTAGCATGACTGGAAGCAGTTAGCCCGATTCTGTCACAACCTGTTTTAATATGTAGGGAGGTTTGGATAGAACAAGACAGGCTTCCATGCCGCTTTAATGTAGATCCATATTGACTAATACCACCGAGTGTGATATCTATCTCCATCCTTCCTCTCTCGTAACCATGACGTCACTGTCTTATCGACCCTCGGCGTCTCAGGTACGTTCTGCAGTCAGGAAAAGGTGGCACCGCTGGCAGGACAACCACGCCCTCCGAGTGCGAGTGGCCCGCGCCATGTCCATCCCCACGTCGCCCACCAGGATGAGCTTCCACAGCATCAAGCAGACCACAGCCGTGTGAGCGGCCTCCACCGAGTCCCGGGTCCCACGTGGAATGTGGCCGGTGGGCCGGCCTCCTTTTTGTCCGCCGGTAACATATTTGTGTCCGTTTTAGCAACACAGGAAGTAAAATAGACACTTAAATTCTTCCCCCGTAACATATTGTACACGAGTCGGGGAGTTTGGATTTAAAAAGAGCCGTCCTATCGCAGCGGGTCTTATCTCGCAGCGCTCCGGTTGCTGTGATCTTACTGCTTAGTGGCTGCGATAATCCTGCAGGATTTGCAGGAGAAAACGTCGACAGCGGAAACCCTTTTAGACATCAGCTCCTGTTGTCACTCAGTGGAAGGGCAACACGGCATACTTGGAATTCAGTCAGATGCATTGAATACAGATCTGAATTTGGTCCAACGAATATCATAAAACTGCCACACTGCTCTTTGAATGAACTGCTCTCCGCCATCGACATCGATTTTACACAGATGTGGAGGAGGATTATGGCTGAATTAAATATGAAACAACTTTATTGTATAAAAAAGGAAAACCATCCGAAAAGAGGCCAAATACACCTTTTAAGACTTATTATTAATAGTAATCATAAAAAAATCAGTGGTAATAACCTGGTAAATGTGAGCTGGGTTAATAGAAGCCATTGTAATGCCTTTATAATGTGTCTTAATGTGAGCCTTCTCCTCTAAGGCCGTATTCTTTTATAATGTGTCGCATTTTCGGTCTCGTACTGTACTATCGTAGTCAAAATACTTCAGCTTCCTCCCGTTTGTTGTCCTGGAACACAGATAACACAGCTACATATTACCCATATCTCCAAAAAGGAATAACAAGCGGTTATCTTGGTTTCTTTAAGCTTCATCGGGATAACATCCGCTTGTTCCACTGTGGGCTCTTGGTTGCGGGTGTCGTGTAGCAGATCTAATATTTCAGCACCGTGTGGTAAAATGTACATATTCACGTTTGCGTTCGGTATGTTTTTTGTTACATTAAAGCAGCCTTTGTTGTTGTTGTTGTTGTTGTTGATCCTTGTGTGCTGCTCGACAGGACTGATCAGTGATTTCCATCAATTTATTGCAGAATTTAAGAAGTTTCCAAAACTCGTGGAGCCGTAACAGCGCACAACCCTCCCCGACCTTGTCATGTTATGTAAATATAAAAGAGGACTTTGTCTAGTATTTTCATACCGAAGTGAGGAAACAAACGCTTTCTTCAAAACTCAACTCGCCAAAGAGAGAAACCATGTTTACCAGCATCCAGATGTGTTGTTGCCACTGCACTTTGTAGACCAAGTGGCGTCAGCTTTATTTTGTTCACCATTTATCGTACGTGATGAAATGCATCCGATGCAGTGTGTGATTTGTTAGTTACTGTACGTGAACACATTGGACTTTATGTAAAGATATTTATTCAACCACCCATGTTGCCTTACACAAACAAAAGAAAACGCTCTTTTGTGCATATCTGTGCGTGTCATTGTGTAACTGTTCCATTCGTACATGCACATGTGAAAGCGACAATAATGCTTTGAATTAAAACCATTCCCGTAAATTTGTCTCGTTGGCTTTTCATGACCTTGTAAACCTGAACTTCGACGCCCGATCCGTGTTGAGAAGACTCCATGATGCAAAACGTCTACTCGGTTACGCTGAGCAACCGGCCGTTGGTTGCAGATACACTAATGAGATCGGTTTAGTTCATTCATTTGTTTTTCACCTCCCATAACGCCGAGCGCTGGAGCGCAGCCGTGTAATCATTCACACTATTGCAGCTTAAGTAAATGCCTTACTTGTAAATATACAGTAGTTCCGGATAGTTCCTGCGTGATGTGAGCGCGGCGGAGCAGAAACCGCAGCCCGCGGGCCCAGAACCCCCGAGGACTTTATGAGTTATATACTTTCCCAAACAATTAGCTGAGCCTTTGACGCAGACTAATAAAAGCTTGTTGTGACTGTCGGGGCTTTTGACGGTTGACAGAAGCGTGAAAGGAGGTTCTGAACCCGCGCCGGAGGCAAGCAGCACATCTGCGCAGCGTTTGGGGTCGTCTGCTCCTTTGTGTTGATACTAAACTACATTTCGCAGGTCATCGCCTCTGCTTAAAAAGTGTATCGCCAACTCTTCATTTCTCATGCTATGACAGCGGGTTTCCCATTACACTGTAGGAAAGGAAATAAAGCAGCACAACCAAGTTCAGACCGATTTGGTAGCGTGTGGTTCTGAAAAGTTTAAGAAAGGAGATTTTTTTAAGAACCCTTTCAATTTAAGAAGTAAACATTTAATTTTTTGTCATTTGCAATGTTGCTCCGCCTGTGAAGACGTCTTTAAAATAAATTCTGTGGCCATCGAGGAGCTTTGTCCAGAATGTATGAAACCTCTCAGTTTTGTTGTGCTCCAACCTAAAATTAACAATGGAAATGTTGTATTTGCATGTCAGACCAAACCCTTTTTGGGTTATGATTATTAAGCAAATCATTGTTTCTTTGATACAGATATGAGGCTTTGCATGCTCCTCTTGTGTTAGTTTTAAGTTGCGTTTGTGCAGGAAACTAGCAACCTGATCTTGAGGGTGCAACACGTTTCCTATTTCACACTCACGTCTCTCCCGTCTTTTCAGATCCTCGTCCTCATGCTCGGCCCTCGTCAACCTCGCTCACTTGATTGTCCGGTTTTCAACCCTGTAGAGTCTTTGAATTGAACAAAGCTTGAACTCATTAAGTGGGTTTAAATTCGCCTCGAGGCGTTACATGATCGAGTGCACAGATGTTGCATTTGAATTTAATCTGGGCCCCGCCGGCGCCACTATTTCCCCCTGAGCCGTGATTTCCTTGCTGTGTTAGATGGTGAACGATTGGTGCTTTTCATCAAGGGCATGTCCACGCCTCGCTCCGCTGACCTGTTCCCCAGTCACAGATCAATAGCACCAGGCCACATATTTTATTTTAAAACCTTTTTTTCCCTTCTTGATTTAAAGCCTTTTGGAGGCAACTGTGCTTATGGGAACTTACAATGCAAAAGAAAATAGTTTCATCATGATTTGGTGTTAACTGACTATGATCACATTTGTTGCTGTTACATTATTATTACATCATTATCATTATTAGAACAAAATGCCCTCCCCCCATTGGTTACATCAAAGCAACTAAGAAACAAACATGCCTTCACTGATGGGAAACATGATTAAATACTCAATAAATACGGCTGTGACAGAGAATGTCAGAGGAATTCCACTAGAGTAACGCAGCGGTTGCGTGGTGATGACATCTGAGTCTAATTTATTACGTTAAACAAGGTCGTCGCATGAGGACATTTCATTTCAGCCTCGGGGAGCTGAAGTTGAGCACAGAAAGTGCACTTTATGAGGAAAAGCGTTGCTCACGTGAGATAAATGATTCCATTACGATACCACAGGTTTGCTGCATCACTCGTCCGACTGCAGTTGACACGGAATTCCCCAGCAAATTCACACCAGCGCCGTCCAGGGGGGTCCGGTGGGAAATTTGCCTTACACGGATAATATCTAGACGTTTAGGCTGACACTGATGCTGGAAGAGGGAAATAGAATACGTGCCGGGGGAAGAAGAAGTGCTTGAAAAAGATATTTGTTATGTTAAGAATTACAAAAGATGGGGTGGATTTCTTTAAGAATGCGTTCATCTCTGAAGTGACACCGAACATGTCTGGATACGAGGTGTAAGTGTAAACATTTGTAGTTATTTGATCCTAAATCACAATCGTTTTTCTTGCCTAAAGTTGCTTCTTATTAGCTGGAAAACGATCGGTTCCACGGTGTCATACGTAAGGTGGTATGAGGAGAAATGAAACTGTGTCTAAAAGGGTCAAGTGAATTGGGTCAAATAGGAACCGGCAGAAAAGAAGATCAGGTGGGTCCCAACACGAGGGCAAAGCTCCAGAGAGGAGCTCAATAGGACGCCGTATAAATAGCGTGTGACCTTTGGCGTTATTTTGGGTGTCACTTGAAAGTCTAGTTGATACCAGCTCCTTAAATTGAAACAAATATCATTATTTCTCTAACCGCTAATCGATCTGCAGAATACTTCAATATTACTTACTAGCTAACATGTGTATGAATCACACACACAATATCGTTGTATCTCACACACTATGCATTGCCCCCCTCAACCTACTTAATGCCCCGGCCGGATACGCCCATCGGCGCTGGTGTGGACCGAAATTAAACTGCAGTCCACATGTAATCGGTAACGTTTCTCCGTGTGCAAAGTGACCTGGCTTGTGTTTGTGCAGGTTGCTCAGGCAAATAATGAGTGATCGTAGAAGGAGTCAGGGGAGGCCGTCACCAAGGTCACTAAGGTCACCGAGGTCACCACTTGCTGCAGTTGGTCCTGCTTGTTGCAGTGTGAACAAACTCAGCACTGTGAGTGGTAATAAGTTGTGTCTGCAGAGTTTTTCGCTCGGGTTCTATGTTTATGTGTCTTATTTTCTGATTATTTAAGGTTTTAAGAAAATTCGGATCATATTTTCTTTATTTACCCTCCCACCAAGCAGTAAAAATCATACATAATTTCAAACTACGGTGGACAAATAACAACCACAAGAAGATGGGTTTTGTGGGTTGTAAAAGGCCAATTTTATAGGTTTTTAATGCTCGTAATGATGAAAACAGTTTAAACTGTACAGAGGAAAAAACTTTTTATTATTTATATTTATTAATGAATTTTTCTTCTAATGTCAGTTTACAAATGTTCCATTGCCTTGATCAGATGTCCTTGTCATGTTAAACTGTTGGAATACATGTTAAATATTTAACTATTTAAGTAATAATGCATGTTTGATATGTTTTTTATTCCATTGAACCATACTGGCATGTTTACTGATTTGCTGGCCCTGACAAAACAAAGATCCACCAGCCGCCACTGGTCATCTTTCTCTTTTCTTCTCCTGGTGTGTTGCTGCCACCAGCTGTGAGTCAGTGGAACATCATCAGGGGTTTAGAAGGTGACCTTTAAGTGGGACCTTTCCTCCAGGGCAGCGTGACGTGTGTGAGATCCATTTCTTCATTGGTGCTTCTTGAAGTCCACGAGGTGAACAGTGATGACGGCAGACACCATGATGATCAGACCCACAGAGATCACAACAGTCCTCAACAGGAGAGCGGAAAGCACCGAACCTGAAACACATCACAGGTGCATTCATCACAAATACAACACATCTGTGCTTTCTGCTTGAGTTTGTATTTAACCCGACGAGGAGCTTTAGAGATGCTCAGAACTCAGAATTCACTCAGAAAACACACAATAGATTCTTTAAAACAGAGAAAGGCTGAAACGCACAAACTGTTATCAGAAAGTAGTTTTCTCTTTCAGTCGTACCAGGATGTTCGGGGCAAAAGTGTTCAGTCGTGTTAAAGTCGTGGGTCCAGTGAACCTGGTTGCTATGGTTACAGATGATGGTGCTGTTCAACAGGTAGACCTGGAGAGAAGCCCCAGAGGTCGTGACCTCTGATCGCTCTCCTCCCTCCTGACTGCAGACCCGGTTGACACATCTGAAAGTGCTGCTGATGTTTGAGTTGTGAGTCCTGCAGGTCACATGGAGGTCACATGACTCTGAGCTGTTGGAGTCCACTCGGTCCACGATCAGTTCAACTGGAGTCACTGGTCCTGAGGGGGGGGGGGTTACTGTGAAGAGTTCATGAAACATGGCGGAAGAAACTATCCGTGAAATGTTTACAGACTCACCTTGAACTGTGACCTTGTATTCAGCTACTAGTTTGTCTTCTGTGGGTGTTTCTGTTACTACTTCAGCAGCATAAACTCCACTGTCGGCCTCTTGTAGATTCTTCAATGTTACAGAGTTTTTCTCAGGAAACTCGAGCCTTCCAGTAAAATCTTTATGGACATTTTGTTTCCCACTAGGTAGAAATCTTACTAAAGTGACTGTTTTATTGATTTTCCAGTGAACAAATACAACCCCCTCAGGAAGATCAGCATCAATCTTCAGGAGCAGATCACGTCCCTTCAGCACAAACACAGGAGTCACAATGATTCCTGTAAAAACAGTAGACACATGATACAATAAACATCACACACAATATATGATGAATCATTCACTGCTGAATGTTACTCCATCACTACACTTTATTTATTACACATTGAACCAGCGGTTCACCTTCAGCTCATCATGACCTCTCAATGGTTTATTTAAATGTCTCACTCAGGACTCTGACTAAGGAGGTGGAACAATTGTTTTTAAGTTGTATTTCCAATTTCAAATAAAAAACCTTTGGACTTTCTTTCCTCTTGTCCCTTGTCCTTCATCCCTCTCTAACCCAACTATTGTTCCTCAAGCTTTAATCAGAGGAGCCATGAATGTATTTATAAAATCAGTAACGCTCTTGTGATTGTTCATTAACTTTTCTGGTTCTTTATGTGTTTATATGAGAACAAAATGTAAGTTTTAGACAAAAATGTTTAACTTTTATTGTGTTCGTATTGTCTTCATATAAAAATAACATTTATTTTAGCATCCTAATAATATTTTGGTCCATTTTGTTCTTTTTTTAAATCTTTAAAAATTCTACTGATGCTACTTTGTCTTTAACTGTACTGAAAAGAAATTGTTTGCAAAAATAATTCTTGAGTTGTTTTTTCATTTAAATCAGGAAGCAGAAGTTGTTTTTACTTTTCGACTTCAAAAAGTCTAAAACATGTCCGTCATTTTCTAAATATATTAAACAAAGCAGAACCAAATTAAACTTTTTAAGATTCATATTAACTTTCCCTCAATGTCAGAAATTGTTTCTTATTCTTATTCTCCTGTGTGACATGTATAAACATACATACATAAATATGATGTACGTATTAATTACTAATAACATATAATATATAGAATAAAGACCTGAGTTCTTTGCTGGTTTCTCACCTTGAGCCTGAATGCAGACGAGCAGCCCGAGTATCACAAAGAGAGACATGACGGAGTCTCCGACCCCACGCTGCAACAACCTGCGTGCTGCCTCACGATAAACTAACCGCTCGCCTCGTGTTTAAAGAACCTCAGAGACGTTTGCACACAACTGCTCGTCATCAGACTCCTTTTGAACTTCCTCTCTGCTGTCTGACTGCGTGAGATCTCTTCCTGTAAAGAGAGATTTAGTTCAGCCCTTTGTGAAGGAGGCTCATTTATGCCTAAAAGTTCATCAGAGGAACAAAGTACAATTATTCACTTCAACTTATCCTGCAAGCTTCATTAAAAGACTGTTTAATGAGTATCAGCACTATATTCTTTAAATGATTTATCATCCATCGTCAATCCACTTATCCTGCACACAGGGTCGCAGGGAGACTGGAGTCCATCCAACTTCGGGGATAGACGGGGACCACTACCTCAAGATTAGTCTTAATTATGTACAATGCATTGTAGCAAGAAGCAACATTTTAAAAAGTTAAATAAATAATAATATGCAAAGCGGAGTTTAGCTGGTTGCCACACTTGAGGTTTGTTGCAGCCTGTTCAGCAAGTAGTGAGGAGGAAGTAGAGAGGGGGAAGTAGTGAGGAGGAAGTAGTGAGGAGGAAGTGAGTATGAAAAGTCAAACTATATTCATTAAACATTTAATGTTGTCTGTTGTTCTGTAGTCGGGCCGAAAGGGATTGATCTTGATTTCTTCCACAAATATTAAACATTTTGTTTTATGATTATATTTGCAATTGGAGGAAACTGGACGGCTGAATCCATGTAACTGGATAATATGAAAAGTAGATTACTTGACGTGATGCACACGTTGATCAAGCTTTAAGGGTTCATTTAGCAAAGGAATCACATGTTGATTTTTTAATGTCTAATGGAATGAAGAAGAAATAATTTTAACAACAGTTCCCTCTGCTGGTTAAAGAAGTCAATTACTACTCAATTTATTCAATCCACATAAAACACACAAACATAGTTCAGTCTTTAATCAGTCTTTAAAGTGTGGTTTTTGTTCTCCAACATTGTTTTTTTTTGATAAATTTAATTTTTAAGTTAACATTGCAAAATATATCAAGTTTCATGTTGAACTGATGGTTTTTATGTGTGTTTACACAGAATACAGAAAACTGTAAATATGAGGCCGACATTTCTGTGGGATGTAAACAATTTGTACGGTTCTCCTTGTTTCTTCTTTTAATTTAACCTTTAATGAGGCAAAACCTTTATTTTCCCCCCATTTATTCTTTCTCATATCCTGTTTAAGATCTCCCTCTTTGTGAAGCGGTTTTGAAACTGTAGTTGTTGTGGCGGGGATAGGGTGTAAAGGGGAAATTAACCAAATTAAGAAAGAAAACGCCACTCGGGGAATTTCACCCCGAGAAATTTTCTGGGAAACACAAGGCACACAGGTAAGTTTACCGGTTGAGGCAAGAGACGCAGTTCACGGTTCAGAAAGATACAACTTTATTTTGAATAGTTTTAAAATGGGTGCAATTTAATTCGTCCCAAAAGAAAATCAATAGAAAATCAATTTGAGGGCTGGAGCGGAGTGGATGGGTAGAAGCTAAAAGGGCGGGGGGACCCACCAAATTAAGAAAACAAACTCAAAACCACCCGACGTAGTGAACCCTCTTCCCAGGGCACAACAAACAAAGGGGTAGGACACCACCACCCGGCCACAAGCACCACCACCACCAGTCTCCACCTGAGAGAAAAACGGCAGCGACCCCAATCACCTGATCACAGCAACTCCTAATTACAGGAAAATTCTGTTAGTTTTGCTTTAAAATACTAGGTTGCTCGCGTATACTTAAAAACACACACGCATGCCCGTTTCAGGACACACGCGTACACACAGGAGGGAGGAAGGGAGGGAGAGGACACTAGCTGTCGCTGGCATTTACCTATGACCACACTAGGGTTATCCATCAGACAGTATCAACAACGCCAAGAAGAGAGGGACACTCACCAAGTAAATACGCCACCGACATACGGGAGCACAGAGCAGCACGCTGCTAGTCACCCGGAAATGACGCACCAAAGAGGACAGAGGTGCAAGACACCAGGCGTTAATTACCAGCAGGGTCACCCAATGACCTGGCGCCTCTATACTGCTACATTTTCAAAGAGACAACACCATCACAAGGTCGCCATCACCCGCTCCCAGGTATCCGGCACCTGGAGACCAGGAGATGGCCTCCACCTCCGGAGGCAAGTTGGTGACCGGAGGGCGGCAAGAACGGCGACCCGAACGCCTTCCGGGGGCTCTGGGAGAGCCGAATGCGTCCGCCAGGAATCCAGCTCGTGATCCAGGTCAAGCGTTTTCCCCCAAACAGGCAGCCAGCTGAACGCCGCGTGGTCAACGCAGACGGGTCAAGATCGGGTGTAGGCAGAGGCAGCACTCAAATGCAGAGTTGAAAAACAAAACTACTTTAATAGTCAAAACCCAGATAGTAGTAGAAGTAGATAATAGTAGATTACTTGACGTGGTGCACATGTTGATCACCTTTCATCTGATCATTTCCTAAAGAGCAACGATTCACACTTTAGACTTTTAAGGCCTGACGTGATTGGTGAGATTTAAGCTGCATGATGCAGGACGCTTCTGTTATATATTTGTATTTGTTCTTCTTTAGATAAAAGGAATCAAATCTTTTCCAACTGGGACGAATGTGTGAAACAGCAGAGAATTTTTTAATTTACTCGAGCCAGACAGACAGGTGCAAGTTACGGGCAACCAACCTGGCTGTTGGAGAAGGAAACAGAGCGGCTGCATGCAGCGGTGGAGTCTATATTTTTGTAGTAAGTATACTGTGACTGCCTTTCCTAGTGGGTTTATGGTATATGTCACGTAGACTACACCACTGGCTGCACGTAAACTGCTGTCATCAATGGTGAGATGTTGGAGACGGCAACGTGAAGAACCAGACGACTCTGCGTCAGCAGTGGTTTTCCTGCCGCGTGGACACCTGCGGCTTATACATGTGCACATCTTTATTTCGTTATACATTTAGGTGGTGCGGCTTATATTCAGTCTTTTATTATATTCAGTGCGCTCTATAGTCCGGAACTTACGGTAATTAATTTTCATAACGTATTTAGTCGTCATACAGTGATTCTTTAATACAAGAATAGCACATTCTTTGATAAAGACACCAGAGAGGGACACGTGACCTTTTAATCACTGAAACACAAGATAAGTATGAAGCTTTAACAAGTTCTAAGTTTTCAGCAGAACAGAATTATGTACGAGTAAATACTGTACATGCAAGCAGACAAAGATAATGTATATTTATCATTGTAAATAGGACCATATGCAGTATTATACGGTGTATTTTTCAAGGTTATTTGCTTACATAGTTGGTCTTTATTATACCCTGTACATATATATTTATTTGGATAACACCAAAAACGTATTTACATGGTAATTTCTTTGCAATCATTTTATTTACAACGTGAAAACAGTGACATTGTGTGTGACCAATGAACTATAGGCATTTGTTTCAAATCTCAACTATGATGTTTTCTTGAAAAGAAACAATGTCTACATGACGTTTTTTTGTTGCCAATCTTTGATCCCATGTTTTGAATGTCTTTCCTTCACCAGGAAATATCTGCGAAGCTGAATTTATAAAAACTTTAAATCCTACATTGTTTGCGTCCATATTTGCGGTCGTCTTCTTCTTTTCTTCTTCTGGTGTGTTGCTGCTACCAGCCGTGAGTCAGTGGAACATCAAGAGATCAGCGGCGCTGCTCAAGGATTTAAATGATTATTCCAGTTTAAGATGTGGAAACGTTTTTTATTGCCTCTTCCTTTAGCTGTTAGCATTGCCAAAGCTAATACAACGACAAAACAATGACTTCCCTCTCGTGTGAAAGTTATATTTTATTCACTTCTGGTGTATCTTTCAATGGTCTTTCTAGTTAGGGGTCAAATGTGGCCCTTAGTAGGGGCCTCGGGGAGAGCGGACGTTTGGTTCAGTACACATTCTTCCTTTAACCATCAGGACGCCTTTGAATCGGACTCTGATCACAGATGGTTTGATCACTGCCAGTCGAACAATAGATGTTGCTTTCACATTATCGACTGTATATGAACGTGGTTGAGAAACTATGAGTGAGAATATGACACCTGGAAGGAGGCGTGATGATGTATCTGCATGAAGTGTTAAAACACTTCACATTTACATCCATTACACTTTTCTCTCCCCCACTTCCTCTTTGTCAGCTCAACTGACTGCAATTAAGATCAAAAGTCCTCCTGTGTGATGTAGAACTACAAACTTCAGATCGAATATTATATTTATATTATTGTGTTGAAGCCTCGACCGAGTCTATCGATGGTTTGGTCTGTGATTGACAGTTAGCACTTATATTATGTTATAATTTTTATTATATATTATGTTACATTATTAAATATATTATATTATTAATGGAATCCTGTACTTCTATTTCTTTTAGAGTTACTAACATTGATTTAACAACGTATATTTAGTGGAATCCTCTTTTATTTCTCCGTCGAGGACGTGATGAGGACCAGAAGTGAGTGCTGAGGATGTGAAAGTGATCTTTGAGTCAAAGGTGTTGATGATATTCTGATGCAAATGTGTGACAACGATGAAGCAAGGAGGAAGATGATGGAGGTAAATACGTGAGTAATCATGATGTAAGTTAGTTACAAGTCAACCACATAGAGACATATATGGCTTTATTCAAACCATCTTTGAAGTAACTGGTTCTTGCTTCAAGCAGAAAGTAAAATGTTCTCAACTTCCTGGTTTCATCGTCACTCTTCCATTCTGCAGAATGAGGCCGTGTGTCGTGCTTCTCTTTGCCGTTTCTCTGCTGACATTATGTGAAGCACAAGGTGAGGACTTTATTTTATATACATTTTGTTGTTGATTGTTTTTCAATGTCAAAGCTTTTATACTGTAGCACCATTTCTGCAATAGAAGTTGAGTTAAAAACGTATTTTCAATCTGTGTTTCTTTCAGGATTCTTGTTATTCCTTCTTGTACTGAGCTCTCAGAGGCAGGAAATCATCTCAGTTCACAGTATCAGAGCTTTGAAATTAACTATTCCAATATTAGTATAAAAATATAATGGATCTCAGCCAGTCAACAAGATTTTTTAATATTTTTCACATTTTGGGAAAGATCTGGATCCAAATTCAGACGTAAACACACACATTCAGCTTTCGTTGTCGAGGGAAAACTTTCTTTAAGTCATTTTTTAGTTTTTATTTAAACACAAAAAGTCAGTTATTTTCTAAAGTCATCCATGTTCAGTGTAGCTGATGCTGGGGGACATTAGTGTGGTGAGACGGAGGGAAAGAGGACAAAGAGACAGAATGGAAATACTTTGTCACGTCAAGAAGAAGAACTTTGAGCAGCAACTTGCTCTCAGTGGGTTTAGTTTCTGCTGTTAAGCTTCTCTGTGTCCTCAGGAAGAGACGACGTGAGACATTTTAAGAGACTTCTGTCACTTCATGTTAAGCAGTGATGAGCTGAAGGTGAACCGCTGGTTCAATGTGTAATAAATAAAGTGTAGTGATGGAGGAACATTCAGCAGTGAATGATTCAACATATATTGTGTGTGATGTTTATTGTATCATGTGTCTACTGTTTTTACAGGAATCATTGTGACTCCTGTGTTTGTGCTGAAGGGACGTGATCTGCTCCTGAAGTTTGATGCTGATCTTCCTGAGAAGTTTTCATATGTTGACTGGAAATTCAATAAAACAGTCACTTTAGTAAGATTTGAACCCAGAGGGAATCCAAATGTCCATCATAATTCTACTGGAGGGTTTGACTTTCCTGAGAAAAACCTCTCTCTGACATTGAAGAATCTACAAGAGGCCGACAGTGGACTTTATGCTGCTGTAGCAGCAACATTTACAGGAGACAAACTAGTAGCTGAATACAAGGTCACAGTTCAAGGTGAGTCTGTAAACATTTCACTGATAGTTTCTGCCGCCATGTCTCATGAACTCTTCACAGTAACCCCCCCCCCCCCCCCCCCCCTCAGGACCAGTGTCTCCAGTTGAACTGATCGTGGACCGAGTGGACTCCAACAGCTCAGAGTCATGTGACCTCCATGTGACCTGCAGGACTCACAACTCTCACATCAACAGCACTTTCAGATGTGACGACCGGGTCTGCAGTCAGGAGGGAGGAGAGCGATCAGAGGTCACGACCTCTGGGGCTTCTCTCCAGGTCTACCTGTTGAACAGCACCATCATCTGTAACCATAGCAACCAGGTTCACTGGACCCACGGCTTTAATACGACTGAACATCTTTGCTCCTCAAATGGTAAGACTGAAAGAGGAAACTACTACATGGTAATAATGCACCCTCTGCCCCCCATAAAAACACCTTATAGTGTCAACAATCAATGACCATGAAGGTCAGTAAAACTAAATTGTCTGTCTAAATAAATTAAATGATTTCTTACTATAGATCACGTTAAAGATGTTTTCACAATTCAAACTGCAGTCTGTCAGAAGCACATCAGGCTGTGAACATGTGACACATTCTCTGATCTGGTGCTTGTTTTGTTTTACAGATCCTCTCCTTCACTCCGGCTGGATTATTGGTATAACTCTCATTGTCGTTGTAATTGTGGTTCTTTTCGTCTTGCTTTGTTATCTTCAAAGGAGAAGAATCTGTAAGTCCAATTGAACATTCTAACAAATAATCACAACATTAGCAAAATCCTGTTTGTTTCCTCTACATAGAAACTCAATGTTTCCAAGTCCTCCATAACTATGTACCCACCTGTTTGGTTAAATAGCCCAAAATCACAAATCAAAGTTTTGCCTCAGAATGCTGAACAATGTGTACAACACAGGACGTCTTTTACACTGAAAAATATACAGTACATTTGATTTATTGCCAAAAGGTGCTTTATTCCTTACTGGGATTGTCATGATTTGCTGTTTTAGAGACACAAACATCCAAACATCAAATCCAACACATCGAAATGTGCTTCTGTTTGAGGATGGAGTAAATTAGACACCACCCAAAAGATGGACTCAATTTATCCATCAAAAGTTAAAGTAATGTAAATGTACAACTGTTCAATTCTTGAAGGTGGTGTTTTTTTCTTTCTTCAACAACAGCAGATTCAAGACAGATCATCAATAATACAGCTTATGAAGATCCTCAGGTAAGCGTTGCAAAAGAAAATTCAATAAAAAGTGGAACATACTCTACATGATGTTAAAGTTCTAGGTGCTTTATTTATATCTCATGCTGCAGTGTGATGTGCTTTCTACCCCGAGAGATTCATCTGAACTCTTTGTGAAAACAGCCTGAAAATGTGTTTCGTAGCAGTTTAATGAACTTTAGAAAAAAAGACTCATTCTTTAAGAAAAAGAGGCAGAAGTATTTAAATCAGCAGCTGTTAATCGTCAGGAGATGACTCCCCACGTGGGAAATAGAACAATTAAAAAGAAAAGTAACCTTTTCTTACGTATGTGATTCATCCTGCAGGAAGTAACATCAGCACCACCTCAGAATGAGAACGCCACCTACAGCTTGTTGGGATTTCCTGCTGGATCGACTCAGCCGGAGAGCATCTACGCTACGGTGAAGAAGCCTGACAGGTCCTCCAACGATTAAAGAGGAATGTTTTCCCAAATCCCGGAATTCTGCCTGAAGTTTGCAGTGTTATTGAAGCTTTCTATGTATTAGTTCATGTGACCTGCTTTTTGATTTGATTTGATTTGAAGCATTTTATTTCATGAACATGTAGACATTAAAAAATAAAAAAATTTAAAACTCAACATAGACATAGACCACAAAATTAGAAAAGTCACCTTTTGTTCAAGAAAAGGAGTAGAGGGAAGCAAAAGCTTATAGATACCCACCCCTATCCTGTCCATATTCTCAATTTGTATATATTACTTTGAAGATTAATATCATACATATATACACACACTCTCTCACACACACTCTCTCACCCACACACACGCACGCATACTCACACGCACAAATAAATACAATTTAAATTTCCGTCACTGAATATTTTCACAGATCTCATATTTGGCTAATGTGTATAATTTAAGATGTTTTTTGAACTGTGCAATATGTTTACAATCTTTGATCTTATCTGGTAAGTTGTTCCACAACTTCACCCCACAGACCGATATGCACCTGCTTTAATGCTGAAAGATTCTCATCTACACAAACGTCTCATTGGAGAGAGTTTAAAATGAATAAATGTTACCAAACATCACACATCAAAAGTAGCTGTTATTTAGCATCACAATCGGAGATATTAGTAATGACATATTTTACATGTGGGATCAAAGTAGAAAAAGTCAGAAATATGTCGTTGTCCTGCAGGAAGCCTCATCTTTGGATCCTGGTTTGATTCTTCATGTCACCTTTCATCTGATCATTTCCTAAAGAGCAACGATTTACACTTTTAAGGCTTCATCTGATTGGTGAGATTTAAGCTGCATGATGATTCTGTTATATATTTTCATTTGTTATTTTTTAGACGAAAGCAATTAAATAATTTTCACCTGACAAATATGTGAAACAACAGCAAAGAATTTGACACCTGAAAAGGAGGCGCGATGATGTGTCTGCATGACATGTAACTGGGGAGGATAAAACTGTCACAGGGGGGAGCTCTTGGGGAGGACTCTGAGTTGAACAGGTGGACACAATCAGGAAAGACAGACTGGTGACACATGAGGAAGGGCCAGGAACCTGAAACGAGAGGAGTGTTCATTTCCAAAATAAAACAAGAAGTCACAAAACAAACATGGAGACAGGACAAAAACCCAACTTGACATACAGGTGTGACAAAAACAAACATTTGTCCTGAAACACCATTTACATCCATGTGTGCACTTTCACTGGATATTTCTGACCTTGTTGTAGGAAGATGTGCTTTTTGATAAGACTAAAAGATTTTTAAGATAGATTAATTATCATTGAATTTGAAGCGGTCACACACAGATGCTTCCTTCAAACAAAGCTTATTTGGATTTTCTGTCTCAACGGCTTTAAATTAACGACAGAAGTAGAAAAAGTTTCATCCCAAACGGCTGCGACCTGGAGATAAACGGCCATCAGGTCACTGTGGTTTGCAGCAGTTACTTTATTAATAGAAGCTCTTTCTGTGTGAAGTGGAACCCTGTACTTCTATTTCTTTTAGAGTTGCTAACATTGAATTAACAAGAATATTTAGTGGAATCCTCTTTTATTTCTCCGTCGAGGCAACAAGGACGTGATGAACAGAGTGCTGAGGATGTGAAAGTGATCTTTGAGTCAAAGGAAATGTGTGACAATGATGAAGCAAGGAGGAAGATGATTGAGGTAAATATGTGAAAAATCATGACGTGAAGGTAGTTACATGTCAAGCATATGGAGACATATACGGCCGGAGAGGGGGCGTCGCTGACTGTACCGGTGGGCCGGATATGACGTACCATATGACCCCTGCTTTAAAGGAAGTGAATCTTTCTCAACTTCCTGGTTTCATCGTCACTCTTCCATTCTGCAACATGAGGCCGTGTGTCGTGCTTTTCTTTGCCGTTTCTCTGCTGACATTATGTGAAGCACAAGGTAAGGACTTTGTTATATATACATGCTGTTGTTTGGATTGTTTTCAAGGTCAAAGCTTTTATACCGTAGCACCATTATTGCAATAGAAGTTGGTTAAAAACGTATTTTTGATCTGTGATTCTTTGTATTTCATCAGGACTCGTGTTGTTCCTTCTTGTTCTCACCAGTTGAAACGGGCTGAACGCATCTTTCCCTCCAAGACAAACGTTGACCGTTACTCCTCTCAGAGTTGGACTCCTTCAGTGTTCAGTCTGTGGAAGTCTTATTTTCTAAATGCATCCATGTTCAGTGTATGTTGAGTGATGCTGGGGGACATTAGTGTGGTAAGACGAAGGGAAAGAGGACGAAACTTTGTCACGTCAAAAATAAGAACTAATAAATAAAGTGTAGTGATGGAGTAACATTCAGCAGTGGATGATTCATCATATATTGTGTGTGATGTTTATTGTATCATGTGTCTACTGTTTTTACAGGAATCATTGTGACTCCTGTGTTTGTGCTGAAGGGACGTGATCTGCTCCTGAAGTTTGATGCTGATCTTCCTGAGAGGGTTTTATTTGTTGACTGGAAAATCAATAAAACCGTCACTTTAGTAAGATTTGAACCTAGTGGGAATCCAAATGTCCTTCATAATTCCACTGGAGGGTTTGACTTTCCTGAGAAAATCTTCTCTGTGACATTGAAGAATCTACAAGAGGCCGACAGTGGAGTTCATGCTGCTGTAGCAGCAACATTTACAGGAGAAAAAACACTAGCTGAATACAAGGTCACAGTTCAAGGTGAGTCTGTAAACATTTCACTGATAGTTTCTGCCGCCATGTTTCATGAACTCTTCACAGTAACCCCCCCCCCCCCTCCCTCAGGACCAGTGTCTCCAGTTGAACTGATCGTGGACCGAGTGGACTCCAACAGCTCAGAGTCATGTGACCTCCATGTGACCTGCAGGACTCACAACTCTCACATCAACAGCACTTTCAGATGTGACGACCGGGTCTGCAGTCAGGAGGGAGGAGAGCGACCAGAGGTCACGACCTCTGGAGCTTCTCTCCAGGTCTACCTGTTGAACAGCACCATCATCTGTAACCATAGCAACCAGGTTCACAGGACCCAGGACATTGATACTGCTGAACATATTTGCTCCTCAAATGGTAAGACTGAACGAGGAAAAAACAACTTTTGGTGTCGACCATTAATGACTGTAAAGGTCAGTAAAACTAAATGATCAGTTTTTAATTGAATAAATGAAATGATTTCTTACTATAAATCACGTTAAAGATGTTTTCACAATCCAAACTGCAGTCTGTCAGAAGCACATCAGGCTGTGAACATGTGACACATTCTCAGCTGCTGCGTCGTTTAAACCAGGAAGACTCTTCTGATCTGGTGCTTGTTTTGTTTTACAGCTCCTCTCTTTCACTCCAGCTGGATGATTAGTATTTGCACACTCGTCATAACTGCGGCTCCATATGTCTAAGGAGAATAATTTGTAAATCCGAATAAACATTCTGATTCTGCAAAATCCTGTTTGTTTCCTCTACATAGAAACTCAATGTTTCCAGGTCCTCCTTAACTATGTACCCACCTGTTTGGTTAAATAGCCCAATATCACAAATCAATCTTTCAATCAAATCTTTTACTGGCATTAGATAAGGAAATGGTTCATGTATCTTTTGATAGTCCCCTTTACTGAAAAAAACATAAAACAAAAACACTGTTTTCTCGTTTTTAATCAAAAACGAGGAAACTGAAGTGGGCAGTCGTTTACCCGTTTTTCGTTTAGAACCAAAAAACAAGACAGACTTTTTACTCCGTTAATCCCAATTTGGGTTTTGCCCATGAAACGAAAATACAACGCGTAGCCGCTAAACTGGAAGTACGTAGATTTTCACAGCAAGAGTCAATGCAACTATTATGCTAAAAATCCGTCTGAGACCATTATAAACTATTAAATTCTTATTTTAAGGAAGAGTGTCCTCAGTTACTTTGCCAACGACGCCGGATGCATCAGTAGCTGCAGAGTGCTACCAACCAGATGTGGGCTCACTAACACACAAGTGTCACACGTTGGCACCAACAAACCAAGAAGCTGCAGAGATGTCCTTTACCCAGATGTTACGGTACAGCTGGACAGTGCTTTCAATAAATTGCCACACTTTTTCAAGATGGACTCAAATGTCTGATTGGTGTTCAAAGAGGACATTGTCAGCTCTTGTTATATTTATCTTGTTCTTCTACTTGTAAATAAGTCAAATATTGAATGTGAAATGATGCCATGACCATCATGTTTCCCTTTTGGCTTGTTGTACTCAGGTTGATTGGCAGTGTTGGATGTCCACCACACAGCTTCTGGCATTGAGGCAAGTTCAGTTTTGTGGTCATCTGATCAGAGCACCTTCTTCCACATGTTTGCTGTATCAGCCACATGGCCTGTGGCAAACTTCCAAAGGGATTTCTTATGGTTCTTTCAATAGCAGCCTTTTCTTGCCACTGTTCTATTAAGGCCAGATTTATGGAGTACACGGTTACTAGTCGTCCTGTGGACAGATTCTGTCCACCTCCACAGGCCCCAGGAGTCCACCACCATGGGACTCCTGGGGCCTGTTTCAATAAGGAGGTTCAACCAACTCTGAGTTAAAACTTGAACTCTGAGTTGACTTACCCTGAGATGGGAAACTCTGAGTTTTCGGTTACAGAACAGCTGAAATGAGTTAGTTCAATCAACTCTGAGTTGACCTACTCTGAGTTAAGCGCGTGCACCACAACTATAAAAAGCCATTATCAATGGAGCGCAGATATTACGAGTCACCATGGCAACAGCGCCAGACAAAAAGAGGTCTTCATATTTTTCACCAGCAGAACTGGATGTGCTTATGCAAGCATATGGAGAGTACGAACATATATTTAAAAAAAAAAGCAACACGGCTGCAGCGGCGAAGGACAGAGAGTTAGCTTGGGAGAAAATAGCTGCTCGAGTCAATGCGTAAGTTTACATTTGAATTACTGTTATACAGTGTTGTTTTTAATTAATTTCTATGTAATCTAAAAACTGTAATTTAATTCCGTAATTTAAAGTAAAATCTGATGTAATTGCATTAAATGCTGCATAAACTATAAAGCAATTCTGTATAAAACAATAGTGGATTTAACATCAAATTTTAAAAGATATATTTTTCCAAGAATAATTCATGCAATTGTATAATGTTTATTTGAAAGCATTAAAAGTGCAGTTTCTTGTCTCTCCTTGTATTGTTCAAGTGGTTGAGGTTGATATGGGATTTAGAAAGTAATTAGTAATAAGTAGACCAATACTTTCTAGAGATAGTCATTATTACATTAATCTAATTACACTGTTGAAGAAGCCAGTTGTAGTTAGTAATATAAGTGACTTGCCCAACTGTTATAATATCAGAAGTGAAACTGGAAGAACAGTGTGTTATTCAACCTAATTTTAATTTTCATGTAGGTGCAATCCTGCAGGCATTAAAAGAACATGGCAGCAGCTGAAAATGAAATATAAAAACATAATTCAATCAGGTAAGGCTTGAACATATCATGGTTGTAGTCTACCTAACTTTACAAACATTTGACATATAAATAACTAAATAGCATCCAGTGTCGATTTGATGCGCTCTGCGTGACTGAAATGTGCGCAATGAATGAATACCGAAAGAATGAATGAGGTGATTAAATACCACTTCCTCTTTAAAAAAGGGGAGGAGACGAAATAAACTCTGGGTTTCCCGAAGAAAACCTGCTCCCGACCAGGTTAGGTTCACAGAGTAAGTTGCCATGGTAACTGACTCTGAGTATAAGTTACCTCTCTTTCTGAAACAGGCTTGACTTACTCTGCTTTCTCAGGTTTAACATACCTCCCATTCTGAAACAGAAAACTCAGAGTTTCCCTCATTTCAGGGTTAACATACTCAGAGTTTTCACTTAACCTCCTTTCTGAAACAGGCCCCTGGTTGCTGCTTTATCAAGAACATCAGTGTTCTGCGCAGAAGGACCGAGCTGAACAGTTCACCATCAAGCAACTGCACCGGAATCGGTACTGAGAGCATCCTAGTCACAGTCTTTATATGCTTAAAGACAGTAAATCAATGCAGACATCAGAGGGAGACAATTAAATGATAGAGATGTACAGAGAGGGCTTTTTCAGTCTGTGGGAGTTCCCAAGGCCAAGTGGATCATTTATATGAGTTGATGCACACAGTTCATGTTTGCTGGAAAAGAGTTCTGTGGAACCTTCCATTGTACGAGTGATTTGGCGGAGCTCAGCACAACCAATTAACCGATAAGCCTTTGCGTCAAAGGCAAAGAGTTTGATGGGAGGCAAGCTCAGCAGTTTCAGTTCCGTAGCTGTGATCTGGTCCAATAGTGGTGCAGTTCACTTTTCTAGTTTCCACCTAAAACAAAACATGCAGAACAGACTTATACAAAAGTATTTTTAAAGGTTATTTGCTTTCATATAGTTGGTCTTGATTATACTTATTCATATATATGTATTTGTTTGGATAACATCCACTAAAACATATTTAAATGGTCATTTCTTTGCAATCATTTCATGTAATTTTATTTATTTTCTGTGAAATTAGTGACTTTGTGTATAATCAATGGATTATCAGTATTTGTTTTAAACAGGAACTTTGTTTTAAAAATTAAGTTTTCTTGTAAAGAAAAAGTGTTACATGTTTTTTCTTGGCAAAATGCATATTTGAGTCCACATCATGAATTTTCTTCACCAGGAAATATCTGCAAAGCTGAATTTATAAATGCTTTAAGTCCTAAAGTTTGCGTCCATGTTTGCTGCTTTGCGCTTGTCTTCCTCTTTTCTTCTCCTGGTGTGTTGCTGCCACCAGCTGTGAGTCAGTGGAACATCATCAGGGGTTTAGAAGGTGACCTTTAAGTGGGACCTTTCCTCCAGGGCGGCGTGACGTGTGTGAGATCCATTTCTTCATTGGTGCTTCTTGAAGTCCACGAGGTGAACAGTGATGACGGCAGACACCTATGGGGCACCGTTTGTAAAATGTTGCACGTTCCAAAATCCTGCGCCGTTTTTCCACATTTAGCATTATCATATGAACAAAAAAGCACGACAATATTCACATGTCACTTTTTCAAACATTTAGAGAGAAATTCATGTACATTCATGCAATAACTTTTCCAAGGATAATGTTTGGCAGTAACAAAGTTGTTAAATAATATAAATGTTAAATCTAAATCTAAATGTTAAATCTAAATCTAAATGTTAAATATAAATCTAAATGTTAAATGTTATATCTAAATGTTAAATCTAAATGTAAATGTTATATCTAAATTTTAAATCTAAATGTAAATGTTAAATGTGACACATTCTCAGCTGCTGCATCATTTAAACCAGGAAGACTCTTCTGATCTGGTGCTTGTTTTGTTTTACAGATCCTCTCTTTCACTCCGGCGGGGTGATCGGTATTTGCATTCTCACTCTCGTCATAACTGCAGCTCTACATGTCTAAGGAGAAGAATCTCTAAGTCCAAGTAAACATTTCAACAAATAATCACAACATTTTCAAAATCCTATTTATTTAGACCATACGTATTTAAACAAATACGTTCCGGGTCCAGTCGGTCCACGGCCAGGTCAACTGGAGACACTAGTCCTGAGAGGGGGGGTTACTGTGAAGAGTTTATGAAACATGGCGCAGAAACTATGAGTGAAATGTTTACAGACTCACCTTGAACTGTGACCTTGTATTCAAGAGTTTGTTCTTTCGGAATCCTTCTAGTTGTGCAGTTTAATCTCCGCTGCCTTTGTACAGTAAATGTTCTCCAGCAGGTTCAAATCTTACTAGATTAACCCTGTTGTTGAATTTACACTCAATAAATAAACTATTGAAGAACAGCATCAAACTTCCCTTCTGCACAAACTCAGGAGTCCCAGCAGGGGTCTCTGGGGAAACAGGAGACGCAAAATACTGTGAAAATGACTCGGCCGGCGCATGCGTCTGCGTCGTTGCGTCGACGCACTCGTTTCAATTCATGGTTCTGCGTGTGTTGCAGACCTAGAGAGTCACGTCTATTTATTTATCATAGACTTTACTGCCCCGTGCATCGCCACTGCTGCTTTTCATCGCGGACATATTTGTCCCGTATTTTCCTCCACAACTTGGCGCACCTCTCGACCGGCAAACCGGCGTTTGCGGCGATCTCCCTCCGTGAATCCAACTAATCCCGCCAATGACGGCTTGTATAACCGGTCATATTTACGCATTTCTTCCGACAAAAGCTCTTCAATCTGATCCGTTCCCTCGTAAACATTCTTCGTTTTAATAATGGCGCTATCGGGCTATGAAAGCGGAAATGTGAGACTCCGTCAAGGACGTAGTTAGCGGTGCGCTGCGGGAGGCTTGCGTCTAGAAAAAGGTCTCTCCACACGCAAACCAACGACTTCCGCACACAAAAGACGTGACTCTCTAGGTCGTCTTCAACAAAAACACGTTACTCCACCTTGTTGTTCTGGCGCTGAATTGCTCTGCAACACACGCAAGACTTTTAGAACCATGAATTGAAACGAGTGCGTCGACGCAGACGCATGCGCCAGCCTTTACGTTACATTTTTAACACATGGCTTTTTACATTTTTGCCCTGGGAGCAATTATGGGGTAGGTGTCTTGCTCAGGGACACGTCGACGTGGGGCAGCTGGGACTTGAACCACCAACCTTGCAGTTCACGGCGCAACTTCGCTACTCCTGCGCCACAACAACATCAAGGAAGTGACGTTTAGTTACTCAGAGTATCACAAAGAGAGACATGACGGAGTCTCCGACCCCACGCTGCAACAACCTGCGTGCTGCTTCACGATAAACTAACAGCTCGCCTCGTGTTTAAAGAACCTCAGAGACGTTTGCACACAGCTGCTCGTCATCACACTAAAGTGGAGAAAAACATGCCACAGCAGTGAAGTCAGTTTTATTTTTTCTGTCAAAAACCGCAGAACTTCAATCAGGATGTGAAGAAATTAGCTCCACTTCCTTTTTAGTCAAGGCCATTTTATTTGTACATCACAACAAGGCAATCCAAAGAGCTTCACACATTAAAAACACACACATAAAGCAAAGGGATCTAAAAGCAGTTAAGAGCATCACATGTTTAAGCTCTGTTTTACTTTATTTTATTTGTTTATTCATTTATTTTGCAGCGGCTGTACACCTCAGTAGGGGCCTCGGGGAGAGTGGACGTTTGGTTCAGTACACACTTCACCAAGAAAATAGCTGACATACGCTCCTCCTTCTCAAACCCACCTCCTACTTCTCGCGTCCCACCGACCTCACCTCTTTCGCCCTCACTTTCCTCTTTCACCGCCCTCTCTCCTAACCAAATTCTTACCCTAGTAACCTCTGCCCGTCCGACCACCTGCCCTCTTGACCCCATTCCATCACATCTTCTACAATCTATCGCACCTGACCTTCTTCCGTTCCTCACCTGTCTCATCAACAACGCTCTGTTATCTGGCTGTTTTCCCAATTCTCTGAAGGAGGCAAGAGTCAACCCCCTCCTGAAGAAACCTACCCTCAACCCTTCTGAAGAAAACAACTACAGACCGGTCTCTCTTCTTCCCTTTTTGTCCAAAACCCTTGAACGTGGTATCTTTAATCAACTCTCCTCTTATCTCCACTGTAACAACCTCCTTGACCCCCACCAGTCAGGTTTCAAGGCAGGCCACTCTACAGAGACTGCTCTCCTTGCTGTCTCTGAGCAACTCCACACTGCTAGAGCCGCCTCTCTCTCCTCTGTCCTCATCCTTCTGGACCTCTCTGCTGCATTTGACACGGTCAACCACCAGATCCTTATTTCCTCCCTTCAGGAACTTGGTGTCACAGGCTCTGCTCTCTCCCTTCTCTCGTCCTACCTCGATGGTCGCACCTACCGGGTAACCTGGCGAGGATCTGTGTCGGAACCTTGTCCTCTTACTACTGGACTTCCTCAGGGTTCCGTGCTGGGTCCCCTCCTGTTTTCGCTTTACACAAACTCTCTTGGCGCTGTCATTCGCTCGCATGGCTTCTCTTACCACAGCTATGCCGATGACACCCAACTAATTCTCTCCTTCCCTCACTCGGACACCCAGGTGGCGGCTCGGGTCTCTGCCTGTCTAACTGACATCTCTCAGTGGATGTCCGCCCACCATCTGAAAATCAACCCCGACAAGACTGAACTACTTCTCTTTCCCGGAAAAGATTCGCTTACCCAGGACCTGACAGTCAACTTTGGGAACTCCGTACTAACGCCCACTTCGACCGCTAAGAACCTCGGCGTCACACTCGACAGCCAACTCTCCCTGACTCACAACATCACCGCGACAACGCGATCCTGTAGATACACTCTCTACAACATCAGGAGAATACGTCCCCTTCTCACTCAGAAGGCAGCGCAGGTACTGATTCAGGCTCTTGTCATCTCCCGCCTGGACTACTGCAACTCCCTCCTGGCTGGTCTCCCTGCCACCGCCATTCCACCTCTGCAGCTCATTCAGAATGCAGCAGCTTGACTGGTCTTCAACATTCTCCCACACTACTCCACTCCTCCGCTCTCTTCACTGGCTACCGGTGGCCGCCCGCATCCAGTTCAAAACATTGGTGCTCACGTACCATGCTGTGAATGGATTGGGTCCAGCTTACATCCAGGACATGGTCAAACCCTACATCCCAACCTACAGCACTCTCCGCTCTGCATCTGCAAAACTACTCGTCCCTCCCTCACTGAGAGCAAAACACTCGACTAGGTCTCGACTCTTCGCTGTCCTTGCGCCGAAATGGTGGAATGAGCTCTCTGAAGACACCAGGACCGCAGAGAGCCTTCACATCTTCCGCCGCAAACTAAAGACACACCTCTTCAGACTCTACCTCGACTAAAGACTAACGAATTGTAGCACTTAAATTGTACTTGTAACGTCACTCATCTATAGCAAATTGTAAATTGGCTTATTTGAGGAAATTGCACTTTCTTGTTTCTTGTTCTCCTGAGTTTGTACCCTATGGTTGAATGCACTTATTGTACGTCGCTTTGGATAAAAGCGTCAGCTAAATGACATGTAATGTAATGTAATGTAATCATAAGAACAATAGATGTTGCCTTCACATTATCAACTTTATATGAACGTGGTTGAGAAACTATGAGTGAGAATATGACACCTGGAAGGAGGCGTGATGATGTATCTGCATGAAGTGTTAAAACACCATTTACATCCATTTGTGCACCTTCACTGGATATTTCTAGCAGTAGTGTAGAGACGATAATATGTTGGTGTTAGTTTATTTCCTCACCAGTATCTCAAGCTTCAAATAACTCAGATCAAATGTAACATTAACTGTTACAGGAATTGAGTTCATACCTTCAATAAGACACTTTTCTCTCCCCCACTTCCTCTTTGTCAGCTCAACTGACTGCAATTAAGATCAAAACTCCTCCTGTGTGATGTAGAACTACAAAATTCAGATTGAATATTATATTTATATTATTGTGTTGACGCCTCGACCAAGTCTATTGATGGTTTGGTCTGTTATTGACAGTTAGCACTTAAGTGGTTATTATTATTATATATTATGTTATATTATATTATTATATACACCCCGACCCGCACTCTCCGCTCTGCATCTGCAAAACTGCTCGTCCCTCCCTCACTGAGAGCAAAACACTTGTCTAGATCACAACTCTTTGCTCCGAAATGGTGGAACGAGTTCTCTGAAGACACCAGGACTGCAGAGAGCCTTCACATCTTCGGCCTCAAACTAAAGACACACCTCTTCAGACTCCACCTCGACTAAAGACAACAAATTGTAGCACTTAAATTGTACTTGTAACGCCACTTATCTATAGTAAATTGGCTTATTTGCTCTTCTGAGTTTGTATCCTTATGAATGCAGTTATTGTAAGTCGCTTTGGATAAAAGCGTCAGCTAAATGACATGTAATGTAATTATTAACTATATTATAGTATTAACTCAGTGACCTGATGGGCTGAGCTGATGAAGGTATCATGGTCTTTGAATCAAAGGTGTTGATGATATTCTGATGAAAATGTGTGATGATAAAGCAAGGAGGAAAGTAATGGAGGTAAATACGTGAAAAATTTTGATGTGATTGTTGTTACAAGTCACCCACATAGAGACATATATGGCTTTATTCAAACATCTGGTTCTTGCTTCAAGGGGAAGTGACACGTTCTCAACTTCCTGGTTTCATCGTCACTCTTCCATTCTGCAGAATGAGGCCGTGTGTCGTGCTTCTCTTTGCCGTTTCTCTGCTGACATTATGTGAAGCACAAGGTGAGGACTTTATTTTATATACATTTTGTTGTTGATTGTTTTTCAATGTCAAAGCTTTTATACTGTAGCACCATTTCTGCAATAGAAGTTGAGTTAAAAACGTATTTTCGATCTGTGTTTCTTTCAGGATTCTTGTTATTCCTTCCTGTACTGAGCTCTCAGAGGCAGGAAATCATCTCAGTTCACAGTATCAGAGCTTTGAAATTAACTATTCTAATATTAGTATAAAAATATAATGGATCTCAGCCAGGCAACAAGATTTTTTAATATTTTTCACATTTTGGGAAAGATCTGGATCCAAATTCAGACGTAAACACACACATTCAGCTTTCGTTGTCGAGGGAAAACTTTATTTAAGTCATTTTTTTCGTTTTATTTTATATAAATTTGTTGTTTGGATTGTTTTTCTAGGTCTTTTATACCGTAGCACCATTTCTGCATAGAAGTTGGTTAAAAACGTATATTTTCGATCTGTGTTTCTTTCTGTTTAATTACGTCTCGTGTTGTTCCTTTTTGAACTGAGGTCTCAGAGGCAGGAAATCATCTCAGTTCACAGTATGAGAGCTTTGAAAAACAATGAACTATGTCAACGTATCATTGCTCTCAGCCAATCAACGAGGTTATTTAATATTTTTTATATTTAGGGGAGGATCTGGATCCACATACAGACAGAAACACACACATTCAAAGGTTCAGCTTCCGTTGTCGAGGGAAAACTTTCTAGTGCTTTTTAGTTTTAATTTAAAGATCTTAAAGACCGTAATTTCCGTATTTTATTTCAATAAAAATAAAAAAACGTTACAATAGAAGCCGTGTGTGATACAGTTGAAACATTCAAGGTGCTTTTAGACACTTTCTCACCACTTGTTGAAACGGGCTGAACGCATCTTTCCCTCCAAGACAAATGTTGACCTTTACTCCTCTCAGAGTTTGACTCCTTCAGTGTTCAGTCTGTGGAAGTCTTATTTTCTAAATGCATCCATGTTCAGTGTAGCTGATGCTGGGGGACATTAGTGTGGTGAGACGGAGGGAAAGAGACAAAGAGACAGAATGGAAATACTTTGTCACGTCAAGAAGAAGAACTTTGAGCAGCAACTTGCTCTCAGTGGGTTTAGTTTCTGCTGTTAAGCTTCTCTGTGTCCTCAGGAAGAGACGACGTGAGACATTTTAAGAGACTTCTGTCACTTCATGTTAAGCAGTGATGAGCTGAAGGTGAACCGCTGGTTCAATGTGTAATAAATAAAGTGTAGTGATGGAGTAACATTCAGCAGTGAATGATTCATCACATATTGTGTGTGATGTTTATTGTATCATGTGTCTACTGTTTTTACAGGAATCAATGTGACTCCTGTGTTTGTGCTGAAGGGACGTGATCTGCTCCTGAAGATTGATGCTGATCTTCCTGAGGGGATTTTATTTGTTGAGTGGACATTCAATAAAACAGTCATTTTAGTAAGATTTCTACTTAGTGGAAAACAAAATGTCCATGAAGATTTCACTGGAAGGCTCGAGTTTCCTGAGAAAAACTCTGTAACATTGAAGAATCTACAAGAGGCCGACAGTGGAGTTTATGCTGCGGAAGTAGTAACAGAAACACCTACAGGAGACAAACAACTAGCTGAATACAAGGTCACAGTTCAAGGTGAGTCTGTAAACATTTCACGGATAGATTCTGCCGCCATGTTTCATGAACTCTTCACAGTAACCCTCCACCCCAACCCCTCAGGACCAGTGTCTCCAGTTGAACTGATCGTGGACCGAGTGGACTCCAACAGCTCAGAGTCATGTGACCTCCATGTGACCTGCAGGACTCACAACTCTCACATCAACAGCACTTTCAGATGTGTCGACCGGGTCTGCAGTCAGGAGGGAGGAGAGCGATCAGAGGTCACGACCTCTGGGGCTTCTCTCCAGGTCTACCTGTTGAACAGCACCATCATCTGTAACCATAGCAACCAGGTTCACAAGACCCAGGACATTGATACTGCTGAACATATTTGCTCCTCAAATGGTAAGACTGAAAGAGGAAACTACTACCGTATTTTCCGCACTATATGGCGCACCGGATCAAAAGGCGCACCTTCAATGAATTACCTATTTTAAAACGTTTTTCATACATCGGGCGCACCGGATAATAAAACGCATGACATACTGCAGTCAAGCGTTTACCTGGGTTTGCATTATGCTAGGGTGCCCAGACGTCCTCTTTTCCCGGACATGTCCTCTTTTTGAGACCTAAAAATTGCGTCCGGCAGGGATTCCAAAAACGTCCGGGATTTTGCTTCGTCGGATATTTCTGTTTCCCTGGGTCTTTCACAAACTAGTTTCACAAACATTGAGATCGATCGACCAATGACTGTTCTCACAGTCAGAGCTCGCGCAAGAAGGTGGAACAAGGGAGACACCATTTTCAACAGTCAAGGGCGGAATAACTAGTTTGTGAAAGACAAAGAGAAACACAAATATCCAACGCTCCGGATTATAAGACGCACTGTCGTTTTTTGAGAAAATTAAAGGCTTTTAGGTACGCCTTATACTGCGGAAAATACGGTACATGATAATAATGCACCCTCTGCCCCCCCAAAAAAGACACATTTTAGTGTCAACCATTAATGACTGTAAAGGTCAGTAAAACAAGATTGTCTGTTTTAATTGAATAAATAAAATGATTTCTTACTATAGATTCACGTTAAAGATGTTTTCAGAATCCAAACTGCAGTTTGTCAGAAGCACATCAGGCTGTGAACATGTGACACATTCTCAGCTGCTGCATCATTTAAACCAGGAAGACTCTTCTGATCTGGTGCTTGTTTTGTTTTACAGCTCCTCTCTTTCACTCCGGCTGGATTATTGGTATAACTCTCATTGTCGTCGGAATTGTGGTTCTTTTCGTCTTTCCTTATTATCGTCGAAGGAGAATAATCTGTAAGTCAAAGTAAACATTCCAACAAATAATCACAACAACAGCAAAATCCTGTTTGTTTCCTCTACATAGAAACTCAATGTTTCCAAGTCCTCCATAACTATGTACCCACCTGTTTGGTTAAACAGCCCAATATAACAAATCAAAGCTTTGCCTCAGAATGCTGAACAATGTGTACAACACAGGACGTCTTTTACTGCATCAGATAAGGAAATACTATTGGCTGGAAAATAAACATGTGATATATTACCACAAGGTGATTTTTATCACACTGGGATTGTCATGATTTGCTGTTTTGAAACAACCTCTAAGAGACGCAAACATCCCAACATCAAATCCAACACATCAAAATGTGCTTCTTTTTGAGGATGGAGTAAATTAGACACCACCCAAAAGATGGACTCAATTTATCTGCAGTTCAAGTAATGTAAATGTACAACAGTTAAAATCTTTAAAGTGATGTTTTTTTTTTCTTCAACAACAGCAGATTCAAGACAGATCATCAATAATACAGTTTATGAAGATCTTCAGGTAAGTGTCTTTTTAACAAAATAAAAAATGTTTTTAGAATTGTGTCACGGTTGTTTCCAGGTTTTCCAGGTGGGCTTAGTGCTGCTATCTGCTACGTGCACACATCTGCTGCTTGTGTCACGGTGTGTGTCTTTGTTTCCTGTTTTATTCTTGTAGTTTCGTGCCTTTCGTTGTACCTATATTAGCTTCACTTCCTGTCGTGTCTCCCCAGTGTGTCCCTGATTGTTTCCACCTGTGTCCAATCACCTGCACCTTGCCAGTGTATTTAATCCTGTGTCTCTTTCCGTCCATAGAAGGTGTTTTGTATGTTGGGGAGTCCTTGTCTGCATTTTGTCCCGAGGCATTGTGATGCGAACTTAAATAAAAGTACCTTTTGTTTGCAACGTCTGTGTTTGAGTCCTACTTCCAGAACCCGTCATCAGGCTGCTTTTATTCAGACATTCCTAGATTCGCCTGAGCTCTTTGTGAAAAAGGAGATGACTCCCAAAAAAGATATAACCATTAAAAAGAAGCAAGCAACCTTTTCTTACGTATGTGATTCATCCTCCAGGAAGTAACATCAGCACGACCTCAGAATGAGAACTCCACCTACAGCTTGGTGGGACTTCCTGCTGGATCGACTCAGCCGGAGAGCATCTACGCTATGGCAAAGAAGCCTGACAGGTCCTCCAACGATTAAAGAGGAATGTTTTCCCAAATCTCTGAATTCTGCCTGAAGTTTTCAGTGTTATTGACGCTTTCTATGTATTAGTTCATGTGATCTGCTTTAATGCTGAAAGATTTTCCTCTCCACAAACGTGTCATTGTAGAGACCTTAAAATGATTAAATATTACTAAGCATTAATGTTTTCCCATAACATATTTAGTCATCATTCAGTGTTTCAGGTGTCTTTTATATAACAACGACACATATTGATTCTTTGGTAAAAACTCACAGTACACCGGAGAGGAACATGTGTTATGAAACACAAGATAAGTATGAAGCTTTAACAAGTTTCCAGCCAAAACAAAGGGAACGGACTTATGTACGACTTAATACCGTACAAGTAGACAAACATTCAAATATGTTTTTTTTTATCTTTCTAAATAGGACCATATGCAGTATTGTACTGTGCATTTTTTAAGGTTATTTGCTTAGCTACATATTGTTGGTCTTGTTTATACCTTATACATATTGTATTTATTTGTTTAGATAACATCCACCAAAAACATAATTCTTTGCAATTATTGTATTTACAATGTGAAAACAGTGACATTGTGTATAATCAATGGGTTATCTGCGTTTGTTTTAAAGTTGAACTATGTCGACCATTGTCACCAAGTAAAATTCCTTGTATGTCTGACATATTATGGCAATAAATGTTTCCTGATTCCTGATCCCGATGAAGTTTTATTGTAAGAAACAATATTAACATAATTGTTTTCCTTGACAAAATGCATCTTCGAGTCCACGTTTTGAATGTGTTTCCTTCAACAGGAAATATCTGCAAAGCTGAATTTATGAATACTTTAAATCCTAAATGGTTTGCGTCCATGTTTGCAGGGACGTCTTCAGGAGCTCCAGGCAGGAGTCCAAATTATCTTCGGTATTTCCAACGCGGATATAAATCAAATGTAATATGTATTTTGAATTGGGCAGACCTGAACAGATCTTACAAAAAGAATGGAGCCAATGGGTGCTGTGGAACTCAAAAACAGATTACAACAAAAAGAGATCCTCAAAAGGAAGATTATCCTTGTCTATCTAAGAAAACAAAAGGTTAAACAAAAAAATCCTCACTAACTTAATTATTTAATAACCAAAGGTATGATACTCACAGCACCACTGAACCTAATGGGACTAGACAACAAAATGATGTTAAGTGCAACAGGTGGTATTAGTATTTCTGACTCTTAATCCTGGGCCTGCTTTCTCCCCCTCCAACCTGCTCTTCCACAATCTGGTTTGAATGGCGATCCTCCGATTGGCCGGGACTGCTGGACGGGTCTTATCTTGTTCTTCCAATCATGTGTGGGGGATGTCACAGCCTCTTTTGCATATCTTTAATTACCCAAATGAGGTTGCCAATAGCAGCCTAACAATGTTGAAACCTCTTTCCTTGCCTCTTTTTTTTGCTGTTAGCATTACCAAAACTAATACAAAGACTAAAACATAACTTCCCTTTTTATTCACTTCTGGTGTATCTTTCAATGGTCTTTCTAGTTAGGGGTCAAATGTGGTCCTCAGTAGGGGCCTCGGGGTGAGTGGACGTTTGGTTCAGTACACATTCTTCCTTTAACCATCAGGACGCCTTTGAATCGGACTCTGATCACAGATGGTTTGATCACTGCCAGTCGAACAATAGATGTTGCCTTCACATTATCGACTTTATATGAACGTGGTTGAGAAACTATGAGTGAGAATATGACACCTGGAAGGAGGCGTGATGATGTATCTGCACGAAGTGTTAAAACACCAGTTACATCCATTTGTGCACCTTCACTGGATATTTCTAGCAGTAGTGTAGAGACGATAATATGTAGCCGTTTAGTTTATTTCCTCAACAGTATCTCGAGCTTCAAATAACTCAGATCAAATGTAACATTAGCTGTTACAGGAAGTGAGTTCATATCTTCAATAAGACACTTTTCTCTCCCCCACTTCCTCTTTGTCAGCTCAACTGACTGCAATTAAGATCAAAACTCCTCCTGTGTGATGTAGAACTACAAACTTCAGATCGAATATTATATTTATATTATTGTTTCGAAGCCTCAACTGAGTCTATCGATGGTTTGGTCTGTTATTGACAGTTAGCACTTACATTATGTTATTATTATTATTATATATTATGTTATTATTATTATTATTATTATTATATATTGTGGTATATTATATTATTAACTCAGTGACCTGATGGGCTGAGCTGATGAAGGTATCATGATCTTTGAGTCAAAGGTGTTGGTCACGCACATAGAGACATATATGGCTTTTTGAAACCCTCTGCTTCAAGGGGAAGTGAAGAATTCTCAACTTCCTGGTTTCATCGTCACTCTTCCACTCTGTAGAATGAGGCCGTGTGTCGTGCTTCTCTTTGCCGTTTCACTGCTGACATTATGTGAAGCACAAGGTGAGCACTTTATTTTATATACATTTTGTTTTGGATTGTTTTCAAGGTTAAAGCTTTTAAACCGTAGCACCATTTCTGCAATGGAAGTAACGTATTTTTTATGTTTTTTTCTGGTTAATTACGACTCGTGTTGTTCCTTCTTGTACTGAGCTCTCAGAGGCAGGAAATCATCTTAGTATGAGAGCTTTGAAAAACAATGAACTATGCGAGTGTTAGTAGAATAATATCATTGCTCTCAGCCAGTCAGCACGATTATTTAATATTTTTCATATTTAGGTGATGATCTGGATCCACATAATGACGTAAACACACACATTCAGCTTCCGTTGTCGTGGGAAAACTTTCTTTAAGTCCTTTTTTGTTTTTATTTCATATTCTTCCACAATTCTGTTTCCTATTTCAATGAATATTAAACCGTTACAATAGAAGCCGTGTGTGATACAGAGGAAACATTCAAGGTGCTTTTAGACACTTTCTCACCACTTGTTGAAACGGGCTGAACGCATCTTTCCCTCCAAGACAAATGTTGACCTTTACTCCTCTCAGAGTTTGACTCCTTCAGTGTTCAGTCTGTGGAAGTCTTATTTTCTAAATGCATTCATGTTCACTAGGGGTGGGAATCTCTTGGCACCTCACGATTCGATTCGATTCCGATTCAGAGGTCAACGATTCGATTCTAAACCGATTATCGATTCTAAACTACTTCTAAACTTTTTCTTTTAAATGAAGAAAAAGCTGCTCTTAGTCTCAGACCGGTCCGTATGTGTAAAATACCGGACAAGTCCAAATCTGTGAATATCTTGCCAACGTTCAATACGGATTGACTTTTTGGAAAATCAAATTAATGAGGTAAGATATGCGCAGGCTCCTTCATAGTTCGGTAAAGTTGGCAAGATATTCAGATTCAGACTGACGGACCGGTCTGCGAGCTGGACGCATTGCTCTTAATGTGCCGGTAATGATGGTAAATGATGGTTGTCGCTGGTTGTCATCTACGCTCCACTACGATTACCGAAGGGGGGCGTTTGTTGTTTGACAACGTTTTATCTCATAATTTCGACTTTCTATCCCCTTACATTAGTGCGGAAATGGGCTTCTATAGTTGTGTGAATGCATCACTCCAGCCAATCCAAAGACGGGGTTTGTAACCAATCAGGTGTAGATACCATGGTGACTGGCTCCGCCCCCTTAATGTCGAAAAGAAAAACCGTTAATCAGGATTCATGTTGTTCCTTCTTGTACTGAGCTCTCAGAAAAAGGAAGTTGTTTCAGTTCACAGTATCAGAGCTTTGAAAAATAATGAACTATGCCAATCTTAGTAGAATAATATCATTGCTCTCAGCCAGTCAACAAGATTATTTAATATTTTCCATATTTAGGTGAAGATCTGGATCCACATAACGACGTAAAAAGACACATTCAGCTTCTGTTGTCGAGGGAAAAACTTTCGTTAAGTCCTTTTTGTGTGACGTGTGTGATACAGAGGAAACATTCAAGGTGCTTTTAGACAGATTCTCACCACTCAGAGTTTGACTCCTTCAGTGTTCAGTCTGTGGAAGTCTTATTTTCTAAAGTCATCCATGTTCAGTGTAGCTGATGCTGGGGGACATTAGTGTGGTGAGACGGAGGGACAGAGGACAAAGAGACAGAATGGAAATACTTTGTCACGTCAAGAAGAAGAACTTTGAGCAGCAACTTGCTCTCAGTGGGTTTAGTTTCTGCTGTTAAGCTTCTCTGTGTCCTCAGGAAGAGACGACGTGAGACATTTTAAGAGACTTCTGTCACTTCATGTTAAGCAGTGATGAGCTGAAGGTGAACCGCTGGTTCAATGTGTAATAAATAAAGTGTAGTGATGGAGTAACATTCAGCAGTGGATGATTCATCATATATTGTGTGTGATGTTTATTGTATCATGTGTCTACTGTTTTTACAGGAATCATTGTGACTCCTGTGTTTGTGCTGAAGGGACGTGATCTGCTCCTGAAGTTTGATGCTGATCTTCCTGAGAAGTTTTCATTTGTTGACTGGAAATTCAATAAAACAGTCCATTTAGTAAGATTTGAACCTAGTGGGGAACCAAATGTCCTTCATAATTCCACTGGAGGGTTTGACTTTCCTGAGAAAATCTTCTCTGTGACATTGAAGAATCTACAAGAGGCCGACAGCGGAGTTTATACAGTTTCAGCAGTAACAAGTAAAGGAGACAAACAACTAGCTGAATACAAGGTCACAGTTCAAGGTGAGTCTGTAAACATTTCACGGATAGATTCTGCCGCCATGTTTCATGAACTCTTCACAGTAACCCCCCCCCCCCCACCCCCCTCAGGACCAGTGTCTCCAGTTGAACTGATCGTGGACCGAGTGGACTCCAACAGCTCAGAGTCATGTGACCTCCATGTGACCTGCAGGACTCACAACTCTCACATCAACAGCACTTTCAGATGTGTCGACCGGGTCTGCAGTCAGGAGGGAGGAGAGCGATCAGAGGTCACAACCTCTGGGGCTTCCCTCCAGGTCTACCTGTTGAACAGCACCATCATCTGTAACCATAGCAACCAGGTTCACAAGACCCAGGACATTGATACTGCTGAACATATTTGCTCCTCAAATGGTAAGACTGAAAGAGGAAACTACTACATGATAATAATGCACCCTCTGCCCCCCATTAAAACACCTTTTAGCGTAAACCATTAATGACTGTAAAGGTCAGTAAAACTAAATGATCTGTTTTTAATTGAAGACATTAAATGATTTCTCACTATAGATCACGTTAAAGATGTTTTCACAATCCAATCTGCAGTCTGTCAGAAGCACATCAGGCTGTGAACATGTGACACATTCTCAGCTGCTGCGTCATTTAAACCAGGAAGACTCTTCTGATCTGGTGCTTGTTTTGTTTTACAGCTCCGCCCTTTCTCTCCCGCTGGATGATTGGTATAATTCCCATTCCCGTTGTAATTGTGGTTCTATTCGTCTTTCTTTATTATCGTCGAAGGAGAAGAATCTGTAAGTCAAAGTAAACATTCCAACAAATAATCACAACATTTGCTAAATCCTGTTTGTTTCCTCTACATAGAAACTCAGTGTTTCCAAGTCCTCCATAACTATGTACCCACCTGTTTGGTTAAACAATCCAATATTGCAAATCAAAGCTTTGCCTCAGAATGCTGAACAATCTGTACAACACAGGACGTCTTTTACTGCATCAGATAAGGAAACACTTTTGTGTGGAAAATATACATGTGATATATTACCACAAGGTGCTTTTCATCACACTGGGATTGTCATGATTTACTGTTTTGAAACAACCTCTAAGAGACGCAAACATCCCAACATATCAAATCCAACACATCGAAATGTGCTTCTGTTTGAGGATGGAGTAAATTAGACACCACCCAAAAGATGGAGTCAATTCATCTGCAGCTCAAGTAATGTAAAGTATAACAGTTAAAATCTTTAAAGTGATGGGTTATTTTCTTCAACAACAGCAGATTCAAGACAGATCGTCAATAATACAGTTTATGAAGATCCTCAGGTAAGCGATGTGTCTTTTTAACAAATTAAAAATTTTTTTTAGAAACAAAACCTTGTGTAAAGGTTCTTTTAAGGTTTTCCAGGTGGGCTTTGTGCCGCTAGCTACTACGTGCACACAACTGCTACTTGTGTCACGGTGTGGGTTTGCTTCATGTTTAATTTAGTAGTTTCATGCCTGGTTGTACCTGGATTAACTTGACTTCCTGCCCAAAACTATGTGTCACCCAGGTTGTAGTGGCGATCTTCCCTCTGTCCTTATTACCACTACTGTTACAGTCTGTTTGGGCTGTGAGCTTAACGGATAATCAATCTTCATAGACAGCAACTCCGTTTCAAAAGATTTACTCAGCAAATAATTACAAGAAACATACAGTGCTCGACTTGGCACAGCGGTCAAAAAACTGTGTTGCTCCGCAGACTGATTAACCTTGAGTGACGAATCAGGAATCAGGAATCAGGAAACATTTATTACCAAAATATGTCAAACATACAAGGAATTTGTCTTGGCGGTTAGTGCGCGACAGTAGACAGACAAGACAGCAGTGCACAAGTAATAAAATGAAGTAAAATGAAATGCTAATGCAATGGGTTAGTAGAATAAGGCTATGGGTTAGTATAAAACAAGGGAATAAAGTTAAAAATGTAAAATATTAAAAAAGTAAAAAAAAAATATTAAGCATAAAGTGCACTAACGAACAAGTAACAAAGTGACGAGTGACGACAAAGTGATGAATTACAGTTAAAGTGACATGTGCAGTATGAGGGGGAGTGACCGGTGGAGTGTTATAGTCAGGCAGTGGGGGACCGGTTCTCTGTTGATGAGCCCGACTGCCGACGGGAAGAAACTGTTGGTGTGGCGGGAGGTCGTAGTCCTGATGGACCTCAGCCTCCTGCCAGATGGAAGGGGCACAAACAGTTTTTGTCTGGGGTGGGAGGGGTCGGCCACAATCTTTTTAGCTCGCTTCAGAGACCTGGAAGCGAACAAGTCCTGCAGGGACGGCAGATTTCAGCCGATCACCCTCTCTGCAGAGCGGATAACACGCTGCAGCCTGTCCTTGTCCTTGGCTGTGGCTGCAGCGTACCAGACGGTGATGGAGGAGCAGAGGATGGACTCGATGATGGCCGTGTAGAAGTGGATCATCATCGTCTTTGGCAATATTAGCTATGACATCATCAGTAACTTAACTTAAGGAGCAGTTCAACACATTCTTCATAAAGACAGCAAACACATCTTATTGAGGCAAATATGGTCTTACACAGGTGCCTGCTGGTTCTATACCTGGCTATATCCTTAAATAACCTCCGGGTGCACACAGTGTTACCCAATTAATTAGTCCTCCAATTAACCAGTTAAGCAATGTACTTAATGATTAAACTAAATTGACTACAAATACAGAAAAAGCTATCTTAATATGTCATTGCATCAAACCTAAAGAATTAAACAATAATATTTGAGAATAAAGAATGACTGCAAATGAATCGCTCCCACACTGATGATCCATCGATCCAAACATGTGTCCATTAGTCCTCTTCAGCTGTGTTTCTTCCTGCTGTGCACGTGTTGTATGTTTGTGTCTTAGTCCGTTATCGAGATTTTCCCACTTCGCCCAACAGCAATATGTCAAAACTCTACTGAACCAATGTGATTTAAATTAGGCCACATGTTTGTAGTCACATGACATCTACTACGTGATCACGTGACCCTCCCTTTGCTTCCACGTGTTGGTTCACACCAGTTAGCCACTTTCCTCCTGAGCCGATGTTTTTTTTACTTGTTTTAAAAACCTGCTTTTACACAGAGAACAAGTCCAGAGACACAGAACAAGTATAATTTACAGTGTAAAAGTGGAACATACTCTACATGATGTTAAAGTTCTAAGTGCTTTATTTATGGCTCATGCTCAAAGTCAATAGTCAAAGTCAAAGTAGCTTTATTGTCAATTTCCTGCATGTCAGACATACAAGGAATCGATAAAAACGTTTCCCACTCTCCCAGTGTGATATGCTTTCTACCCCGAGAGATTCATCTGAACTCTTTGTGAAAAGAGCCTGAAAATGTGTTTTGTAGCAGTTTTAAGGATTTTAGAAAATTCATTTTTAAGAGAAATGGGCATTTAAATCAGCAACTGTTATCGAGAGATGCGGAGACTCCGCATGTGGAAAATAGAGCCATTAAAAAGAGGCAAGTAACCTTTACTCACGTGTGTGATTCATCCTGCAGGAAGTAACACCAGCACCACCTCAGAATGAGAACTCCACCTACAGCTTGGTGGGACTTCCTGTCCCTTCCTCGACTCAGCCGGAGACCATCTACGCTACGGTGAAGAAGCCTGACAGGTCCTCCAACGATTAAAGAGGAATGTTTTCCCAAATCCTGGAATTCTGCTCAAAGTTTGCAGTGTGGCCGATTCTTTCTATGTATTGGTTGATGTGACCTGCTTTAATGCTGAAAGATTCTCCTCTACACAAACGTGTCATTGGAGTGAGCTTAAAATGATTAAATGTTACCCTAACCCAGGATGCTTCTGATATATATTTTTATTTCTTCTTCTTTAGACAAAATTAATAAAATCTTTTTCAACTGTGAGAAATATGTAAAACAACAGCAGATCATTTTTTTCCTTAACATATTTAGTCATCATTCAGTCTTTCAAGTGTCTTCTATTTAATAATAGCACATATTTATTCCTTGGTAAAAACTCACAGTACACCAGAGAGGAACACGTCACCTTTTAATCACCGAAACACCAGATAAGTATGAAGCTTTAACAAGTTACATTACATTACATTACATGTCATTTAGCGGACGCTTTTATCCAAAGCGACGTACAACAAGTGCATTCAACCATAGGGTACAAACTCAGGAGAACAAGAAACAAGAAAGTGCAATTTCCTCAAATAAGCCAATTTACAATTTGCTATAGATGAGTGACGTTACAAGTATAATTTAAGTGCTACAATTTGTTAGTCTTTAGTCGTGGTAGAGTCTGAAGAGGTGTGTCTTTAGTTTGCGGCGGAAGATGTGAAGGCTCTCTGCGGTCCTGATGTCTTCAGAGAGCGCGTTCCACCATTTCGGCGCAAGGACAGCGAAGAGTCGAGACCTAGTCGAGTGTTTTGCTCTCAGTGAGGGAGGGACGAGTAGTTTTGCAGATGCAGAGCGGAGAGTGCGGGTTGGGATGTCGGGTTTCACCATTGAAAATGGCACTTGATTCAAATAAAAGGTTAATACATTTGCCATTAATTGTTGTTTGCTTGTTTATAATATCCATAATTAATTTAAACCTGATTTCCTTACAAGAAACAACAGGGATCTCGGAAACTTTGCCTGCACTGTCCAGTAAAGTTACTGAATCGATTTCAAGTCACTAAATTGAATTGAATCGTTCTAAATTAACCCAGATCGTCCATGAATCGAATCGGCAACCATGAATCGCGATTCGAATCGAATCGTTGTTAAAATGAATCGTTACACCCCTAGTATTTATCATTGTAAATAAGAGCATATGCAGTATTATACGGTGTATTTTTTAACATTATTTGCGTTCATATAGTTGGTCTTGAATATACCTTATTCATATATATACATGTATATATATATATATATATATATATGAATAAGGTACAATTTATAATATATTTGGATAACATCCACCAAAAACTTATTTACATGGTAATTTCTTTGCAATTATTTTATTTACCACGTGAAAACAGTGACATTGTGTATATTCAATGGATTATCAGCATTTGTTTTAAAGGTGAACTACGAAGTTTTCTTGTAAAGAAACAATGTGGACATTCATTTTTTTCTCGCTAAAATGCGTTTTTGTTGTTGCTTTTTGAATGTTTTTCCTGTAACAGAAAATATCTGCAAAGCTGAATTTAGAAATACTTTAAATCCTACATTGTTTGCGTCCATGTTTGCTGTTTTGCGGTCGTCTTCCTCTTTTCTTCTCCTGGTGTGTTGCTGCTACCAGCTGTAAGTCAGTGGAACATCAAGAGATCAGCGGCGCTGCTCAAGAATTTAAAAGGATTTTTCTAGTGTATTTCTATATATGTATGTATGTATGTATGTATGTGGCTGGAGTCTATCCCAGCCAACCTTCTTTGGAGTCTGGGAAGAAGCCGGAGTACCCGGAGAGAACCCACACAGACATGGGTAGAACATGCAGACTCCACACAGAAAGGCCACTGGGTGGAGTCAAACCCAGGACCTTCTTGCTGTGAGGCGACAGTGCTAACCACCACACCACCGTGCCGCCCACATAGGGACATATATGGCTTTATTGAAACCATCTTTGGACTAATTGGTTCTTTGTTCAAGCGGAAGTAAAACGTTCTCCACTTTGTGGTTTCGTTGTCACACTTCCCCTCTGCAGAATGAGGCCGTGTGTCGTGCTTCTCTTTGCTGTTTTTCTGCTGACATTATGTGAAACACAAGGTGAGGACTTTATTTTATATACATTTTGTTGTGGATTGTTTTCAAGGTCAAAGTTTTTAAACCGTAGCACCATTTCTAATATTTTGAACTGTTTCTCTGTGTGGTTAATCAGGATTCATGTTGTTCCTTCTTGTACTGAGCTCTCAGAAAAAGGAAGTTGTTTCAGTTCACAGTATCAGAGCTTTGAAAAATAATGAACTATGCCAATCTTAGTAGAATAATATCATTGCTCTCAGCCAGTCAACAAGATTATTTAATATTTTCCATATTTAGGTGAAGATCTGGATCCACATAACGACGTAAACAGACACATTCAGCTTCCGTTGTCGAGGGAAAACTTTCGTTAAGTCCTTTTTGTGTGACGTGTGTGATACAGAGGAAACATTCAAGGTGCTTTTAGACAGATTCTCACCACTCAGAGTTTGACTCCTTCAGTGTTCAGTCTGTGGAAGTCTTATTTTCTAAAGTCATCCATGTTCAGTGTAGCTGATGCTGGGGGACATTAGTGTGGTGAGACGGAGGGACAGAGGACAAAGAGACAGAATGGAAATACTTTGTCACGTCAAGAAGAAGAACTTTGAGCAGCAACTTGCTCTCAGTGGGTTTAGTTTCTGCTGTTAAGCTTCTCTGTGTCCTCAGGAAGAGACGACGTGAGACATTTTAAGAGACTTCTGTCACTTCATGTTAAGCAGTGATGAGCTGAAGGTGAACCGCTGGTTCAATGTGTAATAAATAAAGTGTAGTGATGGAGTAACATTCAGCAGTGGATGATTCATCATATATTGTGTGTGATGTTTACTGTATCATGTGTCTACTGTTTTTACAGGAATCATTGTGACTTCTGTGTTTGTGCTGAAGGGACGTGATCTGCTCCTGAAGTTTGATGCTGATCTTCCTGAGAAGTTTTCATTTGTTGACTGGAAATTCAATAAAACAGTCCATTTAGTAAGATTTGAACCTAGTGGGGAACCAAATGTCCTTCATAATTCCACTGGAGGGTTTGACTTTCCTGAGAAAATCTTCTCTGTGACATTGAAGAATCTACAAGAGGCCGACAGCGGAGTTTATACAGTTTCAGCAGTAACAAGTAAAGGAGACAAACAACTAGCTGAATACAAGGTCACAGTTCAAGGTGAGTCTATAAATATTTCACTGATAGTTTCTGCCGCCATGTTTCATGAACTCTTCACAGTAACCCCCCCCCCCCCCACCCCCCTCAGGACCAGTGTCTCCAGTTGAACTGATCGTGGACCGAGTGGACTCCAACAGCTCAGAGTCATGTGACCTCCATGTGACCTGCAGGACTCACAACTCTCACATCAGCAGCACTTTCAGATGTGACGACCGGGTCTGCAGTCAGGAGGGAGGAGAGCGATCAGAGGTCACGACCTCTGGGGCTTCTCTCCAGGTCTACCTGTTGAACAGCACCATCATCTGTAACCATAGCAACCAGGTTCACTGGACCCAGAACTTTAACACGACTGAACATCTTTGCCCCTCAAATGGTAAGACTGAAAGAGGAAACTACTACATGATAATAATGCACCCTCTGCCCCCCATTAAAACACCTTTTAGCGTAAACCATTAATGACTGTAAAGGTCAGTAAAACTAAATGATCTGTTTTTAATTGAAGACATTAAATGATTTCTCACTATAGATCACGTTAAAGATGTTTTCACAATCCAATCTGCAGTCTGTCAGAAGCACATCAGGCTGTGAACATGTGACACATTCTCAGCTGCTGCGTCATTTAAACCAGGAAGACTCTTCTGATCTGGTGCTTGTTTTGTTTTACAGCTCCGCCCTTTCACTCCGGCTGGATGATTGGTATAATTCTCATTGTCGTCGTAATTGTGGTTCTATTCGTCTTGCTTTGTTATCTTCAAAGGAGAAGAATCTGTCCAAGTCCAAGTAAACATTCCATCAAATAATCACAACATCAGCAAAATCCTTTTTGTTTCCTCTTCATATAAACTCAATTTGTCCAAGTCCTCCATAACTATGTACCCACCTGTTTGGTTAAATAGCCCAATATAACAAATCAAAGTTTTGCCTCAGAATGCTGAACAATCTGTACAACACAGGACGTCTTTTACTGCATTTGCAAACACTTTTGAGTGAAAAATATACATGTGATATATTACCACAAGGTGCTTTTCATCACACTGGGATTGTCATGATTTGCTGTTTTGAAACAACCTCTAAGAGACGCAAACATCCCAACATATCAAATCCAACACATCGAAATGTGCTTCTATTTGAGGATGGAATCAATTTATCTGCACCTCAAGTAAAGTAAATGTACAACAGTTAATCTTTAAAGTGCTGTTTTTTTTCTTCAACAACAGCAGGTTCAAGACAGATCGTCAAAAATACAGTTCAAACAGTTCAAGTTCCTCAGGTAAGCGTTACGTCTTTTTAACAAATCAAGAAATGTTTTTAGAATTGTGCCACGGTTGTTTCCAGGTTTTTCTAGGTGGGTTTCATGCTGCTATCTGCTACCTGCACACATCTGCTGCTTATGTCCCGGTGTGTCTTCTTCTTCTTGGCGGGTTACAGCGATAGTAGCGTATACGAGCCACCTACTATTAAGGAGTGTGCAAAGGGATTTAAGGCCAAGGCTAGACCATTGTAAAAATAAAAAATAAAAAATAACTTAAATTATTTTCATTAGGCCTGATTCATTCAGAAACATAACTAAAGCTTTGATTCTGTTTCTTTGTATCCCTTGTTCCTCTAAAATAGCGTTTATAAGCCTATCATTTCCAGCTTCGACCTCCTGCCATTTCATTCTGAACTTATTATTTTTCTTACAGTTAAAAAGAACATGTTCAACATATTCTTTAACTTTACATTCAGTACATAATCCATCACCTTTTCCTATCATTTTTAGTGTGGAATTGAGACCTGTATGACCTAGTCTGGTAACTACCACTTCCTCTCTTCTGTTAAGACCCAGTGAGACTCTTTAATCTTTAATTTAAGGAATGAAGAATTCAGGTCATTTTGGGAATACGCTGCAAAAAAACCCTTCATCTGGAAGGGCTTTCTCTTGATTTAACAGTTCTGTATCTATATTTGGGGATGGAAGTGTCCATGGAGGAACACTACGCAGAGCTAGTGCTGGGCTATATTCTAGATTACGGTGTGTCTTTGCTTCCTGTTTTATTCTTGTAGTTTCGTGCCTTTCGTTGTACCTATATTAGCTTCACTTCCTGTCGTGTCTCCCCTGTGTGTCCCTGATTGTTTCCACCTGTGTCCAATCACCTGCACCTCCCCAGTGTATTTAATCCTGTGTCTCTTGTCTGTCCATTTAATGTGTTTCATAAGTCGGTGAGTCCTTTCTGCGTTTTTTCCGGAGGCATTTTGATTTGAACTTAAATAAAAGTAACTTTTTGTTTGCAACGTCTGTGTTTGAGTCCTACTACCAGAACCCGTCATGACAGCTCGTATTCAGATACGCTGGGAGGAACCTGATTCTAGTGACAATTTGTCTTTGGGACCAAGTCTTTTCCTTTTGTTTTGCATTTATTCCAATAAGACCAACAAACACATTATAGAACTTGGCTGTTCTATGCTGCTCATGCTGTGCTGGCAAAGCTATGTCACCCAGGTTGTAGCGGCGATCTCACCTCCGTCCCTATTACCATTGTTACGGTATGTTTGGGCTGCGAGCTTAACGCGTAATCAATCTCCATAGACAGTAACTCTGTTTTAAAAGATTTATCTAAACTTAATTACAAGAAATAAAAAAAAAAAACGGTCAAAAAACTATTGCTCTGCGGACTGATTAACCTTGACTGACGAATATTGGCTATGATGTCATCAGTAACTTAACGGAGCAGTTCAACAAATTTTAAAGCCAGCAAACACATCTTATTAAGCCAAATATGGTCTTACACAGGTGCCTGCTGGTTCTATACCTGGCTGGGCCCTTAAATAACCTCCGGGTGCCCACAGTGTTACCCAATTAATTAGTCCTCCTAGTAACCAAAACTATGTACTTAAAGATTAAACTAAATTGACTACAAATACAGAAAAAGCTATCTTAACATTTCATTGCATCAAACCTAGAAGAATTAAACGATATTTAAGAATAAATAACTAAATAATAAATGTTGTTTTTTTCTCAGTCCATTATCAAGATTTTTCCACTTCACTCAACAGCAATATGTAAAAACCTTAAAAACTCTTTGTACGGATATCAAATCCCACGCTGGTGTCTAAAATACAGAAACAACATGATTTAATTTAGGCCACAGGTTCGTAGTTACATGACATCTACTACGTGATCACGTGACCCTCCCTTTGCTTCCACGTGTTGGTTCACACCAGTTAGCCACTTTCTACCCCGAGAGATTTGCTTGAACTCTTTGTGGAAAGAGCCTGAAAATGTGTATCAAAGATTTTAGAAAATTCATTTTTAAGGCAAAGAGGCAGAAGTATTTAAATCAGCGACTGTTAATCATCAGGAATGACTCCCCACGTGGATAATAGAACCATTAAAAAGAAGCGACTAACCTTTTCTTCTACGTATGTGATTCATCCTGCAGGAAGTAACATCAGCATCACCTCAGAATGAGAACCCCGGCTACGACGAGGTGGATTATCCTGATGGACCGGAGGGTCACTACGATACAGTCGAGAATCTTCACGGGTCCTCCAACGATTAAAGAGGAATGTTTTCCCAAATCCTGGAATCCTGCCTGAAGTTTTCAGTGTTATTGAAGCTTTCTATGTATTAATTCATATGATTTGCTTGTTGTCCTGCAGGAAGCCTCATCTTTGGTTTTTGGTTTGATTCTTCATGTCACCTTTCATCTGATCATTTCGTCAAAAGCAACGATTTACACTTTAGACTTTTAAGGCCTCATCTGATTGGTGAGATTTAAGCTGCATGATGCAGGATGCTTCTATTTTATTTGTATTTTTTTTTTGACAAAAAAGGAATGAAATGTTTTTCAACTTTGACTAATATGTGAAACAACAGAATATTTTCCCAATGTTTTTCCATAACATATTTAGTCATTCAGTGTATCAAGTGTCTTTAATATAACTATAAATATTGCTCCGAAATGGAGGAACGAGCTCTCTGAAGACACCAGGACCGCAGAGAGCCTTCACATCTTCCCCTGCAAACTAAAGACACACCTCTTCAGACTCTACCTCCACTTAAGACTAACAAATTGTACTTATAACGCCACTTATCTATAGCAAATTGTAAATTAGCTTATTTGAGGAAATTGCACTTTCTTGCTCTTCTGAGTTTGTATCCCCTATGGTTGAATGCACTTATTGGATAAAAGCTAAATGACATGTAATGTAATGCAACTACACATATTGATTCCTTGGTAAAAACTCATAGTACACCAGAGAGGGACACGCAACCTTTTAATCACTCAAACACAAGATAAGTATGAAGCTTTAACAAGTTAATAAAACACGCAGAACAGAATTATGTACGAGTAAATACAGTACATGCAAGCAGACAAATATTCAACACAGAAATCCAAAGGGCCTTATATGTTTTAACCTTGTATAGAATATAATCAGCCATATTATGGAGTACATACAAAAGAGATGCTCTGTAGAGTTACTTAGGCTCAACTTATTACAAGAAGTATAAAGTCATCCACACGTCAACATGTGTGCAGGTGTTCTTTGTTTTTATTTTGTTTTACCATGTTCATGTGATCTAAAACTGTAAAACTCAAAATATGTGTTTGTTGATGAATGTTTATGTTTAGTTATGAGTCAGAAGTGACAGCAGAGATCCAAGTGCAGGTGGACACTTGGTAGTTTATGGCCTCAGAGGCCTTGAAGGGTATTTTTCCCCTGTGTGCTTCTTTGGGGACTTTCTGGGGTTATAAAAGGGACAGTTTGACTGGAGGACGAGAGTTGTTGGTGATTCTTTGTTGGAGAGACCGGAGTTGGTGAAAGAGAAGTAAGATCTGCCTTCTCTCCGTTTTTGTAGTTTCTCAACACTTTGATCCGCTTTTGTTCGTAATTTAAACTGTTATACTTTTTCTCTGTAACTTGTTATAAACAAATAGTAAATAAAACAGAGTTCGCTCTGAGCCTTTTGAAAAGTTTCTCAACCCTCCAGCGAGGAGCCGAGCAGCGGACACTTGCACTCACTCCACACCTCATAACCAGCAAGGGGGCAGAGACGTCTTCAGGAGCTCCAGGCAGGAGACCAAATTATCTTTGGTATTTCTAAGCCCGATATTAATCAAATTTATTGGAAGAAACACCGTCCGTCCTAATAAACAAAATAAGGAAACTAACATTAATAAATACATATATAGCGTGAGATCGGAAACTTGCGTTACACAAGATAACATCCACCAGAAACATATTTACATGGTCATCTCTTTGCAATCATTGTATTTACAAGATGAAAACAGTAAATGGATTATTAGCATTTCTTTTAAAGGTGATCTTTGACGTTTCTTGTGAATACGTTTTTTCTTGCCAAAATGCATCTTTTGAATGTCTTTCCTTCACCAGGAAATATCTGCAAAGCTGAATTCATAAATACGTTAAATCCTAAAGTTTGGGTCCATGTTTGCTGCTTTGCGCTCATCTTCCTCTTTCCTTCTCCTGGTGTGTTGCTGCCACCAGCTGTGAGTCAGTGAGTCAGTGGAACATCATCACGGGTTTAGAAGGTGACCTTTAAGTGGGACCTTTCCTCCAGGGCAGCGTGACGTGTGTGAGATCCATTTCTTCATTGGTGCTTCTTGAAGTCCACGAGGTGAACAGTGATGACGGCAGACACCATGATGATCAGACCCACAGAGACCACAACAGTCCTCAACAGGAGAGCGGAAAGCACCGGACCTGAAACACATCACAGGTGCATTCATCACAAACACAACACATCTGTGCTTTCTGCTTGAGTTTGTATTTAACCCGACGAGGAGCTTTAGAGATGCTCAGAACTCAGAATTCACTCAGAAAACACACAATAGATTCTTTATAACAGAGTAAGGCTGAAACGCACAAACTGTTATCAGAAAGTAGTTTTCTCTTTCAGTCGTACCAGGATGTTCGGGGCAAAAGTGTTCAGTCGTGTTAAAGTTCTGGGTCCAGTGAACCTGGTTGCTATGGTTACAGATGATGGTGCTGTTCAACAGGTAGACCTGGAGAGAAGCCCCAGAGGTCGTGACCTCTGATCGCTCTCCTCCCTCCTGACTGCAGACCCGGTTGACACATCTGAAAGTGCTGTTGATGTGAGAGTTGTGAGTCCTGCAGGTCACATGGAGGTCACATGACTCTGAGCTGTTGGAGTCCACTCGGTCCACGATCAGTTCAACTGGAGACACTGGTCCTGAGGGGGGGGGGGGGGGGGGTTACTGTGAAGAGTTCATGAAACATGGCGGAAGAAACTATCCGTGAAATGTTTACAGACTCACCTTGAACTGTGACCTTGTATTCAGCTAGTTGTTTGTCTCCTGTAGTTGTTTCTGTTACTACTTCAGCAGTATAAACTCCACTGTCGGCCTCTTGTGGATTCTTCAATGTTACAGAGTTTTTCTCAGGAAACTCGAGCCTTCCAGTAAAATCTTTATGGACATTTTGTTTCCCACTAGGTAGAAATCTTACTAAAGTGACTGTTTTATTGATTTTCCAGTCAACAAATAAAACCCCCTCAGGAAGATCAGCATCAAACTTCAGGAGCAGATCACGTCCCTTCAGCACAAACACAGGAGTCACAATGATTCCTGTAAAAACAGTAGACACATGATACAATAAACATCACACACAATATGTGATGAATCATCCACTGCTGAATGTTACTCCATCACTACACTTTATTTATTACACATTGAACCAGCGGTTCACCTTCAGCTCATCATGACCTCTCAATGGTGTATTTAAATGTCTCACTCAGGACTCTGACTAAGGAGGTGGAACAATTGTTTTTAAATTGTATTTCCAATTTCAAATGAAAACCTTTCTTTCACCTTGTTCCTTGTCCGTCATCCCTCTCTCTACTATTAAAGCTTGAGCAACTATTGAGCCATGAATGTATTTAGAAGATCAGTAAAGCTTGTGTGATTGTTCACTGACTTTGATCAATTTATGGTTCTTTATGTTCAATTATAAGAAGAAAATTTAAGTTTAAAAAAAGTGTTTTACTTTTATTGTGTTTGTATTGTAAAGATTTCCTATTAAAATAACATTTATTTTAGCATCCTAATAATATTTTAGTCCATTTTGTTATTTTTTTTAAATCTTAAGTTGTTCTACTGATGCGGCTTTGTCTTTAACTGTTTGTACTGAAAAGGAATTCTTTTTTTTTTTTTAATAATTATTGAGTTTTTTTCATTTAAATCAACAGAAATTCTTTTTAGTTTTAGACTTCAAAAAGTTTTAGTCTAAAACTTTTTAAGATTCATAATAACTTTCCCTCAATGTCAGAAATTGTTTCTTATTCTTATTCTCCTGAGTGACATGTATAAACATACATACATAAATTTCATGTATGTATTAATTACTACTAACATATAATATATTGAATAAAGACCTGAGTGCTTTGCTGGTTTCTCACCTTGAGCCTGAATGCAGACGAGCAGCCCGAGTATCACAAAGAGAGACATGACGGAGTCTCCGACCCCGCGCTGCAACAACCTGCGTGCTGCCTCACGGTAAACTAACCGCTCGCCTCGTGTTTAAAGAACCTCAGAGACGTTTGCACACAGCTGCTCGTCATCAGACTCCTCTTGAACTTCCTCTCTGCTGTCTGACTGCGTGAGATCTCTTCCTGTAAAGAGAGATTTAGTTCAGCCCTTTGTGAAGGAGGCTCAGTTACGCCTAAAAGTTCACCAGAGGAACAAAGTACAATTATTCACTTCAACTTGTCCTGTAAGCTTCTTTAAGAGACTGTTTAATAAGTATCAGCACTATATTCTTTATCCCTTTAAGTCCCTTTAATCCCTTAAGATGAGCTACTGTTGCATGTTACTCCATAATAATCCTGAAGGTGGTAAATAAAACCTGGAGGCTCCACATGGCTCCACATGCCGTATCGGTGCAGAGTGAAATCTACAAACTGTGGACGCAGCAAGTGGACGTGAGCCAGAGGACGAGCACCAAAGTACAACTCACCTGCTCCACTTTAAAGGCCTTATTCATGTTCATGTGAGGATTTTCATCTTTGGTCCCTGGAACAAAACCATTATTTGGGAGGATAAAAGGGACTAAACATTATCATGTCAATAATATGCGTCAATACACTATATGAATATAAAATGTCATGTGTACTGTGAGTATAAGTTGAGGTTTTGCTTCAGTTTAACACCTAACTTATCTTGTAGGTCACAGCACTCACAAAGACGACCACTTCCTCTATAGAACCATTTTTAAAATGTTCCTACTGAGAATAGAGAATGTGTCAAAGAAAGAGGAACCTGCAAAAGCGTCTTTTCTCAGAAATGATTCTGATGAGCAGGGTGTGTCTAAGGGCAGAACTATGTTTGAACATAAACACATTATTTATCTAGAATATAAAAATACAAAACAAGTAACTGACAAGATGTAAATGCTTCTTAAGCCACTTCTTCATAACTACATAGATGCAGTAATGCATCTGATCACAAACTAACACTTTCACACAGGAAACACCGGCAGATGTTGTGCTTCACACAACACAAGACAGCACGGCGATGCCAACGTTTTGCATTACATACAGAATTTTACTTTTACACAATTTGGATTCAAAAACATTTCATGGAATAATTTCTTCTAGTTTTCTTTTCTGAATCGTGTTCGGTCTACAGTCCTGCACGAGAGGACCACTACCTCAAGGTTAGTCTTAATTATGTGCAATGCATTGTAGCAAGAAGCAACATTTAAAAAAGTTAAATAAATAATAATGTTTGCAAAGAGGAGTTCAGCTGGTTGCCACACTTGAGGTTTGTTGCAGCCTGTTCAGCAAGTAGTGAGAAGGAAGTAGTGAGCAGGAAGTAGTGAGGAGGAAGTAGTGAGCAGGAAGTAGTGAGTGGGAAGTGTCTCTTACACAGAGAGTATGAAAAGTCAAACTATATTCAGAAAACATTTAATGTCCTTGTCTGTTGTTTTGTAGTCGGGTCGAAGGGATTGATCTCGATTTCTTCCACAAATATTAAACATTTTGTTTTATGATTATATTTGCAATTGGAGGAAACTGGACGGCGGAATCCATGTAACTGGATAATATGAAAAGTAGATTACTTGACGTGATGCACACGTTGATCAAGCTTTAAGGGTTCATTTAGAAAAGGAATCACATGTTGATTTTTTAATGTCTAATGGAATGAAGAAGAAATCATTTTAACAACAGTTCCCTCTGCTGGTTAAAGAAGTCAATTACTACTCAATTTATTCAACCCACATAAAACACACAAACATCGTTCAGTCTTTAATCTGTGTGGTTTTTATTCTCACATTTTGTTTTTATGAATTTAACAAAATATACATGTTTCATGTTGAACTGATGGTTTTCATGTGTGTTTACACAGAATACGGAAAACTGTAAATATGAGACACTTATTCAAAACCGACGTTCCTGTGGGATGTAAACAATTCGTACGGTTCTCCTTGTTTCTTCTTTTAATTTAGGCAAAACATTTATTTTCCTCCCATTTATTCTTTCTCGTATCCTGTTTAACAACTCAGTTTTGAAACCGTAGCTTGGAAAAAGAGAACACCATCACAATGTATTTGTTTATTTAGCATGATCTACAATATGAACATAAGGTGTAATATGTGCACAACATCAACACAGGCGGCCTTAAACAACCAGCTGAAATATTGCTGAGTAAAGATGCATGAGAATAAGCGAGCTATGAACTGCTCCGTGGTGAAGGACAAACCAACTCACTTTAAGATGCCATAATGTATTTCACAAAAGCTTCGTAATTGATGCATCCATTAGCATCCTCCTGGTTTTGCATCAGCTGCTCCACCTCGTCCTCTCTCAACTTCTCACCTGTAGCCCGAGAGGAAGCAACGGGAGCACCGTCAGGTCGGTACGGACCTCACGAGGGCCGAATTACAGAATCGGAATCGGGGGGGTTGAACTGTTAAACTCACCGAGTGTTGCCAAAACGTGCCGGAGCTCCGCCCCCATGACCGTGCCGTTCCCCTCCTTGTCAAATACCCTCAGACCCTCCACAAAGTCCTCATATGTTCCCTGGTTTTTGGCCTTGCAGATGTGTTGATGCAAAGGCAGAAACTGGTCAAAGTCAAGCATTTTGGTTTGCATTTCTGCAGGGGGGGTTAAATAAAGTGACATTTCACCAAAGAGAAGACAAGCGGCACCAATGCTGAGCTTCATTAGAACCTTTCTCTGTCTGATAACAGATCACAGCCCACCTTCTGGGGTCGGCTTTCCGAGGACGTACATCATCTCCGTGTTGGTAGGATTCTGGCCCAAAGCTCTGATCAGATCACCGCACTGCGCGTAAGTGATTTTCATTTCATTGGCTGGTGTCCTGTCGAACAGCTGGAAAGAATCTTTAAAGTCTGTGAAAATAGTGAAAGAATAATAATAAATAAGAGTTATTCTGTTCATTTGTGATCCAAGGAGAGCGCATGCAGAAGAGAGGCCTCGGCGCATGAAAGCATCCCTCCTCTGCTAAAGAGGAATCCAGCGGTGGTGAATTCCTCAGCTGTCACCCTTGAGTGGCATGTGCCCGTCATCACTCTGAAATAATCCCACCCGTCAGCTGCTGCAGAGCATTTCTCACACGCTGATGGGCGGCTCGATGCCACAAACCGCAACCCTTTTATAAATAGCCGGCGGCCCGTCCTTACCCTCAATCTGCTCCGGGGTGAATTCCAGCTGAGAAGAGATGAAGCACACGAGGAGGTTAGAACAAGGCGGGTGGAGGAAGAGAAACGCCTCCACCGTTTTCATGCCGACGCAACGGGTCGAGTTACGGTTGTGGGTCTTGTGCATCGCTCACCAGGGTTTCCCCCCCACAGGCTGCTGCACCCCACAGGCCTCCTCTGAGTTTATTTTTAGTCCTGATGTGCTTCAAAGATCGTTTGATGTTGGCGACACAAGCGAGAGCCAAGAAATCCAAACCTGAGGATTACGTCTCGGGCAGTTTTAACGCTGAATGTGCTGCTGATTGATCAACACACTGTGTTCAGCAGCCGGAAGGTGGTTGAAAACTTTATATTAAACTTTATTTTCACGCCTTAACGCTGATTGTGAACATCAAACGGGTGTAGCGTCACAATGTAATGTATCGTACAATGTATTTAGTTACATAGTGTATAATTATACAGTAACGTAGTCACGCCTGGGACGAATGTTGACTATTTATACTTTCTGGCTTTCCGCTGTATAGTTCCTGTCTGGATATTTAAAGACATCGATGAAGCTTTTAAAAAATGTTATCCAAGCATTTATCTAGTTTAAAGCCAGACGGTGATGTAATTTTCTGTATTTTTCTTCCTCGCGGTTTTTCCGGGTGGTCCCCTCTTCACAGACATAATGAAAATCATATTTTGTGGCTTTAACCGCGCCTCCTTTTGGGGAAACATGGCTGCAGGAAAAACATGTGTCCATTGAGAAGGGGCCAAGTCAGCAGATCTCTCCAAGATGTCTGGTGTTTGCCACTGATCCTCCCCCATGACACAAAGTCACGGCTTCCTTAACTGTGCAACACCATTTATTAAGCATCATTGAAGTTTAGAAAAAGACAGGAAGTAGTTATAAAGATTAAATTGCCAGCAGTACTCCAGCCCATCCAAATGACTGTACAGTCCTGGTTCGCTTGCACTGCCAAGATTAAGTCACATGGGGTCTCTGGTGCTCTTTTATAGTCTAGTGGAAATATTCTGTGGCCGTGTCTTAAATAGAAAATGTTAACAATTCAAATGATGATAAATGTGTTTTAAATGTGTTGTGTTGCTCATACCACCAACATGTGAAAATAGTCCAGAGATTCCCTCCATTGCTTGATGTTGCTGCTTGTCTTTTCGCTTTACCGTGATTGTTGCAGGGTCAAACGCCGGCGTCTTCGGCGGCTCGGGCTCTGGGGGTTTGGGAGGTGCTGCTGCTGCTGCTGCTGCTGCAGGTTTGGGCTCTTCCTTCTTCTTTGGTGCCATCGCAGAGCAGCTCTCTCAGGAGACAAGGCGGAGGACCGGCAAGGCAGAGGGATCGGGCACACTGCGGCGCCACGTCCCCTTTATCCCGTGTCCACCCCCCCCCCCACCCTTACGGCACAATACCCCACCACGCTGCCAACAACTATAAAAGGATGTGCCTTTGTGCTTCTATTTAAGACAAAGCGTGTTGTTGTAGGTGTCCGTCATCAGCGTACAGCTGATGGAAAGCGGTGGCAGCACCTTGCGTTAATCAGGCTATTTCCATCAATAAGGGCGCGACCCTCGTGTGACCTCGCTTATCTTGGGCCGTTGAACATGTTCAGTGAAGTGCTGGTTATTAGCTTGAAGGGGGTGATGGCAATCGTTATACTGGACGAGATGGGAGTGAAGCCACGACGCATGACTGATGGGAAGTGGAGGCGTACGTTTCAATTATCCCTGATTGTTGCACAAAAACAGCAGTATTCACTGTGCACGTTACGGGCCAGGACGCGTCTTAGCGACGAGCCGCCGTTTGCTCCGGACGGAGGGGTTTGCACAGCTTTAAGCTCAAATCTGCCGGCCCAAAATAGCTTCCACAGAACGTTGGTCTTGGACTTTTTCGAGTGTCGTTGTGTGAACAAGCTCATCTCTTGAAGCCGAGTACCAACAACATGAGATCCATAAAGTCATCTGGGGTGGAACTAAGTGCCACTTAACAAAGCTGCCGTTCACACCCGGGCGGAGACAAGATTTGCGGATAAAATGTCAGCCAGGGTGGATTTAAAGTTTGCATCTTGAATATAAATATTTAAATGTTCATTCCATTCTCTTGACAATTGTTACAGAACTACTTCATAGGCACTCTGACGCATCTCACGTGCCTCCAACATTCAGTATTTACGTCTAAAACCTATGGGGCAGCTTCTGTGCAGATTCTTTTGAAGTCTTTTTAAAAGCTTTTTGTTTGTGTGTTGTGTGTTTGTCATTAAAAGCCAATGCAGGAAAGCACGTGAGGATTCATCAGCTTATTTTAATTTCATCACAGCTGCACTGGAGTCATAAATACCCTTAAACGACCATAAACATTCATAATTGCCATATTAGGGTTGATTCATTTAGTAAGATTTACTCATTAAAACATTGTTTACAATCATTAAAGTAATTTTCTTCATTCCTTTATCCATTATCCATAACTAAAAGAGGAAAAAAAAAAATTTTTCATGCAACTTCAAGGGCTTTTTTGCACAAATGTGAATTTTATTTAATTCAAAACTCAATTTCCTCTCCTCTACTACAAGATCTGTGATCACACAGACTTTTATTCCATTCATTCATTTCATTGTCTGCAATACAAAGATGAGTTTAGGAGTTTTGACTTCTCCTGTTCGCAAAGAAAAAAAGCGCGTATGAATTTTGGAAGCGCTGCGATATAAGATATAAGAACCACACTGCAGGATGATAATACAGCCGCCAGTGGATTCAAACTCAACTTCAATACAACACAAAATATTCATAAACTAAATGGATCAGATTAAATAAAAATCATTTAGCATGATGTTGATATTTTATGAGCTTTGGAAATTGACCCAACTACTAACTCTATCTAACCTTTTGTGTTACATCCGTAGCAATAAATGACCTCTGGTTCTGCAAGGTCGCACACAACAGCACGACCTCCCAGCTGCTGCTGTGCACTGGGATTTATACCAAAAGAGAGACTTGTTGATGTATTGCAAGTGGATATTGCTCACTGGTCTATGAGAAGAGACAAAACCATAACGTAAAGCCCTCTGACTGTAATGAATAAAGAGAATAATCAGGCCTGCTCCTCCGTTGAGCCATCGGAGCGTGAAATAATTCCCCGATCGGGGCCGCGGCAAAAAATAAGTCACGGACGCAGTTTTGTCCCTCATTATTTTTCAAACAGCACACGACCGAAGCGGTCAGCGTCTGAGTGGAGCCGCCACTGAGACGGGAACCGTGTTTGTCAGGCCCGATTTATTAAAGGATCCAGCTGTACACATCTCTATGGCGTTATATTTGTGCCACAATCCTGAGCGCGTAATTTTAAGTTTTGAGCACAGAGAACTATATTTTAGCAAAGAAAAACATTCCGTGCGCGCAGTTTACTCAGGTGCCCTCTCCACAAACTGGTTTTCTGCGCGCAGGCAGCCGTTGCTGCGCTCTCTCTCTCCACCTCTTCACGCTGCGCTCGCTCGACGGTTCACTCACACGCTCGCTCGACTTGCAGCAGCGTTACATTTGTGCCACAAAACCAACCAATCAGAGAATTAAAGAAGGTCCATTGTGATTGGCTGTTGGTCTCCAATCACAACGTTAGTGGAATTACCTACATCATCGCGGAAACTCAGCGAGTTGTTGAAGTTTGCAGCATTTGTGCTAAATGCTAACGGCCTGGATTAAAACACTTGCTGTTCTCATCATTTGCTTCGGTCATGTCTGATGGTGGCTAGTCGGACTTCTAATATCACTCGTTTTTGTCTTCTTTAGGAAGCGTTGTGATTGGAGACCAACCGCCAATCGCAATTGACCTTCTTTAATTCTCTGATTGGTTGGTTTTGTGGCACAAATGTAACGCTGCTGCAAGTCGAGCGAGCGCGTGAGTGAACCGTCGAGCGAGCGCAGAGTGAAGAGGTGGAGAGAGCGCAGCAACGGCTGCCTGCGCGCAGAAAACCAGTATGTGGCGAGGGCACCTCAGTAAACTGCGAGCACGGAATGTTTTTCTTTGCTAAAATATAGTTCTCTGTGCTCAAAACTTAAAATTACGCGCTCAGGATTGTGGCACAAATATAACGCCATACATCTCAGCCCCCCCACTTCAGACCCCACCAGGTGACTGCCATTGACAGGCTGCGGCAGCAATTCGCAACATGAGCGAGCTCTTAAAACATCCAAGACATGTCCAGTTTGCTATTTTGGAGAGAGTCTGTTAACGGGGGGGGGGGGGGTACGTAGTCTCCGTCCTGTGCCAATTGTTCCTCGGACCCCATAAGGTGACCTTCGGTGCAGCTGGAGCCTTTGTGGTTCGATGAATTACCAGCCTGGATGGAAGCAGGTATATAATTACCCCGGATAAGTGGTGGTGCGATTCAGAATAAAAGAGTGGCAAATATTTTCCCATATGACATTTTCTACACCCGGCATTTATCCCCCGAGAGAGGAAATGGTATTTGTTTATAGCAGTGATAAAATGCACGTTATGTTACTACTACTGTTAACACGGCGGCATTCGCCCATTCGTGCCACACAGGGGACCATCGGGACCAGGGGACATTCACTCTGGCATCCATGTCGGGCCCGAGGAGTCTTTTATTTATTAATACACGTGTTCATTCGCCGGGCACACGCGACATCAACGGAACAATAACGAGGCTGCACAATGAAATGAAAGAGTTCTGCTCATTTACACGTGGCCTCAGTCTGCTCATCGCCTCCTCCCTTTCAAAAGGGTCCACAACCGCTGCCTCGTTGAACTCATTAATCGTGTGTCCAAGGTGTCTCTCCCAGTGGGACTCTGAGGCAATTTATACTGTGGAGGAGGTGTGAAATTCAGGTGGGGCAGATACAGAAAGGAGCAGAATCTATGCAACAATCTTCATTTAAAAAAGGCCTCCAGGTTCTAACTGTTCGTAAAAATTTATACGAAAATCTTGAACATACAAATTGGTAACAATACATAGGAACTGGCGGTGGTTAACCACGCCCCTTGAGTGAACAACATGGCGGACCGTGTCGGATTCTTGAGTGATGGTGTTTTGGTGTTTGGTGTTTCTCATGTTGGCTGTTTTGAGGGGGTTAGGGCTAGTATTCTATTCTTAAGTTAACATTGATTTCTCGTAAAAAATGCAATCATAACACGTTTATTTTACATCGTTAGACTTCACGAAGTGTGTTCACGGGGTGCGGGTCCCCGTTCACTTTGAATAAGGTGACGTCATCAGTTGCAGTCCCTATTTATTTCGTATGTATCACTACGAATTTGTATCTTTAAGATTTTCGTGTACATTTTTACCAACAGGTTTTGGAGATCAGGCTGGTAAAATCAGATGATCGTGCTTCTTTTACTGGACTTTACATACTGAAATACATATTTCGCACCATACTAATTATTTTACATTAATAATAATAGACACACACACACACTGCAGTTTAGGTACAACAATTCTCCTAGTTTTGTTCATTCTCATTTAAGAATTGCCATGTAAGTACGTTCTTTGCCGTAGATGCCATCATGTTTAAAATGAGCATTCATCAGTTCACAAACCGCTTTCAGATATTTAATACTATGATATCTTCTATAATGCTTCTTGTGCACGTTGAGTCACGTTTAGGTCACGGATCTAAACTCAGCCTTTTGTGTGTACCTCATTTGCTCGGCATCCAAATATAGGCTTTGCTTTCTTTCACTAAAGAAACATCATCATCACGGACTAAAAGCCATCAGTCAATCAGTCGTGTAGTTTTCCATCTCGTGGCCCCTTTGCGTTTGTTTAACGCCGTATCGCCGCGTTGGGCCGCGTATAGTTTGCGTTGACGGACAGAAACTCCCGCCGTGGCCGCGCATTGCTTCTCTGCACCGCTGCTCCTCATTTACCAGCACTCAGGATATAGTGTGTCCAACCCAAAGCTAAAGCTAATAAGGCGGTTAATACACCAGCTGTGTTCCTGGCAGATGTGACGTGTTCATTATCAACCCCACAAGGCAGTCAGTGAAGTGGGCTTGCATTTAATTAAACTGTCCCCCCGTCCAGTTAGGAGCCGATGAGGTGCAGTTAGGTGTGCAGTGCCAGCTTGTGCAGGCTTCCCTCCAGCAGCCTGTTGCCATGTCGTTTGGCAGAATTTCTTATTGAGTAAAGATAAACACCGTTTTTTCGTGCCTTGCAGCTAGATTTCCGTTAAAGCGTGTTTTGCATTAAACATTTTAGCCTTAATAAGAAAACATTTATGATGTTCCTGTTTGCACACGTTGTATGTGTGTGTGTGTGTGTGTGTGTGTGTGTTTTGCAGGGAGACAACTAAATATTTGATGAAGTTGGAACTATTTGTGCTCCATTCTTTTACAATCAAACAAACATGTCTAACATCAGCAGAACGTTCATGCGTGAAAGGTAAATCTCAGAGAGGTCATTGGGAAGAAGTGTGGTTTATTCCGGCGTCGGAGTTCAGTGCACAGACGTATGTTACAAGTTGTCAACATCCACGCAGGGAAACGCCAACAAGCAGCAGCTGAACCACGGCGGCCTCTTGTGGTCACGGTGTGACTCGCTCTCTTCATCAAAAGAAAACCTTTTAAAAACTCAATATTGATCGATTATTCCTTTTGTTTCATCTCATCTTATCTTGTCATCCGGAATGCATTATCTCAATTATACCGAATCAGCACACACCAAAACGGGGGCTCTTTGCACATTTGGAGGGCGAGCAGCATCACTAAACCCTCCTGCCAAAGATAACCTTGTGTGGAATTCTAGTCCCATCATTTAGGTGGCATTTAAATCCCACTCTCACAGTCCTCTGTGTCATCACCTGCCGGTGTCTAGCCGGTCCCCTGCTGATCGCGAGGCGGGTGGATGAAAAAGATGTTGCCGTGTTGTTAATCCTCGTGAGAGTTTGACTCGGCGGAGCGGTGGGCAGCCTCTCGTCCAAATGCCCTTGCTGCTAGGCGACTCCGCCAGCGGACTGTGAAAAGTGTTCCTTCACATGAGATTGCCTTTTCTGTCATGATGTTTGCACAGTGCAGCGTCAGTGTTACAAAAGACACACAAATGAGCCTTTTTTTTTAATCTCGGCTGCAGCTGCAACCCCACTGCTGCTGTTATTAATCGATTAAATTAAGTATTTTATTCTCTCTGCAGGACTTTAGTCTGGCCACGTGTGCCCCTTTTCATGGTTTAACAGTTAACGGATAAAAAACATAATGTGTCCAAAATGTACATGTGCATTGAATTTATATGTAGGTTTTTACATGACATTTGGGAAACATACCACATAGGTGTTTCGGTGTACACCCCGTTGCTGCATTATTACAAAGGATGAAAGCTGCATTGTATTGCTCCATCCCTTTCAAGTGAATTTCCCCTTGTGACCACCGGCTTGTTTGTCTGATGTTGGAAGGCTTCAAAACGAAAAACACACGGAATCGAACCCGTTGGCGGAAACACTCGGTGAAAAAGCCACTCGATGGTTCGGGAAGAAATCGACTGCGAGAAAATAGGAAGCGGTGCGGCGGTGAGATTAGGTGGTAAAGAAACCCAATTTCCTCCGTCATACCTGTGTGACTGCCAATTTCTCCCTTTCCCGAGAGCACATTGACATCTGACTCCCAGCTTACAACTGATATTAAAGCAGGAAAAGAAGCCGCCACGTATCACTTTACTATTGAGTGGGACTCGGGCCACAATGGCAGCGTTCCAGCTATTTCTAGGAAAATTACACAATGACTTAATTAGCCTCGGCCGCCACAAATGGCCCATTGAATGAACACCTCTATTAAGCTTTCATCTGTTTCGCCGCCTTCCCCGGGTGACATTTGCCAAGCAGTTTGGATATTATTAATGTGAGAGGGGTGGCAAGATGATAATGGCAAATAAGACGGAGGGTTGCTGCAGGAGGAGGATCACAAGGGGGAACGTTTTAATTTCCATAACTTGAGAAAAGTACCGTAACCGTTGATAGCATCTTGCAGATGAAAGCTGCTGCTTGAAGGCATGTTTACTCTTTGGGAGAGAACGTTTCAGAACAAAAGCTTGAACTTTATGTCAAGAAGAGATGGACACTAACATTCAGATGCAAAGGAGATCATGCATTTGTTAATTGAGTATTTTGAGTTTCCCAGCGGGGCGCAATCTCTCTGCACCACTGAGGAGGAAACCTACGGTCACAGGGTTAAGAAGGTTGGTGATGATATTGTTACCAGCATTACTTCGCAAAGATGAATGCACAGAGTTTGGAAAGAGGAAGAAGGAAAGAGAAGTGGAAAACGTATTTATATTCTGAGCACGGAACAAACAAATGTTCATGCACAAGATGGTAATTTTTTTGATTTACTGAGCAAAAGCAACACAGGATCAGATTGAAATCAAGAACACATGAAGGAGCCCTGATTTATCCCCCTCGGTTTGTCCTCCCGAGCACAGATGTATTTAGTAACAGAAGGCTTGAAGAACATTTTAACTGCAGGGTCAAAGACCTCGATGGACTCTGTTACTTTAATGTTCTTTCCAGGCGGCGGTAAAAACATTGATAGACGAATCACACGACAATCACAACTACACAACCATTCGCTCTATGTTAACAGACCGCTTATGAATATTAAAAAGGATACTTTGCTATTAATATTTAAGTGTCCGTGGTCGGATATAAGGCTGCTGCAGTGAGTGCGGGCAAATAAAAAATGTATTTGGTGTCTCATATTATATTATATTCTCATATTGTGACAGTTTTAACAGCGCGAGATGCCACGTGAGGATGAATGACACTTTTACGCACGTTTTGATTGGATTGGATTTCATGTGGATGACGCAGCTGCTGAAACACAATATTCTATTTTCACGATGCGTATTTCCAAAACAAAACAGCACTCGGCGTCACTGCGTGTTAACACTAAAAGCTCTCAAAGTGCAGATCTTTTCAATGATGCTGCGGCCCTGAAAGCTTCGATGGATGGAATGTTTGGCCTTTGTCCACAGTTAATGGCTACTTCCCTACGAACACACACATGCATGAAACTCTGTTGTCTCCTCAGCGTAACAGAGGCAGATTAAACGACGGTTTCACGCGACGCTATTCTCACGTTTCATTGTCAATCGGTCAAGAATTCCTAAAGAGCTCGCCTGAGGGTTTTATTTGATTAATGGCAGTTTTATGTTTACTGTGTATCTCTTACATTTAATGCCGTCCTTAGAAACACAGCACCCACGCGTCCCCAGGCATTTTTCTGTTGATGGAATAGAGCATAAACATCTTTTAATAAATACTGTAACACACACACACACACAGTGTGAGTGCGTTAGTGGCGATGAGAAATAAATGCTGGTTCACACTGTAAAGGGACCAATGACACATCTGCTATTTTGGTTCAGACAATGAATCTGAGCATCGAAAGGAGACAAACTGGACGAAAAGAAGAAAAAAAAGACACATTCAGGATGCGTTCGCTAATCTGTATAACGATCCTGACGATTACATAAGCAATAAACAAACAGAACTCATTCAAAAGTGAATTTACTTTCCAGTTTAAACGCTGCGACAGCAAGACATCCAGATGTGTCCGCCCAGATGTGTTCAGGGTTGTGTGCTGCTTGCGCTGACTTAGATACACACATCCGACTTTTACGAGCTCGGAGAAAAACGAAACATTACCTCACTGGCTTGTTTTTAACAACTGCATATAACGTAGTTTGGTTTAATGGTTCTCAACCGTTGGGATTTGGCCCTCCGAAGGGGCACAGAGTAACTTGGAAGGGCCACGATGTGATTAACGGTGAAATAAAATTGCTCCTGCTGTACGTGACGTAGCGGCCCTCGCCGCCCACGCCTGCACAGGATGGTGGCGTCAAGGACTCGCTGAGGTTTGAGTCGGGACGAGGTGCAGTAAAGAGAAAAGACACAGCGCTGTGGGAGGCGACCAGCCGTCCCGTTTCATTATCCTGGTGGTCATCAGGAAAACAGAGAAAAAACAAACAGAAGGAAGCAAATAACCAAAACCTCTCTGCAGGTGACTTCACTCCAGACCCGCCCCCCTGCTTTTATACAGCCTTCCAGTCAATTAGGCTAATTGGGAGAAACCAACTGGCTGGGAGGGGGGTCTGTCAGGTCTAATTGAACAGTCTGTATCCTACATAGTGATGATCATTATTCACATACGTTCCTATCATAACGTCAACACTGTTGTCATGTGGATGTGAACAATTAGATGATCATGTGCAGACATTAATGGACACATTTAGGCTGTTACACGTATATTCTGCGCCCTGTCCCAAACAAGCAATGAACCAGTCCACTTGTCAGTCAGTTTGGGGGAAAGGCTCTTCCTTTCCACACTGTGTGTGTGCGTTTTGTGGACTTTGTATACTCTTGGCAGTTGTTGTTTCTTTAGTTTGATCTCATATTATATTTAAACCTTGCATATTTGAAAATAGCAATAAATAAATGTTAACAATATTCACTAAATCCAGTGAGAAGCTGCCTCTTTTTCTCCGACTTCTCTGCAATGTGACCTTTCTGAAAGCAAGGGTCGCCCAAACCGGCTGTTAGAAAAAAACAAAGCACTTCTTCCATCGGCTTCACTTTGCAGACTTGGAGGTCACTGCCTGAACCCTAAAACAGAGTCTTTGCAAGTGAGGACGAGCCAAAATGTCCTCGTGTGCCAACGCGTCCTCTGAAACTGCTGTTGGTCCTCAGACAGCTGTGCACACACACACACACACACACACAAACGCTTGCACATATTGGTGGGATGCGCACACAGGTGCGTGTGAACAGGAAGTGAGGCCTCTCCGGGCGACTATTGACCACAGACACATGTCTGGGGCCTGATAACGCACCCCTGTGTCTGCCATTGACCGACAAAGCGAGGACACCGTTATTGGATGACTGCACAACAACAAGTCATTGTCACCCATTTGGCACCGAGGGGCGGGCGACCTCGGGAAAGAGGTCACTCTCAAGTGTCCACAAAGACACCAATGTTGCTTAAAATAAATGATATAATACGTGTTTGATTGTTTCGTCCACACACACGTATGTCAAAAATAACCCAACGTTTCATTTAATAACACGAGACGTGCGTTGATTACTGGTGGAGCCTGAACGCGAAGCCCCATAAAGGAGCAGTTGTTGCCGGAGATAAAAACGGACGTCTCCCGCACGACGCCTCGGTCACTCAATCCGACTGGATGCTACTTTTGAGAGACTGCAGGAGGGGAAAAAAGGTGGTTTGGAAACGGCCCCCGCGAGCCGCTGAATGTGGAGTTTGTTTGAGGGGTGAGAAAATATGTCATTTCGGAGCCGTGGTTTATTCCAACGTAAGAGAGCGCGCACCAATCAGACGCCGTTTACGCTCCACCCTACCTGCCCCCCCCCTCCGTCCTTTTCCATCCACATACTCACTACCGAGCGCGACCTGCCGCTCGCCACATCTGGAGACTCTTCCAGACGCGAGAAACTTCCAACTTTTGTCGTTTATTCCCGCGCTGAAAATAAAAAAAACCCGACGCGGCGCGTCGATCCGCGCGGGTCCGCGTGGCTCTCTCTCGCGATAGTAAGTAGACGTTCTTTCAGCCAAGTTGACGTTTCTCTCCTTCTGCGAGCGTTAGTTTTTCTCTTCTTTTAAGATTTTTTTTGGGGTTGTTTTTGTTTTTGTTTTGCATCTCCGCCGGTAAACAGCGCGGGAGTCCCGCGCGTCCAGCTGCCGCGCAACTGGCACGCCGGGTCGTGTCCGTGTTGGACGCGCTTTTTGGTGGAAACGGCGTGACACATTTCCATGTCGTGTTTTCACGAGTGCGGCGAGGCGCAGGAAGGCGCAGCGGGGCGCTGGATGAGTTGATTTGCGCAAAATCAAGCCGGCAAATCGTTGAGAAGTTGGTCGTTTCGCTCCTTTTATCTGATTATTATTTTAATATCATCACATACTAGAATTAAAAACTACTGCGGGACCGCACATCAGTGCGTTGATGCTGTCGGGCCAATTCAAAGTGTGCCGTTCAACAGCGCCATGGTGACGGAGTGATGCGCATCGCGCTTCATTGTGTCCAACGCGCTCATCTGACATTTTGGAGGAGAGGACCGGATTAAACCATAAGGCGCAGGGCTTCATACTGAAGTGTTTAAGTTAGTCTGAGGGGAATTTTTTTTTTTTTAAAAGACCTAAAAATACAGCGTCGGTTTCTTCCCCTACAAAGACTCATGTGAAGTTCCCACCGCAGCGCGAGAGCGACATAAATAGTTCTGACATGTGGATGTAATTTCAGAAGAGGAAAGAGAAGAGAGAGAGAGAAAAAAGGAGACAGATGCAGAGAAATAAAGAGAGCGCCTGAGCCGGAGCGTATAGTAAGATTACAGGAAATCAAATCGAGGGCAAAGCGAGGCGATTACACGAGTTATGATTTCACGCGCGGCCATAAACACACAGCAGCCGGATGGAGTGAAAAAGAGCAACTCGCTCCACTTCCAAGAGAGTTAAGAAGATTGAAGCGTTTCAGCCGCGCGTCTGTCCGAGCGAGAGGCCCCTCGAGGCCCCTGGTGCCTCGGGTCGGTCATGGGATCCGCCCTGCTCCTCCACAACCTGGACTTTCTCCTCATCTCACTGCTCAGTGGTTTATTTCTGGTGAGTTTCATTCATTCATTCATTCATTCATTCATTCATTCACGTAATGACCGAGGTGCTGTTTTCAATGTTCACATCACTCACAGCACTCAGCACGTCTGTTGTTCCACACGAGGAGATGTTGGCGTTGATTCGTAATTAAACAAAAGGTCTTGTATCGACACTGGTATTGACATATTGGACCGGGCTCAGGCTGCTGATTGGCGATTACACTCGAATGCATCTTCTCACACGGTTCCAACAGCACGTTGGTTTTGTGCAGCAGGAGTCCCCCAAATCACTTGTTTACAGTCAGAAGACTCACTGATTCACAGCTGTAAGGATTTACTTCTGCTCGACATTGTGATGTATAATTGTGCTGTCAAATATGGCCACAGCAGTATCCAGAGGCACTGCTGCCCCTGCACCCCCCCCCTCACACACACACACACACACACACACACACACACACACACACACAGTGTGCAGGCGGAGCAGCACCAGGTCGGTTCTGTGTGTTTTGGCTCAGGCCGTTGTGCATTCAACAGGCAGTTGGCCCGGGTCTCGGAGGCACAGAGCCTTTTCCCAGTGATGTGGTCCGTCAGTGTGGCGCACTGGACCTCTAGGCTCGTTGGTTCGAAAGGCAGAGGAAAACAATTATAACATTGCCGTGTATTTATAGCTGGTTCAACATTCAGTCGTTGAAGGGCTCTGTCTGTGCGCGCTGTGTTTACCCAGTTTGTTTTTAATTCGCTGTTTGCTTTAGTCTTCTTCTGCACAAAAAAAAAGTATTTTTCCCAAGATGTGAACAAACCTCATACTGAAAGGCGGAAGTGTGTGCGCGTGCGTGTCTCTGTTTACAGAAAGAATACATTTTACATTGAGAAGTGTGTCAAACTGCAGGATTCTCGCCCCTTTCCAGATGAGCAGCATGAAAATGAGGATTTTTGGGTGTACAAATATCCGATATTTTAGTTGTTGTTCATGCAAAACAATCAAAGTCTGGCCCCTTTTTATGCAGCAATGTAGTCAAAACCTAAAAAGATTTAATATATTTCATGAATAATACAGATAGCATATAAACACAGCGCTGAATTTGACTCATTTTCTGATATCGGTATCATTGCAGCTCTGCAAATATTCACCAACAAGCAAAGGTGTTGGATTCATTTGTTTTCTCCAAACACTTTTTTCCATTTGAACCACACAGGAAGACGTGGAGAATCTCTCCATTGTGCTGAAGTGACACCTCGCAGACAAAGCCTCGCCAGAGCGAGCCCTCGCACCCTGCGAGCGGCGGCCCACTCGCTCCGTTATTGCATTTATTGAGCGAGAGCTCCGCGTTCAAGGGATCTTTGTGGGCCTTTTAATTTCTCCCTCATGACCTCGTTTCCCTGCGTGATGCCGTGCACGTGTGTGGATCCTCGCCGGATGCACCGGAGCTGTTTAGTCGCCTGAATACTTAAACCCACGACCATTGGAATCTACAGGTTCATCAATGAGTAACGTGAGAAATGTGCCATAAAATGCTAAAATAGCAGTTTTAGTTTATCATTAAACGCCTTTATGGTTGATATTCTTAAAAAAAAACACACCCACTGCCCACTGGAATAAAGTTTCAGAGGAATGCTATCCGTCTCAAATGCTATCTACCCTCAATGGAATTTCATAGCAGAGATTACAGTGTGGAATAATCTCATCTCACTCTGTCTGTGGTAATTAGGGGCAGCGGATTACGTCGCACTAATTCATGTGAACTACTTGTGCATTTTTGGAACAGGCTTTAATCTTGAAATACATTTTTGCATGTTCTGCTGGCCGATCTTTAGTATGACTTAATGTTTTCCCACTCGTCTGAGTGTGTGTGTGTGTGAAGGAGCATGAAATGAAATATTTATTTATGAGTTAGATTTACTCTGCAGCGTCATGAATAAGTGCAATCAACATTCCCTAATAAGAGGTGATGGACTCCCCTGTCAGGCTTAGTGATGGTTCATTATATTCAGTGTCATTCTTCATTTTCTCTCTCTGTAAACATTTAGTGATAGATGGAAAATTTTCTTTCGATAAGATTTAATACAAAGTGATTGACTCAATGTGACAAAAGTGTATTTTCTTTGCAGCAATGTGATTTAACCACAGCTGTTTCCAAAGGAAAAGCTTGGACTCTTTTTGATCCCCGTTTCCGGCTATAGTTGAACTTTGATGTTTTCATTCATTTACTCGGTGACTTCAAACCGTTGGTTTTGTGGCCTTTATTCTGATTCCCGCTCTGATAAGAGACTCGGAGGGGCCGATTGGCCCTCCACGCGGTGCTTTTCTTTCAACTGGGCTCCGCTTTGATTAGGACTATTTTGTTTTGTTGTTGGATGCACGGCCTTTGTACGATGACCTTTACGATTCCTGCGTGAGAGAAGAGGAACCGTGGGAGGCGCGTCAGCACTGATTTGCTATCAAAGTGAGAGAATTACCGGGATGCGACGCGCTTCTTTTTAAAAGCCTAAGATGCAAACGGAACTTTTTGAGCTTTTTCGTCTTTTCGTCCACACGATGAACGGATCCGGCCTCATAAGGCTGCTTCTAAGTAGAGAAATCTATTTGTGTGGTGCTTTTCTGCTCGGCTTAACCCCCCTCCCCCACCCCCCCCTCCAATCTTCACAAAGGCTTTTACCCAATCGGCCGTTGGACCTCTAAGCTGCGCGTTCATTTACCAATCAGAGCTCCCTAAGACAACAAAACAACTCCTGTCACAGTATGTTTTCTTACTTTATCCAGTTAGCTCGCGTCGAGCAGCTGATCCATGGCGGGGGAATGCTAATTGTTGCTCAGCTTGAGCAAATTTGAGCCCTGGCACAGAGGGAAGCTGCAGTCCGGTCCAAGGAAGGACGGGCCAGATGGTCATGTAACTACAAACAAACAAACAAACAAGCTTGTGGACAAAAACAGCACGTGGGCATTTTAACACCTAACGCGGATGCTGATGGTTTATTGTGTACCTGTCGTTGCAACGAGCTTGCTCCAAAATGTCTCATGTGGCGAAAAGAGGGTTCAAAGGAATGAAGTTTGGAGCGTGTTGGAGGGAGCTACAAATCAGAAGATGCCAGCCTCTCTGCGCTTCGTACGTGCTAAATCTCCACATCAGACACAGTAGTTCATCACAAGATTCCCCCCGACTGCTGTTGTGCTGCAGGAAGCAGCTGCATTTGAAAGGAGGATAAATCAGTCATCACCCGGGGAAACCCTGAGGCGATCCCGGGGGCCCAAACGCATGTGCAACGCCTCCGGGCGCTCTCCGGGGGTCGAGCCGCCGGGGCCTCCGACCGCTCGGACGTCCCCCGAGGAAGCCGCTTGGATCCGCAACCTGGTTTGGGTGGGGGGCGGGAGTGGCACCACCTGCTTCTCACAAGAAGCTAAAACCATCAGAATATCAGATCATCAGATCAGCTCAAACTAAACAACACACTCAATGTGGGAAATAAGAAAGATTTTAATAATCATTGGTCACGTCTACCGGCTGGGTGGCCGTGTGCAGTTGCATGTTTGTAGAAGCGGTGACACCGGGTGGGGAAAAGCTTTTAAAGTTGCGCGTGAGGTATAATTACGGACAGTGCTTCAAACCACTGGAAGTGTGCAGCTCCGAGGAGACACTTGCACTTCTCGAGTGAAATGTCACATCGCCGAAGTCACCAAAGCGCAGCAAGAATAACATGTTTACACTCTTGCCCACACTCACGTACACACCGGCCTTTGGGAGTATCGTGCATCTGGTAGACCGTGGAGAAATATAAATCAGAATTTTGAGCCGCTGGATTTGCAGAGGGAGTTTCCTGGCGCACAGATGTTATTAATACCTTTGCTTAAAATGTCACTTCTCCTGTCGAATGAGATTATGTGGCCGGCGGACGCGAGGCGGCCTGTTGTCGCTGCGCTGTGGATTTAAGCAGCACAGAGGTGCAAACTCCGTATCGCCGGCTGCGCGTTGCCAGTCACTCGCTGTCCTCACAGGTCCAGTCAACATGTTTGCCTAAACTTTTCCGGGGATCAGCGCGGGATTCGGCTCACAGAGGCAACTTGTAGTGGGGGGGGGGGGGGGGGGGAAGAAATGCGCTCCACAAACCAAATCATTATGTGCTGTATTTCGCTGCCGGGAGGATTCCTGAGATCACTGCGGAATAATCTAATGTCTCTCGGTTATTTTCTCTATTGACTGACACGTTGCTCAGCTGGTTTTTCCAGAGGGCCTATAGGTCACATGCAGAGCGTGTGTGTTAATAGGAGAGTCTTCAGTTTCACCAGCACGGTAAGGTTATACCATGGCTGTGTTTGACTCAGGAAAGGGCCTGTTTTCTTAGACTCGGCGTGACCTTTGCTTTTTCTTTTTTCTTTTTCTCATTGAAAAAGGAGGGGAGTATGCGTAACTCAACGCCACTTTTACACCTGGCTGAAAACGCTACACTTCTAGCAGATCCTTTCAATGCGTCTGCCCAATGCACCACGGCGCTCCTTGCTTCTCTCGGCCCTGATGACTTGCACGCGACCAGTATCACCGGGAGACCCGTGACGTGACACAGGCCTGTTGATGGTGATACAACACTTGCCACTACCTCAGTGCTGGGAAGCGAGACCAGCCTCCAGACATTCACGTGGAATCCGGGGTCCTTTACCAGGAAAGACTCAAAGGGACAAAAGAAACCAACATGGCGGCTTCGCAAGGAAGGCAACGCTTGTGCGCAAACAGAGCTTTACGGATGACGGTTTAATTGGCTTGTTAGTAGCCAGCGATCCTGTGAACGATCCGTCTAACAAGCATCAGTTTGAATAAAACCGTGAAGGCAAAGCAGACGTTTTCTAACGAGGCCCCAGATGCGTCCGCCCGTCAAACACTTGACACATTTCAGAGCGTCGGGCTGCTGAGGCGCTCCGACTTCAACCGTCTTCTTCAACACGTCCAAATGTCAACGTTCTTCTCGCTCCCCCATTATTGCATTGAGGCACTCGCGGGGATGGCGGCATGTCAATCTCTGGCCAGCTCGCGGTGTCCGGCGCTGCGGTGAGCTCTGCGTCCTCCGTGCTCCCATTTGACGAGTTGCCCGCCGCATCGATATGGTGTCAATAGCTCCCTGCTGGCGGCACGCTTGGAATGTCAGAGCACCTCGGTCGAGTTGACGTGTGAGAATTCTCGGCTGGGTAGACGCCTTTCGCGCTTAACCTGTGACTCCTGCCCAGCCCCCCCTCCCTCCGCTGTTGGTGAACGGATTGAGTTTTAAAATATACAGAAGCCGCCGGACACATTCTGCGCCTCTGGATCCAACGCAAATCAAGTTTTTATTCGATTCAGAGTCAATTCCCGAAATTACCCGGCGCCGGGAGAGCAGGATTTCACACATCTGACCCAGTTTCTTACGCAATTTGGAAGCAGCTCAAAAGCCGGGCAGGAATACTCCCCTGGCACGTGGCGTACGGTTGAGAGGAGGCCAAATTTCTGAAAAAGGACCTTTATTAGTTTCATTGCAAAACTCTGGGGCTCAGGGGTCTTTAAGTAGGAGGTTCCCATCGCTAGATTTTCCAGCAATGAGTATGAAACCCTCACACTGCACCACAGAGCCTCAGCCAGCTTAAAGTCAGATAACACCGTTAAGTTTTGCTGGACCTTCCTGCTTTAGCTCCGTAGCATTTAAACCAGTAGCCAACGAGTGGACACAGAGTTAGTACCTGCAGAGCTGCTGCACATTCATTTACCAGGATATGAATGTATTTTTAATACAACATATATGACTTGAACTCAAACCATATCTGCATCCATGTGTGTAAGAGTGAGCGCCGAGGAGCAGACTAGTTTAAATGTGCCACTATAAGGTGATCCCACCGTGTTTTAATGTTTAGTTTGAACTCTCAAGCTGGAACACCCGTTAAGAGTTTGTGGTTTGTTTCTTCAATGATTTTTATTGGTGATGTAATGTGGCATGGCAGTTCCTGGAACACTTTTGCGTGGAGTATATTTATTTCATGTGGTAGTATTGATGAGGTTTTTCTGGGGATTATCGGCATCATACGGGGTTCAGTAAAGAAGCCGTTATAAATACAGGTTGCTAAATCGGCTCGGAGGATTTCCTTTCTTTTCTTACCCACAAAGTTTCATAAAATCACATCCACATTTTAGTCATTAAATATCCTGACATCTCATACAAACTGAGGCGCGTCACGGATACTGATTTACTGCTTGTGTCTAAATCTCCTTTAAAAACATATTCCCCAATATTTTTATGGCCTTAAAAAATATTCCAGCTTCAGAGAACTGACACAAACATGGAGACCGAGAGAAGTGAACTTATTAGACCCGGCTCCCCACCAGCCGCTCCTCATTTTCCCCAGAATCTCAAACCTGCTTGAGTTGCATTGTGGGTAATGCAGGCGCCAGGTTAAAGAGGATACCTCCGGTTGGATTGTTGTGATTTTTTAATTACAAGTTTGCCGCGAGTTTGTGTAACGAGACGTGTGATGTGTTCACCGCGGGGGGATTTAAAAAGGATCGCAAATACTCATGAGGAAAAGCTCAGAAACTCTTGATACTTTATGATCCTTTGGTGTGTCGACGCTCATCTTGTCAGGTCAACAACTGCTCTAAACAACCAGCTTCACGTGCGGCATAAAACCAACACATTCAGCCCATGAAGTCATTTTTGTTTCCTCGCTTCTTTTTTAGTGGCTGATGCTCAATGCGGGTTCGCTTAAGCTGCGTAACTGTTGTGTTTACAGAAAGCTGAATGTGTGATATCAACTGCACGCTGTTTGCCTTTCTCTGCACACTCTGCCTTTTGCCATTTTCTGTCAAACACAAGCACGGAGCCCCCGAGCTCCAGCGACCTTGCAGTAAGGTCGGTCGAAGCCGGAGCCGCAAAGCGTGAATAGTGTTTAGTCCGTTGGTGATAACACATCACGGTGCGAGCATCTTCATCCCCTGTTGTGGGCAGTGACATTTTTTGTCTTGAATATATATCAAATCCTTTCATTGCAGTCACTATGTGATATATATTTTAATCTCTTTTAGATAATCTATTAATGGCCCAGCATATCATAATCTAGTGACTTCGTGGAAGCAGATTTGCAGGCGGGTGAGCAGCCTTCTAAAGTGGTGTTAAAACAGGACAATATATTGGCAGAGGACTGCTGAGAGGTCGGGACTAACAAAAAATTCTTCCTCAATAGTCTTTGAAACACAAAGTCAGCTGGAAACAATTGTGTGTGTTATTTAGTTCAAACCTCAAATCGTTGCTTCAGGGGAAAAACTCGACATGCACGTTTGAAATATCAGTAACGTGGTTCATGTTAAATTCATTTGCAAGCATCATATATATATATGAACCAAATTGAAATGCATTGAATTAATTAGATAAAATATTAGTAAGTCTTAATGAGAATGAAGGTTGTCAAGTTTATTCCTTTGAAGTGTAATTAATTCTCTTTACCACTCTATTAATTTAAAGAAGGGACTTTGACCTTGCTCGCTGATTTGGAGTACTCTTTGTGCCGGAACAGCTACTCAGAAAATCACCTCAATCAATGTGACTAACTGCACTCACAGCGCCCCCCCTCCGTACGCAAATCAAAAGGGGGGGATATTAGTCGGCAATGAGAGACACCTTGAGGTGATTAAGCGCTAATTTGTCTGCAATTTACAGCCTCTACTGGGATGAAAGTCCCAATTAGGGCTCTTGTAGAAACCGCGTCCTTGTCCCAGGTCTCGGCCGGCCGCAGGCTGCTTGCTGCCCCTCCGGTTAAAAGAGGACGACGGGGCTGATTGCTCGGAGCGTCGTCCTCTTGTCTCTACTCAGCTCCTTTGTCACTTAAACGTTAAAGCGCGTCCGCGCCGCTGATTGCTGTTTGGTGCGCCGCTCTCTCCCGGGTAAACGGCGTCGCCGGTGTCCTGAGGTCATAAAGGTCGAGCGGTGTCATGCTGGTTTTCGGGCCTTCGACGTGTGCGGACAATCAAGCTGCGTCTTACTGGTCCAATTATTTGCACGTGGACCCCCCCCCCCCCCTCCCTCCCATCCTGCGTTTGTATTCTCTGGATTATCATTTGATTCATGAAATGAAAAAGTTGGGAAACTGCCCGTCACATTTCCCACGAGCCCAAGGGAGCGTCTTCAAATGTTTTTTTCGAAATGTCAAACATTCCGCTCGTTGTCACATGAGACCAATTAAAACGGCAAATCTACACATTTATGAGGCCGACACCAATGAATGGTTTGCCAGTGGGCATAACTGACTTGATCAGATTACATTATTACGCTGCTCCTCAAAATGCGAGGAAGGGACGAATGCCCCCATTGTTTGAACAGTTTCTGCCTGCGCTCTGCTGATGGGCCTGAAGAAGTAGAATGAATCTGAAAGCACAGGCGGCGGCTCGGTGGTGCTTCACTCCGGATGGCGGAATATCAATTCTAAAAACTCCCTGCCGGCGTCTAATCCACAGAGCGATCGAGTGCTGCAACGCTGGAACGAGGTCGTTCGATTGAAGCCGACTCGCTGGCTAATTAACGGCAGAAACGTATTTGTGGCGCCGATTCGAATGGACTTCCGAATGGACGTTTTTGCAAACGCCACCTGAACCACTAAGCCCACCTGGCCCGGCAGTCAATTTCCTCTCATCATTGATTCATGAGGGCTGTTGTGTAAAAATAAATTACCTTTGGGAGGCTTTCAGACATGTTTAAGGCTCGTCCAGGGTCTTTTCTTGCACCAGTGTTTATTTTGGTTAAAAATGGATGAGTCCATTAGAAAGTACCTGCTGTCTAATAAATATTGTAGAGCCCTACTTCCTGCAACCTCACCTATTTTAGGACTGTGGGTCAACGTGATTTGTGGGGATGTCATTAGCTCAACCAACAGACCTGAAAGTTCACAGACTGATGCTAACAAATGGGAAACGTAGAACAGACACGATGAGGATGAGCTGTGTGCGTCGTCCAACAGAGGAAGGCGACGAGGCATCGCTGTGGCAAACAACGTGTGGGTGAATCCTCTTTGTATTTGACGGAGGAAATGCGCTGCTTGTGACATGTTTCCTGAAGGAGAACAGAAAGCACGCTGCACGCTGAGTCAGCTGCCGCCTTGAAATAAAAAAAAAAAGCCACTGCCTCCATTCATTGGCCAATAGAAAAGCCGTAAATGAAGTGCTTGAAGCTCAAAGTGTTCTTAAGTAAAGCGCTGAGAACGCCTCACACGCTCGATCATCGGCTGAGCAATTTACTTTTTACCCAACAATGTCAATAATGACAGAAATGCAGCCGTTGTGAATGCCGGACTCCCCGGGAGGCGGGGCATCCTCCAGTGCCCGCCCCCCACCCACGTTAATCAGGAAACAGGAAACATTTATTGCCAAAATATGTCAAACATACAAGGAATTTGTCTTGGCGGTTGGTGCGTGACACTAGACAGTGTAACAATAGACAACAAGACAGCAGTGCACAAGTAATAAAATAAAATGAAATGCTAATGCAATGGGTTAGTGGAATAAGGCTATGGGTTAGTATAAAACAAGAGAATAAAAGTTAGTTAAAAATTTAAAATATTAAAAAAGTAAAAAAATATTAAGCATAAAGTGCACTAGCGAACAAGTGACAAAGTGACGACAAAGTGAAAAATGACAGTTAAAGTGACGTGTGCAGTGTGAAGGGGAGTGACCGGTGGAATGTTATAGTCAGTCAGTGGGGGACCGGTTCTCTGTTGATGAGCCCGACGGCCGACGGGAAGAAACTGTTCGTGTGGCGAGAGGTCTTAGTCCTGATGGACCTCAGCCTCCTGCCAGATGGAAGGGGCACAAACAGGTTTTGTCCGGGGTGAGGGGGGTCGGCCACGATCTTTTTAGCTCGCTTTAGAGACCTGGAAGCGAACAAGTCCTGCAGGGACGGCAGGTTGCAGCCGATCACCCTCTCTGCAGAGCGGATGACGCGCTGCAGCCTGCCCTTGTCCTTGGCTGTGGCAGCGGCGTAATTGACTGCTCGTAACAACGGCGCCCCCGTCGGCTCTGGAAGTTTACATCGTTCACAACGTTAATCCTTTGGCGGTGTGTTTTCTGGTCATGGAAGATGTCGTGTCTTGGCCTGAAAATGTCTTATTAGTCGCTCGGCTGTGAGCTCCAACTTCTGGGGTCACTTCTGGATGGAGAAAAACGAATTGGCGACGGCTCAAATGCTGAATTTGAGAACTGACAAGTGTCCATGAACCCATAGGGGATGTCACTGTGACGGATTCCACGTTTTGATCTCAACTATAGGAGGTTTTTCTCTCTTGCATCTTGGTTCCCACTCGGGCACAAACTAAAGAAATGTGTGAAATGTTTTCTGAGGTTGCAAAGTGTGATATTCAGTTTTATTGTTGCGCTCGATTTCCTCTCATGCTGAAAATCCACATGAATAAATGATAATTTAATCAAATCTAATAGAAACGCTGAATTCATGTCATGCTTCTCTCTCAGCTCAGTGATTTAGAGGATTACTAATGAGGTTACAAATCTGTGACGGAGAGGCGGAAACTGTGCAATCTCTTAGATCGGGGGAAAAAAAGCGCTTATGGATTTTACACCGACTTAAAAATATATGCAAAAATGTATTTTCAACCTATAATCCTCATAATTTATACAGAAAAAAAGTTTTATGTAACCTTTTGTCCTTGCGGTGTTTTGCGACATCCATTACTATATTATGAAATGTCCCGTGCATTTGTACTTATTAAGCTCCTGATGAAAATTAAAATGCTTCACTGCGATTGCTTTATTTTTTTAAAGGCCCATCGTTGGCATAACGCACAAACTGTCCTTTTCAATCTGGGAGAACAACACCGATCGCGCCTGTCTGAGCTCCTGCAGATGCACGCTGCCTCTCACAGCACAATGTTTCCATCGGGGGGGGAAAAAAAGCTCAAACCAGAGCAGGGTGTAATTAAGAACTAAACGCCGCTCTTAAGTCAGAATGTGGTCTGCGAGCATTTCCAAAAGACAACCAGTCTTGTGGTCTGTGGTTTTTATCATCAAATGCAAATTGCACAGTTGAAAAGGAGTGGCACTGACTCATAGAGTTTATAATATCCAGCAACCTCATCTGCTGAAACATTCATGCGGTGCAATATGTCAAAAGTAACATATTCATGTTTTTTCCAGATAGTGGCCGGGCCATTGAAAACAGAATTCAGCAGTTATAATTTTGTAGACCCCCCCCCCACCCACTATTTTGTGGAGAAAAAAAAAAAAAAACATGCAGGAAAGTCCAAAATCCCACTGGATCAAATTTTGAATACATGCCAACAACAAGGAAGTGAATGTTAGCCTATGGTGTAAAGAATGGCAAGTGACCAAAACAAGTACATAAAACAAACATTCGCCTGTATTCCCATAATAGAGGCGCTTTGCACTGACCAGAGTAAATATTATCTGTGTATTATTTATCATCGGCGTGACGACGTGTGATCTGCGGAGGCAAGTCTCCCTTTAAATCTCATCGGCGCTGACGGATCAGCTAACAGAGGGAGGCATTAACGGCTGACTGAAGGGAGGGAGGAAATTAATAGGTTTGTTCTTCCTGATGGAATAGTAGCGGAGTCGCAATCCCAGATTTCGCGTCTGCAATCAAAACACTGCGGTAAAACACAGGCTGAGTGTATCTACATGCGTAAAGGCTTTTTAAAGGAATAGTTACCCTCAAAATGTTGATCAAACGCCTGTATTACCTGGAATTATTGTAAAAAAAACAAGGTGTATTTGCATAACTACAGTGGGAACAACAATATGTCATAATATCTTTGTATAAATGACACGGCCTGTGCAACCCTGAGACTTTAACTAACTAGATTTTCTCGAGGATGCATTTGTTTGGGAAGAAGCGAGCATGTGACTGCATGAATGAGACTTGTATTATGCTGCTTGAGTTGTGTGGTCTCCGGCTTTACGCAGTATCCATAAAGTTAACGGGGACGCACTTTCAATTCGATTTTTCCGACCTTCGTTGCTGTGACATTTCGGACAAGACGAGAATGCTCTGCTGTCGTTCCCAAAAAGCGCTCCACCGTCCTCGGTGGCGGTGAGGACGAAGAGGCCGTCTAAATGTGAACTGTTGTTTTGGCTCTCAGCCGGTGACTGACAAAGAGGAGACAGCTTTCGGACAAATAGTGGCCCTGCGGGGCCCCCATCAGGTTTCCTCCTGTTCTTCCCAACAAAACCTTTAAATATATATATTTTTTAATCCTCGTTTCCAGTGGAGCCGAAAAATGAAACCCTTCTAAATGAATGTAAATCATCTTAAGTTGTACAACTACTGGTAGTTGATGCATTTTTCTCTGTGGGGAGATCTTAACCCTACACGCACCTCCACAATGACTTCAGAGAAATGTCCCTTTAACTTTAAGGGAATCAGCGCAAAGGTCACGACCGTCTCGTAACGGAGACACGAGTCTCGCCTTTCGCGGTCGCTCAAACTTCTGGTTAAAAGTGAGCCTTGTTCTACGGACCCGGGAGCTTTGTTCTGCAGTCAGACTCGTTTTTCCTGGATTCTCGCAGTCCATTGTCGGCGGACCGGAGACAATTACACGCTCTTTCAACTCGGTTGCGCCGTTTACGGATCATTTCGGCTTTTTTTTTTTAACGGCCAGCTCTTTTTTGCTTTTCCTTTCCCAATGAAAGTCGACCTCGGCTCAAACGTTCTCTCTCGTATTCGCTGAAGGGCACCTCAGGAAATGACTCTGGTCAACCACAAAAACTAAAAAAAAAAAAGTCTCAAGGCCGGCCACAATCAAGACGGTAACGTACCAGAAACCCACTGTCTCCCCTCTATGTATTCATACCACATATATCCACATGAATCCATATTTTTCTACAAAACATTTTTTTTTTTAAATCCACAAATGCAGACGTGAGAAATCTGTGGTACCAGACAAGCTTAACCTTTTATAACTAAATATAACTAAGATCTAAGCTACTACAATAATATAGAAACCAGATGCTGGAATTAGAACTGGACCTGCATATGTAGCTTCATTCACATATGTCAGTATTTAGTCGTAGTGGTCCAACGCTGTCTTGACACGCCGGCCTAAAAGCAGTTCTCTCAATATTGGTCTTATATCCTCGCCGAGAGCTGCAGTTTAAGTCATCAAGCCACAGTTTGCAAAGACAAATAGAAACTTGTGGTTTATTCAAGTGGAGTTTGTATTCTAGCGAACCGGTGATGAAAACGCGCATATTTATATTTTCGAAATTTTATTTTGGCACGCTTAACAAAAAGATGACTGTGTTTTTGACTGAAACGCAGTAAATAAGAATGTAAATGTTTCTCCCAGTAAGAGCCGTGTTTACTTTGGAGGTTTGGACTCCAGCCAGTGGAGGAGGAAGACTTTTTCGACAGCGCTTATTACCCAGGATGCTCTTCCAGAAATGCTCCACGGCAAACTCACCCGCGTCCCTTTGTGCATCGCCGAAACCTCACAGCTCATTTTAGTTTAATGTTGCACAAACAAACTGAGCCCCAGACGTTGAGACGTTTGTGTCCTAACGGCTTCCAGTGGCAGCTTTGCTTATCAGGTTTGTAGAAGAAAGCCCGCACTGATGTAGGAAAAAGCGAATTGTGAGAATGACCATAATTAAAAAATCCATCAAATGTAAAGTGTATTAAGTGCTTTTTTTAATGTCCATTCCAGCTGTGAAAATTCCCCCGAACTGCCAAACTAACAGTCAACTTCTCTCTGCATTGATGATGATTACACTTGTCCTTTCAGAGCAGTTACCATCCAGATGCCCGGTTTCTGGTTTCCCGTCGGTTCAAACTAACACCAGCCGGTTATCCAGATGAAAATAGAATAAATGTCTCAGCGGGGCTCAGTGGAATATTCTGTATTGGCAAAGTTGTCACAGTAAACAGGTAGAATCTATCCTTGTTCGCCTGTGGTCCAATGTTGTTCCATCTGGGTTTGTTTGCCGTGCGAAGCCATAAACCTCTTCATTCTGGAGACGTATTCAGCTCTCAGACTGCACATCCTTATTTCGGGACTGTAAGTTGTGAAAATATTGATGGATTGAGGTATCACGGTTTTGGTATTTGCAGTTTAATTTTAAGATGAGGAAGTTACGCACTTGCAGCACAGACAATGTATACACATCTTTTTCCCCCCAAATGGCTTCTTGTCTCAGCAGATTTAGAAGTGTTTTAGTTATTATTTATTTTAGATTATAAAGATGCACCAGAAAGGGCTGAAAAGCTCCACAAGATGTACTTTCCTGTCTCTTCCTTCCCAGTGATGGAAGGTCAACTAGGTACATTTACTCATGTTCTGTGTACATTAAAGGTATTTGTATTTCAGCCCACTCTTACTTTGGATACTTTAGATACATTTTGTTGGTAATACTTTACTTCATACTAAAAGACCGTCCTTACATTGTTGCATGACACGTTTCAGTGAAAGATCTTTGACTCTGAAGATACTTTTTGTTGTGAAAAACACAGAAAGCAACATAGATTTAATGCCTGTATTAACAATTATGTAGGATTTAACAAATATTACAGTTCAAACTTTTAGTTTTTGTTTAATTTTAACATTCTGACCTTGTGTCCAGTACTCAACATCTAGCAAACAAACCAAAACTGGGCAGCAGCATCTTAACCCTGATTTGTTTTATACATAAAATGAATGTCATGCATTTTTAGAACCATTTCACTCTCCGTACCTTTTTGTTTCTTTATTCTCGGATGAATGAGACCTAATCGGCTTTTGACAGATCGCAACTGCAGCGCGGGAGTCCGCTGCTGTGGGCCGACGTCTTTAATTTGTTTGCTCTGCATCGTTGAAACGAAGACTGGGGCTTCTCAAAGCTTTGCCTCCCGCCCGCCTGTGGCATGCGCGTTAGTTTGTGTTTCGCTCTGTGGATGCATATTGCATTTTGCTGCCGTAGTGACTCAAAGAAGCACTAAAAAAAATATAATAAATGGCAGACTGCGTAGAGAATCCTCATGAGTGAAGCCCTGATCTGCTTTCATGTAGCACCGGGTTTGAACTCCTCCGTTCTCGTTCCCACGTTTCTTGTCACGCTCCGTTAGAAATCAATGTGCTCATTTTCAACACAGTCACATTTGTCATTACCCCAAAGTTATCCACGGACCAGCAGCACGCCGGGTTAGTCAGTGTGACCTGTGTGAATGCAACATGTTTCAATACCACCGCGCGCCGAGACACGTGTTCAAAAGCTGAATGAGATGTCACAGCTTCGTGTGATTAGTGACCTCTACACGGGTACAATCACAGGAACACGAGCCGGAACCACAACCAGCGAGACACACGCCGACTGTTTAAGGGAAAACATTCAGTCTTTTAACTGATTTTAAACAGGATAAATACCACTTCATTCACGAGTGCTGCGATTGCCGGACCGTAGCTGTCAAAGTACAATGCGATCCGACCGTCGGGATTTGGAACAGGCCGTACATCATCCAGGCCACCGGGTCGCTTTCCGGCGTATTCTGTTTGAGGAAACGTCAGCTGTGTGCATAATCAAGAACGTTTCAGAGCAGTAAACTGGATTTAGAACGCGCTGCCTGCAGCGCTGTGACCGGGGATGCAGAAAGCAGAGGTTGGAGGGCTGTGAAGCAGCTGCGGCGAGGAACTCGTGTTTTTGAAGAATCAAAGGTTGTTAATGCAATGATAACTGTGAGTTATGGCCAGAAAGGTCGAACACAACTTGAATTTAAAGGGCACGGCCATTACTTATTTATTTATTACCAGTCATTCTTCACATGTTCCACATCCAAACATTCAAATATATATATGTGATATATATGCATTTAATAAATAACCAGTGTATGAGCTACATTAGCTTTGATGTTACTGAGGGAAGAATCTTAATCAATTCCAGGCCAATAATCTTTAGTAAATGGATGAATCTATGTTCATTCAGTGTCATCTGAGAGTTTGTGAGCAAGCTGCTGCTTCACTTCAGATACCACATCGATACGGGACTGAAACATATTTAATGCACTCACACGCCAACTGCCCTTGAATATTTCCCTGTATCAACTCCCCTTTGAAATTTGCAGGCTTGCGCAGACGATGTGCTGACGAGAGACGAGCAGATTGCCCTCCTGTTCAGAGCCAGACTGATCTGTGAGGGCAACATCGATGCAAAGCACAACGTGTCCGGTGAGTAGAGAAACAACGCGACCACGTCAAAGTTCCTACACAAGCTGACCGGCTGATGCACACCAGCATATCATTGGCACGGAAACCCCACTTTTTAGATTAATATTTAGGGGGACCTGAATGTCTTTCTGCATTTTTACAACATACCAGTCGATTAATCACAAACCTCCACCTCATAATGGTGCAAAAAAAAGAGAAAAAATAGTCATAACTGAGCATGCAATTAGTTAAGTAACGAACCAACTGCAGCTTATTGATCCTAGTACAAAATATTTAGTTAAAAATCAGATTTGCCTTTTTATTCAACCCAACAGTGATGTATAGCAACGCTGAATGAAGCTAATTGTGTCCCACTCCATTACCCTGATTAGGTTCGAGTAGTTAGATTTTCCTCCTCCTACTAGACGTCGGCATCCATCGCAGGCAAAAGTAGTTTCCTTTGTCAGAACAGACGCGGCCGCGCCCGATGAATTCCAGCTGCGAAACGGAGCAGAACCCCGCGGCCACAGATGTGAAATACACACAATGGTACGAGGCAGGGCCGGCCAATAAGATGGAAGAGGAGCACCAGGAGAAAAGCCTGAGTGATGGAGGAAGAAATCAATCAACCCCCCCCCCCAAAAAAAAGCCGAGCCTGCCAGGCACTGTGGGCGTAGACAGAGCAGCCGGCTTGCAGGAACCGCGGCGGTCGCCCCGGCGAAGGCGGCCTCGTTGTCGTGATTGAGCGTGATTGTTGATTCGGCGACGATGAGAGCTCATGCTCATCAGCACCAACGCGATGCCTCCTTAAGAAGAATCAAATCAAGATGAACGTCGCGGTTCTTTCAAATGAAAAAAAAAAAAAGAAGAAGAAAGAAATCTGTTTTGGGTTCCGTTTGTCCTCCTGTTTGAGGTCGCAGCGGATCCCCGGGGGGGCGTTTGTGTGTGGAAAAGCATCTCCTGTATCTCACAGTGTCCAGAAGGAGGATTTTTGGTTTCCGCGGCCAAACCAGTGGTGTTATTTTCTCCTCAACCAGCAGCGCATTGTGGTTGGAGTTCCACGGCTGCTCCAAACCGAACCCCACTTGTAAATGAAACACGTCATTAAAAAATGTTTTCCTCCGGGCTGAGAACACAAAAGCTTTTGTTGACGGTTCCCACTCAGTTTCAGTACGTCGCCCTGAGCGGTCCGTCAAACTTTTCATGTTTTTTTTCAACGAGGCCCAAAAAATGAGCGGCGATTGGCGAGTGTCGCGCTTCACAAACGGCCTCCCAACGCGCGAGCCGTGCTGTCATTCACACGGGGGGGTTTGGGGATTGAATTTGAACCAAATTATTGAAATGTGATGCAATCTTGAGAGAATTAAGATATGACACATGTGTGAAACATGTGTATTAGTTGATTTAGAATAACGTGTGATTAGTTGCGTGGTTTTAGAGGGAATGGATTAGAGGACCACGTGTGTGTTCATCTTAGTGCTTTAACACAAAGACCGGAAACATTTATTACTAATAACAATTCACTCATCCACCTACAAATCTCAAGCTCGCTTATTAACACGTTATGTTGTTTGTTTATTTCCCTTTTAGGAGAGTCAATATTTGATGTGTTAATATATTACATGTTGATGGTATTGGTCTCTTTATTTGGATAACATTGCCAACAGTGGAATGAGACTCATCCAATAAAAGAGAATATTTCCCAAAGTTTCAATCTATTTATTTATTTTTATTTGTTGAAACCTTTAAATCATTCCAAAATTGGCAGATTCATTTAGAATATAAATAATAATTAGTTGCAGTTCAGCGGCTTTTTATACTCATTCATACGCTAAAGCTGGACTTTAATAATATAATATAATAGTAATCCCATGGGGAGTGTTGTTGCTGTTGCTGGCGGTGCCTTATTGAGGGAACATCAGCACATCACAGCTGACCTGCAGGCCGGATGCTTCCGGCACAGCGACCGTGACTCACCTCGTGCGTGGGGGCTTCTCTGACCTCTTTTGGAAGGCTGCACGTGTGCGTTCAATCACATAACGGCTGAAGGATGAATATGTTACCTTAATGAAGAGAAAAGGAGTCCCCTACGCGGCTGCTCTACGCCCGGATGAGCACATCATTACACGCGCTTGATTTGAGCTGTTGGCACGTGAATCACTGCAGTTAATTTAACTCTGATTTGAACTTCAGCGTCTCATCTGGTGGTTTGTCGGCGACGCTGATTCAAATCTAGGAGGCTTTTAAAGTTTGGGATCAGGGTCTAGCAAAAGCATCAGCTGTGCTTCCTAGTGGACTATGTGAGGCCCTTTCCCTGAAGTGGTCATCAGAATTCCTTCCAGGGATATTTTTGAAACACTCCTTCGTGTATTGTGGTGGGACCTTGAATCCGTGGGTTGAGGGAATCTCACAGAATAGCAGCCAGTACGCATTTTTTTTTTGGACTCTTTGGCTTTCACATCTGTATTTGTCCTACCTGACCACCCCAAGAGTGCGTCGACTTGTGGTTTTCTGAACTATTATAGGAGTTGTGGAGTAATGGATCTTTTGAAACGCTAGTGTGAAATGTAGAATTAGCGCCGGGGGGATAAACTGATCGTGCACCGATCAAGATTAAGTCCATTGTGAGGTTTTAACATCGCTTTTGCTTGAATTTCAAAATGTGATCTTGGTGTTTTTGTTTCCCATTTGTGCTTTAAATACACAAAAGTCTCCATTACGTGTCTCAGACTGCGGTTTGCCTGGAGAGGACAGTGGAGGGATGTGGGTTCAATGCCCCAGACCTCGCAGTGTGAAAATAGCGCAGCCTTCGAGCTGGCGGTCTGGGTGAAGGCTAACATCAGCAATCATTACAAAAAAGGTTGCATGTATCAGGTGAAAGCGGCGGGCAAACACGGGGTTTGACATCTTCAGGTCGGAGTCACATGAGTAGGGAAAAAAACAGTTACATCACCAGTGGCAAAGTCCTCCCACAGTCACGTTTATGTTTAAATGGCGGTCGCGAGTCTTTGTGTGCTGCGTTTAATTCAAGTGTGTTAGTAGGTGGTCCTACGGCAATAAAACCGATGGCAAAAGTTTACTCTGTGTGGTCAGCGTGATTCTTCATACCTAAACGGCGTTTTCCTCCAACCAGAAATCGCCAGGGTTCAGTCAGCTCCGCTCAGTCTGCTCTTTAATTTTGCGCTCTAAGTGAGAGGCAAATAAAAAGCATGTCGTCATCGCTTCAGATGTTTCCTCTGTAAGTGTGATTATAGGAATGAGAAAAGAGTGTCTCCACTGCAAAGAGAGGATCGTTTTAGTTTTATCCGTAGCTACTTATTAGTGGTCAAAGCGAGGCACATGTCTTCAATAATACAAAATACAGTAAATGCCAAACCAGAAAGGGACGCTTATGCCAGATGTTTGTGTGGAAAAGGGACTTTGTTCCCGCTATCAGAGGGCTAAAGTCCACGGGTTCGCTGATAATTAGGGGGCTCTATGTTTAGAAAAGGCTTTTCCTCCTCTGCAGCTCTTTATTTGAACAAATGTGTGTTACTGCGCTCTGGTTCCGTGCATTGGGAAAATAAATCTATGTTTCATCATTCATCCTAAAATGCAGCACATCTAATGGGAATATTTGCCGTGTTTACGTGTTGTATGTTATTTCAGATATAATATTGAAGGGGTTTGGGCTCTAGGTCAGACGTACCTAATCAATGTGTGAGGTTTGCTTTATTTATGATTGCTTTTGACATTCTAAACAACTACCAACCAATTAATTGCATAAAAACTATAATGACATAAAAAGACCAATGGAGGTCAAAAACAAACCCAAGTTACAGTCATGAAGATATAGTACTTGATGCAGATCTCGTATTTTGCCACTGGCCATTAGCTGCGATGCAGTCCGACTCGTTTTAATGAGATCAGAACGGAAACAGACTCCATTCAGATTAAAAACAATATGATGGCATCAACAATGCAGCTGCAGATAAGAAATGAGGTGCACCGAGCTCGCTGGATTCAACGTACAACTCCACGAATGAAAGTCTTGATCACGTGACAATAGACGGGGTGTTTGTCTGTACCTGCCCTACTTTTTGAAGGGCTTCTTTGAAATTATCCAACGGTACCGCGGCAGGGCGAACAGCGCCATGTGGCTCTTTTTCTCAAAACCGGCACTGCTTCTGTGTCCGCAGACGGTTTCTGCTCGCCAGAGTGGGACGGCGTCATCTGTTGGCCTGAGGGGCGTCCGGGGAACCTGGTGTCCATGGTGTGTCCGGAGTACATTCATGACTTCAACCACAAAGGTGAGACCGGCCCCCGAACAGCAGAGGACGCGCTGAAAGGAACGGGCCTCTCGGGCTGACGGAGGCCGTGCGAACACAACTTCACCTTTTTTCACAATTTCTACAATCACGAGGATTCCACTGAGAAGGAAGCCGCGGGCGAATTAATTGCACGGGGTTCAAGAGACAACCGGCAAAATCCTGTGATTAAAAGTAGCCTTTTCCGTTCCACGTCTAGGACTGGCATACCGGCGGTGTGACAACAATGGGACTTGGGAACTGGTGACAGCCAACAAGACATGGGCCAATTATAATGAATGCACAAAATTCCTCTACCATTACAACCACAGCCATGAAAAGGTAAGATCCGTCGCCTCTCCGTTTACACGCTCGGCGGCTGTCACGGCCAGAGCGCCGGCCTCCCGCAACAGCCTTTGTGGAGACGTCAGTAAAGTGTCATGTAACAGATATTAAACTGTTGCAGCATTCTGAGCGATCCCGTTTTAAATGTGCAACACGTTGTCCACGGGCTTTTCTTGGTAATGTACACTGCTAATAAATTGTAATCATATCTAATGAAATGTTGAGATCATGACAGCGAGATAATGACGGCACGGCAGTGGAATTGCTCGGTGAAATTACGAGGCTGCTGTCCAATAAATGCATGTTTAAATATACACTTAAAGCGGTGTCAAATTAGTCGTAACTGCAAATTGCAAATCCCTAGAAAGTATCACGTTCAGAAAAAAACACATCATGGTTTACTGGTTGACATGGTTAGCCAGGAAGTGATGAAAAGACATTCAGACCCATTGTCTCCGCCCACAGCGTCACTTTGCTGGTGATGACGATGTCCAAAGCATTTGAGGCTACCAGTATGCTGAACTGTGCAACACGCCTTTAAATATGCATTATCTTTTCATATTCCTGTGTTTTTCTCTCCCGTCGTCATACATCCTGTAAATGTGTTGGATGTGGACAGCTGAACATTACACCTGTGCGGTATGTTGCCTGATTTTGAAACATGGCTTGGATGAGAAAAAAAAAAAACAAATCAAAGTATGACTTTGGTGGGGGGGGGGCGATGACTGGTGATAATAACCGGTTCACAGCTGGCGGTCCAGCTCATCGCAGATGTCCTGAAGGTGTTTGATGGTGAGAGGTCAGCATCCGACACGGTCCGATCGGGTTCATTTACACCAGTGGCTCTCAAACCTCAAAAAGAGAAATGTCCTCCCCCCAACAGAATTGTACTTGTGGAAATTTCATTGGAAATTACATTTTGTGACCATCGATGCGTTTTAAAATAATAGATTAAAAAATTGCAATTGCTTTCAAGAAAACCAAAAGTTGTCGCTGTAATTTACCTCTTTCTCACTGAATGTCTTTTCAAGATAATAACAACAAGTGCAACCTGTGAAAAACAAAACCAATCTAAAAATATTTGATTTAATAAAGATTTTACATGTGCAAAACAAAATTCACGCTCAATGTTAAGCTTGTATCTGTATTTCGTTTTGTTAGAGGCAGCAGCGCTCTGTGTACTTTTCGCTTTCGCAAAATATTGCAAGTCAATATAGTTCTTCATTTAAAAAAATTCAGAACTTCCCACCGCGACTGATTGCATCAAACTCCAGCAGCTATTTCTTTATGAACACGTTCTCACATTGAAACGGAAAAGTCCGTCCGCACAGGCGACAAAAAAGGAGATTGCACTTTCGTAGAAGAACGACAGTCTTTGGTACTCGCTGTCCCAATTTCCAGAGGTTGATTGGAGGGTAATTCGGATCCCCTGCTGCGCATGGCCCCTAATGAAGGATAGAGAGCAGCTCGGTGCCCTCGGCCAATCAGAGTGTGACAACCAACGCCATCCCTGTAGGGCTTAAAAGAGGTGGAGAACTGTGCAGCCGGGTTTTTTTCGGATAGTTCCTTAAAAGTAGAGCAAACGTCATTTCTAGGATTGGCGTATCGGGCCTGTTAAAGCGTCCCGCGGAGCCAAGTGACAACTCATTAAAGTACTTCGGGCTACGCTAGCTCCATATAAAGATTCTTGGAGCATCTATACCATGAAATCTAAGACAAGTCAAAGCGACAATCATAAACGGCACTAATGTCTCCGTCACAGCAAAGCGCATGTTGGGAAAACCGAGCGTGGCTTGTGAACTCGAGCCGTGAGACTCGATCGCTGCATGAGGGTTGAATGGCAGAGAATAAAGTTTGCAGTGGTAGAAAACGGTGTGGCTAGAAAGGGGGAAAAAACAGCACTTATCATCATTACTGTGGAATTTTACAAGAAAATTCCACCCGCATATCCACTCAAAAATGGCCAACATGGCTTTTAAAGAATTTCTATGGTATATATATATATATCTTTTAATAATGGTTTGGAAGAATTTTAATAATCTCACATATAAAACATTTGCCTTTAAATGGATTTGGCGTATTATCATATTAGATGCTTGTGTTCTTCTGCTACTGGCCGCAAAATGCTTTGCCACAAGGGGGCATTGAGAAATGGAGCAATAACTCATTCATTAATTGTGCTACAACATTAGAAACACAAATTGGCCACACATACATTTTCCCCTCCTGCGTCAACGTGGTGCCTCGGATGTGGGCGTGACCTCATCACGGCGCCCTGCAGTTCCTTTCTGGCTGCAGATGTTTATGTCGATGGGCTCTCGAGGCGGCGGGCGCAGCTGTTGACCACAAAGGCAGATGCACGAATGGTAGAATGTAGTCAAAAGTAGATGAACACACATTTGTTTCAGTATTTTAAGAAAAGATATCGTGTCTGCTGACTGAACGTTGACATTTCACTACTGTGACCGAGGCCTCTTGAACTTTTATAGTTCATGAGCATACAAAGGTCATGTGTTTGTCCGCTGTTTGATGCTCACGGCCGTCCTGTTACGTAATATCACTTTAGTGTGGAAACCTTTATCCATTACGTTATTCTCACCAACAGGACGTCTTTCACCGCCTGTATCTCATCTACACAGTGGGTTACTCCATCTCTCTGGGATCCCTCATGGTGGCCGTCGTCATCTTGGGATATTTCCGGTGAGTCTACGCTGTCACACTGCATCAGTCCAAGCGCGGAACGCTTCCGACGAGAGTTGGATTTGGTTCCAGGAGTCCGGACACTGTGTGAAGGTTTGCTGGCACGCCGGCCCGGTAGTGGAACATTTCCCACCGCGCTATCAGAGTAGCAGCGTGCGCCGGAATGTCACCAAGACTCAGTGGCGCGGTTTCGCGGGTAAGCGTGCCAGCGTGCGATGCGGCACATTTTCTGTCACGGGAACGGCTCCCCAAGCAGGCGAACTCTATCAAACGTGACCTTTTGGCTTTTACTTTGACTTTTAACGGGCTGTGGTATGTCCACCCTTTTGGCCTCCGGGCTTCCCAGAGGCTCCGTTTTTTTCTGACATTTAGATTCTTTGCTGTTTTCAGGTTCCGACGACAAACGGCACAACGCTTGGATGTTTTATCGTGTTGTTCTAACAAGCTCAGAAAGATTACAGCTACAGATAAAAGATGTTCTTGAAAGAGCTTTTTCTTCTCCTGCAGATGGAATTGAACTGATTAAGGGATTTACCACAGAGGCGCCTCTATCTTAGGTCTCTTACCTGAGTGGCGAAGAAAACACCTGAACAATGTTCCATAAATGTTTGTCCACGGATGATTAATTCTTGGCACATTTGTCATTATTTGCTCTTTTTTTTGAGCACAGTGAGAATCAGGAAATCGACGTTTGGTCGCTGTTTACCAATCTCCCACAAACTTGATTCCACAAACAGGCAGGCAGTGTTGGGAACGCTCCCAACTGGCACCAGAAGTATCCACGGGCCAAATGAGTTTAATAAGTCATCCCGAGGGGCCCTCTGACATTCTGGCTTCGTGCTCCACAGCACTCCAGCCATGTCTCCCCCCTTAAACATGTCAGCTTTTAGACATACGGAGCTCGTAAAGCTTTTCCAGGGGGAGAAAAGGGATATTTCACATTAGCAGTTGTGTTCACAATCTTTCACCGGGGTAATGTAGGTTATTAGTGTTCCATTTTTAAAAAAAATCAATACATCTCTAAGGGAGGCTTGTCAAATAGGCTCATTAATGAAGCTTTGGGGAAAAAACAGTTTATACTGAATTTTAAAAGCATAGTTTTTTTATACACTTGAAGTTTAATGTTGAAATATATTGATTTATGATTTTTTTTTTTTTATTACTTTTTTTTATCATTATTTTTTCTTTTTCTTTTTTTGTGGCCATTGATCCAGCAGCTTGCTCGCAGTACTGGACCGCCCCCTAAACGTCCCTGTCTGTAAACGCTCAGACGGGACGTTTTGTGAAGAGCTTTTGACAGACACACTTGTGTTTGTCTAGAAGGAAATTTGCATGCTTTTCTCAACACATGCTTTCAATTTTGTTTCTACCGCCCGCTTCAAGCTGAGCAGTTCAATATTTGTGCATTTCACACCGCGTAATCGCAAGAATGTGTTGCAGTCAGCTGCTTCTAATTAGGATGGGTAGTGTGTGTGTGTGTGTGTGTGTGCAATAGGTTACACGCTTACATTAAGGTGCGCCAGGCCACACAGACACAATTCTCAACAGATCAAGATCTACTCTCCGCTCTTGTTGTTTTCTCCTCCCCAGACGATTGCACTGCACCAGGAACTACATCCACATGCACCTCTTTGTGTCCTACATGCTGAGAGCGCTCAGTATTTTCGTGAAAGATGTTGTGCTCTACTCCGGATCTGCCTTGGACAACATGGAGAGAGTCACGGTGGAAGACCTTAAATCCATCACCGAGGCGCCGCTGTCCAACAAAACACAGTTCGTAAGTACGCCGACCAAGAGCACTCCGCCCTTGAAGGAATGAAAAGAGAAGGAGAAACACTGTCGGGCTCAGGGAGCTTTTATTTGCTACAACAAATTACTGTAATATACAGCGTTAATATAGACAGCAGGAATAACAGGAATAATTGTATAATTGCCTTCCCTGCATAGGTCATTTGACTTGTTGTGTGGCTCGGTGTTGCTTCCAAAGAGGAAGTGGTATTTTTGCAGAGTCTGACCTGTTTTTCCGTTCTTTGATGGGGGCAACGCATGCTGCTGCCTCACGGAGTCAAGTTTGAAACATGGCTGAATGTCTGGATACCTTTCATGCACGCACTATAAAAACACATTTTGGAGGGTAGCTTAATAAAATATAATAAAATAAACTCAAAGATGATTAGTCTGTAGTACACCGTGTGCACACTGTATAACACAATTTTTGCAGGGTAGTAATTATAACCCATGCAAATTGTTTAAATGTTACTGGAAGTGTGATAGTCAGCAAACAAATGTATAATTATGGGTAACTTCCACCTACACTACCTCTTTTTTGATAACACCTACAGCCTATTTAAGCTGAAGTAAAACTTACTTTCCCTGATTAAGTAATAAGTCATATTGTCCAATTCTTAATAACAATTATTAGGTTAAGTTCTTACAATCTAGAGTTAATATTACCTACTTCTACTACTTGTAATCAGTTGTTTAAAGTATTAGGTAGACTTTACCTAATAGGGTTTCTTTTATAGTGTGCTTTAATATGAGCCATCCTAGATTATAACTGCACGGTTACAGTAGGTGACATATGACATCGTAGGATGTTTGTACTTCTAACTACTGCTGCAGAAAATACGACGTAGACCCTTATGCTGAAAAAACCACTACATGTGTCAGTAAAATAAAGTCTTTTAAATCTCTATGAAAATATAAACCAAGCTATTTAACAGTTTTTGTTGATTACATTGGATTTTTAACTACTTACCTTTCATTAGCAGAAGTAATTTAATTTCTGACTTCACTATTCATTGTATATTTGATCCACCTACGCATTCGATTTCTTACTTTATTACAGACGGTCCAAAGAGTTTACAACAAATCTTGACTGACACGATTTCAATTAACTGTCTAATTAATTAAGATGTCGAGTGTCCCCATGGCCAAACACGTGCTGTTGCCGAGCAATGCTGGATAGGACACAAAGTGATGAGAGACAGAGATGACAATTACCACACTGCTAATCAGTATGGATGAAAAGGGCTGAGAGAGGAACGGACTTTTAATAATCAGCGGTCGGCAAAACGGCAGCAGCTTAAACAGTCTGGAGGTCGACTTTAACTGCAGCCCAATCAAAGTAAATCGCTATAATAATCAATATAATAATAATTCTTCTCATTGTTTCATTTGTTATCCTTATCCTAATCAAAGGTCAATGGGATTTTGCATATTTAGTGACGTAAAGAAATTGCATGTGACTAGAATGGTTTAACATCTTTGACTGAAATAATTTGGATTACGGCACGTTTGTAGGAGAGTTTTTTTCAAATCTCTGCACTCATTTTTACTGTTCTCCAATACAAGTTACCGGGCCACACAATGAATGCATTATGCCCATTTACTTTTTGTCCTGGCCAATATGTCAGTAGGATTATTTAACAACTTTAATTTGGCCCAATTAGGCAGTTAGGCACGTCTTTAAGAGTCGACTCTTTTTGAATGCATGAAACCCCGTCGCTTTGGCAACTGCTGCTTTGTTATGCTAATGTTAGCAATTTACAGCTCCTTTGAACACATCTTTATTCTACCTCTCGACTATCTCAGTGAATTGTTTTGAAGAAAAAAGAACCTTCGCAAACGTTTTACAATTACTGCCAATGGTTGTTGTATGAAGGCCAGCAACATGATTCTTTTTTACTTGAAAAATCTGATTCATTTTCTGTCAAATAATAATATATGCTGCATAAATACGCCGTACAGTAGATTGATAAAGTAATTGAATAAGGCTCAGACTCGGGCATATACAGTACAAAACTGTTCCACCTCGGCAAGAAAGTACTTGCAATATATAATCTACAATAATATTTCTCAATGTTTTTAGTTTTTCCTATTCTCCCCAACCGTATTTAGAATTCAACAAAGAGTCTCTAAGAGTCCGCTGCAGCTGGCTGGCTTTGTGCACTAAAATCTGTTTAATAATATATTTCAAAAGTGACTTTTTTTTGTCACCACGTGACGATTAAACCTGCTCTCCTTGCCCCGTTGTCCGTGAACAGATCGGCTGCAAGGTGGTCGTGACCTTGTTCTTGTACTTCCTCGCCACCAACTACTACTGGATCCTGGTGGAGGGTCTGTACCTGCACAGCCTCATCTTCATGACCTTCTTCTCCGACAGAAAGTATCTGTGGGGATTCACTCTGATCGGATGGGGTGAGTTGCGCTCCGTTCATATTCCCCTTCAACGTGTTCGCACTATGATTAGAGGAACCGTTACGCAAGTGAAATCATGAAAAATGCAAAGTGTTTAATTTTCTGTTAAATAAGTAAATGCGGCGCCGTCGAACCCCGGACATTGTATTATTCAGTAGGTAAGGACAGTGGAGGCTGACTCGCTTGTAAAAAAAAAAAAAAAACAGTGCATGAACGTGGGCTTTACAGCTCCTGCATTGTACACACTGTGCGTAGAAGTTACGTAAGCACAGCGCATACAATGTGGATGCTGTGCTACCCGGGCTCTACCCACAGGGGGTGAATTAGAGAATCATTTGCAGCGCTTTATAACCGAGAAGGCCGCAACTTTAATACGTTTGATTCTCTTTTCTTTTTTTTTTTTTTCCAGGAGTGCCAGCTATGGTTGTGACGGCTTGGGCGACTATGAGAGCCACGTTTGCAGATACGGAGTAAGTGATCTGCATCATTTAGATGAAGATGAAGTCCACTTTACACATTTGAAGTTAATTACATATATGATCAGATGTGTGTGTGTGTGTGTGGCAAGTCTCCTTTGACAAATTTACATTTCAAACGTCGCATCCCGTAAGCACCGCCTGAAATACATCAGCATTCTTCACTATTCCTGATTGGCAAACATGCCAGGAACCTCTGCTCAACGAACGGCAACAAAGCTTACGGACAGGTGTGAAAGATAAGAAGAATGAAAGTGGAATCACCTTCAAAGAAAACTGCCTCTAACCAGCCTGGCAGGCACTCAACCCCCCTGTTAGTGGCTCTATCTGTAGTCTCCACATTGGCCCTTCACCACATCAAACATGGGAGACTCTAGAGCTCACAGCTTACTGACTAAGCTGCTGGTCCGGTGGAGAGCAGATCAATTCCACAGCCGTTTTGGCCAAGAAAGACCAAGCAAGCAGGCGTGGTAGTAACAGTTCCCAGCGTGCATGTTCGGCCTTAAGGAGTGACAGTTCGCTCTGGCCGAAAATCGGACAAATGGCCCGAACGCTTAATGTTGCCCCACCATCAACGCTCACAGATTGGTGAATTTACAGCCGCAGGCCAAAGAAATACATTAAAAAGAGCACAGATGAGAAGGACTAAATTCTTACATGTTGCACTTCACGTTGTAAAGTGCAACATGCAAGAGTTCAGGCAGAGAGTGTTTTAGCCACATATCATTTTGACAACTCACTTCTCCCCATCATGTTGTCGTTCATCTTCTGCAGGTGTTGGGACTTAAGTGCGGGCAATCTGAAATGGATCTATCAAGTGCCGATCCTGGCGGCCATAGTGGTGAGTGCACTTGGCTGGCTGCCGCTCGCCTGCCGAGTCCCAAATGACAGCGTTTCACGGCACCTGCCGGATCACACCGCGTTCCGTTTGCTCTTCTGACTCTGACGTCATCGTCTTTCTACTTGTGTCCTCAGGTTAATTTCATGTTATTTCTGAACATCATCAGAGTCCTGGCAACGAAGCTGCGAGAAACGAACGCGGGCAGGTGTGACACAAGGCAGCAGTACAGGTATTGAGTTACACGCCAGTCACTTTGGTTACCACTGCCAATTAGTCGAGAGGATTCTAGACAATAAAAAAGTCCCAACGCTGTTGAGAAATGCCCGTCACCATTTCACAGATCATCATAATATTTGTTGCTTTGACTTAAACTGGTTATTTTAGGTGTATAATGTGCAGAAGGTGCTTTTTTGTGAAGATGAAATGTTGCTGTCACAGAAAGCTGTTGAAGTCCACGTTGGTGCTGATGCCGCTCTTCGGGGTCCACTACATCATCTTCCATGCCATGCCATACACAGAGGTGTCCGGGTTTCCCTGGCTGATACAGATGCACTACGAGATGCTTTTCAACTCCTTCCAGGTAAATCCGCTGTGGCAGAAATGCTCATTCAGCTGAGCGTCCCAATAGATATAAATGCATCCTTATCAAGTCGGAAAAATCTGATGATGTGATCGGGATTATCGGAGTTAGCGTTAATTCCAGAAAGGACTTTGAACGTCTCAGCAAAGGCACTGGAGGGGATCAGTTACCGCATGTGCTGGTTGTTAATGAAGAAGAATAGGAATAGATAGCTGGCTGATAAATATAGCACAAATGTTGTGCAACGTTCACATTAAAGACGCATCTTTCTTTTCTCTTTTACAGGGATTCTTAGTTGCAATCATATACTGCTTTTGCAACGGGGAGGTAAGAACTGCATTTCACACCAAAACACCCCACATGATAGTTATCGCTTGGCTAAATGAGCTTATTTTCTTCCCAGGTGCAAGCCGAGATCAAAAAGTCCTGGAGCAGGAGGACTCTGGCCCTGGATTTCAAAAGAAAAGCTCGGAGCGGCAGCAACACTTACAGCTACGGACCCATGGTGTCCCACACCAGCGTCACCAACGTCACCGCCAGAGGGCCGCTGGCCCTCCACCTCACCACGAGGCTGGGGCCGGGGCCCCTGAACGGACACAGGAACCTCCCCGGCTACGTGAAGAACGGCTCCGTCTCGGAGAACTCGGTGCCCTCGTCGGGACAGGAGCTGCACGTCCCCGAGGAGGAGCACTCGGCTCCCGCGCGGCCCTGCGAGAGCGAGAAACCCTCCCCCGTGGTGGAGGAGGAGAGGGAGACAGTCATGTGACCCCGCAGGCCGCTGCGTACAGGGCAGGAGTGTGGGAGGGGGGGGGGGGGGGGGGGGAACCCATCAGGGGGGCTGCAGGCATCGACGCTGCGACGAAGCCTGGGCATATTTCCAGCAGATGAGACTGGAGGCGATAAGTGAGCCTCGCCACCTTCACCTGACGGAGGACGACCCTCGCTGACGCAGCCAAAGGGGGCTCCGCTCGTTCACGGCGAATGTGTAAAAGGATGAAAAACAAACGGACGTTTCTTAGTTCTTTTCCACTGCCCCGGTGGTGTCTTGTTTCCTGTTAACTTAAAGAAAAAATGTTGTGTATTCAGCTTTTGATCATGAATCGAGATGGGGGGGGGGGGGGGGGTGGTGTTTAGTCGCAGTAGTTGCCTTAATCGCCTCTGTAAAGCCAGGTGGGTCGAATGCTCTTTAGTGACACGCGGGTGGACGGTTTGATCAGCAGGTTGTGGGGAGGCTAAGTGCAGGTTTAGCCTTAAGAAGATGCTAAATGCTTCAATCTGGAGGCATCTGCTCACGCGTTCTGGCACGGTATCTCACGTGTTTTGCCGTTGACTTAAGTCCACTTCAGTATGAACGGGAAGGTACTCAGGTAATTGAAGTCATCCGTTGTTGCACACCTATTTTGAATACTTAACTCTGAGGATTATGCTACGTAACAAGGCTGTGCTCTTCCGTCTTATTTCTTTCTCAAAATGTTGTACAGTTTCCGCTGTTTAAAACCAACCCCTCAGTATTCATCTCTTTAATTAAGATCTCAAATCAGTTCAAACGAATGTTCCATAACCCAATTTTCCGGTAGAGCGAGATGCCAAAGCTGGAATATGTCTTTGGAGGCGGCGTCTGTGCGTTCAGCGTTAGTTGAGGAATGTGTTGATGGACGTGTCACAGAAACGGTATCGTATCTTCCCACAGAGATTCCAAAGGACGGCACTCGGTTTAAAAACACACACACGCGGTGCAGAAAATGTAAATATTCCAGGGAAATGTCAACGACATGAGCATTCCACAAAAATCCTATTTGGCTGGAACTCATAGTGGATATGAAGGGAAAGCCGGAGTTAGATTTGTACAGGTGGTTCAGTGATATGCTGCTGTTTTATGTGTATATACAAGTCACAATGTTTACAACGATCAGAAATACATTCTAATTGTGAACTAATCCTGTTCATGCGTATGAATATGTTATAGTGCTATGTTGTTGTTTTTTTCATGTGTTTGTTCACGGAATGTTTGCGATATTTGGATATTTGGTCATGTGTGTATACGGCCCGAAACAGGTAATTATATTTACAGGTGAGGGCATTTAAACTGCCATTCAATGAATCATTCCACAATACATTTTAAACTCATAGATTGCAGGTTTGGTGACATCGTTCTATCTGATACCAAAGAGAAAAGGCGCAATACGCTGCCGGAGAAGACAATGTTTTCATACACATACTTGTTTACAACGACCAAAAGTCTTGAAAGCTGTAAAATCCGCCTCCCAGAATAAAATTCTACTGGTTGTAACTGTAGGAAAATGTCCAGATGAAAGTGTTGGAGTCGAGCAGCTAGATAAATATAAATACTCAAAGTGAGAAAAGCCATTCACAACGCTCAGTGACCAATCTCCACCAATGGACCATGACCATCTCCACCGATGGACCATGACCATCTCCACCAATGGACCATGACCATCTCCACCGATGGACCATGACCATCTCCACCAATGGAACATGACCATCTCCACCAATGGACCATGACCATCTCCACCAATGGAACATGACCATCTCCACCAATGGACCATGACCATCTCCACCAATGGACCATGACCATCTCCACCAATGGAACATGACCATCTCCACCAATGGACCATGACCATCTCCACCAATGGAACATGACCATCTCCACCAATGGACCATGACCATCTCCACCAATGGACGTTTTCTTGTTGATCTTTTGACTCAACTTGGTCTCAAGTCCTTGGTTCGTCACTTTTGGTGATTTAAGTTGTGATTTTGATCCAATTTTACCCCCTGAAATACCAGCATATGACTAAAGCCAATATCTGCTATTAGAAGCATCATCCCACATTCCACATTCCTACGTTCCACCATTCGATGGTAAACTCTAAAATACCAAAACTTACAAGGAACTGACAGAAAGCGTCGTCATACATACTAAATACTCACTAATAGAGAAAATGTGTAATAATGGATAAGCAGTAGACAAATGCTATGAGTTACAGAGCCCTGCTGTCAATTCAAATGATGCCGACTGCGTACCTGTCACCTGTTTTTAAAGACTGTAGCATAGAGTTTTTAAATACGAAATTACTGAGAGATCACTGATGGTTCGGGTCTCTTCGTGGTTATTATTATCGCTGAGCATCAACTAGAGGTTTTCCATGAGGACGGGTTAACATTGCGTATTGAGTAAAGAGCTCATCAAGCGACTGGAGGTGTGACTGTTCTCTCTCTTAATGACTCAAAGCCTCTTTCGGCGCCGCTATTTATTGCATTTCTCACAATTCAATCTAACGTTACATGAATTGCCCCTTGGCGAGTAAACATTATGTTCATTAAAATATATATTATAAATATTCCATTAGAATACATTACAAATTATATTTGAGCACTTTAATAACCTATAATACAGTATTTCTCTGATTGTATCATGTAAATTGATTGTGTTTTGGAATCAAGTGTAGAATAAGGCCAATGATCATAGAGCTAATGTTGTAATTTGTTGTTTTTTTCAAATACCTCTCATGGAAGTATAAAATGTGTGTTCTTGTCTTTTATTTATCTTGAAACGTACTCGGTGGAGTGAGCGTCGGTCTTGTGTTTGCTGAGACGCCTTCTCATCACTCTGTCGTGATTTAGGTAGATGTATACGTGTAAACTTGGAATAAACTAATAATATGTATTCTGGTCTCTAATGTTTATCGGTGAATTGTGAATTGTGAATAAATCTGTAATTTTATTCTTTCAACGTTCAATGATTCTCAGGTAGACACATTTCAAATGTTCTTATATACAAGATTTTTGTTTATTTCAAATATAATATACAAACGTCATGATAGAAAAAAGGTGGTGCAGTGAGAAATCTGCATTGATCTTTTTGGGTGATTGTCTCTGGGCGCTAGAGTTCACTTTTGAGCTTTCCTCGCCCCCCCTTTAGCCGCCGCTTTGCCTCCTTTCTCCCCTTTGTCCCCGTTCTCTCCAGGTTTCTTCCCTTTTCCTCCAGCAGCGTCTGGTTTGGGTCCCTTTTCGCCCTTCTTTGACGACGCATCCTTTTCGTCTCCTTTCTCTTGTTTGGCAGCCTTGCCCTCCTTCTTGCCCTCCTTGGACTTCTTGTCTCCTTTATCGGCGTCCACTTTACCAGAGACTGTGTTCACCTCTTCTTTCTCTTCTACCTTTGCAGCTGCAAGAAAACAACAAATACAAAAGGTTTAAAAAAAACAAAAAACTTTAAAAGCTTTATGTCAGCAAAGTCCTCATTGGAGATCATTTAATCCATTTGTATCAATTCTTTGACAGCATTTTCCACATAAAAGATGCCACCTCACAATGAATTGGACTCTTAGCTCTCGGAACATGTAACTTCCCCAGTCAAGTGTTTTCCCATAACTGCTGATATAGATCTATAAGACGCATTGTTTTTTTCTGACGAGAACGAGCGTTAAAAACGGGAACTGAACCAAATGTGGGACGGACTCCGAACGGATCCAAAGGCTGTTTTACTTTGCCGGCGCTCTGTAATGCTGCAGAGACACCGGATACACAAACGCAGGCCGGGAAACCAAATGCCAGACAAACAACACGTCAAAAGGCAGCGCCCCGGGGGGCGGGGGCTTATTTCAGCCCTCTGTTTTACTGTGTTGGGTGACTTTAAATAATCAACCAAACATCACAATGTTAATAAATACGTGCATTTGTTTCTTGTGCTTTTATCCCGATGCATTTCCACTTATCTTACTAACCTTCATGTTGCTTTTTTAAAATCTTATTTCTATAGACGTCTAGACAAAGCTTATGATGCATCAGTGCCCTGAAGATGACTCCCAAACGATCGTTCCAATTTCGGGGGGGCTGGTGCAACAGTCCTGTTGGTTTCACGCTGTGCATGACAGCGGAAAAAAAAGGGTTAGCACTGCCCTCAACAATAGGTCCCGTCCAAAAAAAGGTCCAGTGGGATTTGAGGACACATGGCACCATTTCTAAAAGAGTCCCAGTGACCTTGCAAATGTAACCTCAGAACTGGTGTTTCTGGAAGCAGATAAGTGTCCTAATGATATCAAGAATATTGCCAGTTTTCCTTTCAAAGCAACAAAGCGGGACTTGTTGCACGACCAAAATTCCTTTTCGCAATTTGGCCGGCCATTGTTCGGCGTGCTGTGAACTTTGAACAACCTCTTCCTGGCTTCCCCATCGGAGCCGTCGTGGACGGACTCGCCGGCCGTGAGCTGATGGCACATTGGGAAGGATTGATCCAACGCTCCGTCTTTGTGCTCTTTGAGACAGAGGGATGAAAGGTGGAGACTAAGCCTGCGCTTTTCTTTCTCCCTTCAGCGAGTATGTTGCAGCAGATACTTGCTGCGGAACGGGAAAGCTTTCCTACCCTGGCATTGTTTTCCATCCCGGATGCTTTTAACCGCTGGATAAGAAGCTCTCATTGGAGAGTTGGGAGCGATTTCTGCAAAACGTGGATCTTACAAGCTGCTGCGTGAAAAATGTGTTGCTGCACACGTCAAAAAAGATGCCAGTTGGCTCCTCTTGATTCACATTTGTAACATTTAATGACCTGCTAAGCTAAACTCCAACTGATTGCTTTGAATCCTGTGAGCGTATTCCCCGCTTTGCATAATCAAGCCCTCATTCAAAAAAAAAGCAAATTTGCGACAGTTTTCATTAGGAATTTCCTTTTACATTCAAAACCACGCCACATTCCCTCCAGATTCTCTGCATGTGGTAATCTGGTATGTCAGATATTACTGAATATTTCATTTGGGCGTCACTTAAGTCTGACATTATCACTGGGGGAAAAAGTTCATTTGCATGTTGGCTTTACATCTATATTTCCCATTACGGCATTATTAGTCATTCCAGAAGCAAACTTTACATTATGATTAGTTTGTTGTTGAGAGCAACTAATGAATAAGATCATCCTGTCTGCTGTCATTGCGTCTCCCCTTCAGAGAGGGATGCCACATTAGATCAGCTCTCTAGACTACACTGAAGATTAAAGAGATATGGAAGCTCTGCCGGTAGCTGCAACAAGACCCATGTCAGTCCCTATTTGTCACATGTCACAGGGAAACAAACACACACACAAGCATTACAATCCGGAGAGACACCAGAAAATGGAACCACGGATGAGATCAATGATCATCTTTAATTACACTAACGGGAGACAGTGTGAATGATTTGCTTCGAGTAAGCAGGCGGAAAACAGAACATCACAGCGCACAAACGGCATTTTGTAAGTGACACATATCAGCCGTGAAGCAATGATGCATTTGGAGAACTAAGGAAGAGCAGGTAGACGGCCGCTGCATGTAGAGGACCCTTTAGGGTGGCCGCGTATTTTGAAATCACTTAGCCGGGAGGAGAGAGTCTTAAAGGAGGCGAGGTTCAGAAGAAAAGGAGGGAAGAAATCAGCCGGTCTCTGGCAGAGTGAGGCAGCCGGGTTGCTCCTCGCTGACCCGGGCCGCTGAGGGCTGCCCGTCGATGGCACTTTGAGTTTGGACTTGCTCAGAGACCGTCTCTACTGCAGAGGCACCTGAGGCACCTGGAAAAACAAGACAGCGAGGAAGAGAGGGAGGAGGCGAAGCAAGACAAGAGAGGAGGGAGAGCAAGGGGAGGAAATTTACTTCCACGGAGCAGAAGAATTGAACCGAGATTTGTGAGGTGAAGGGAAGAGACAGTAAAACATTAAGACGTTTAAAATGTCCCAGGAAGGATTTGAGATAAAAGACAGCTGTCTTCGTGCCTTTTGTGGTTCTGGCTGGAGATGATGATAGAGAAACGTGCGTCTGTCTGCGTTAGTCCCGCCCCCGCACGCCACACAAATAGACAGGATTTATTGGGCGTCGTGATGTGTGAAAGCTCGGATTGGCCAAGAATGGAAAATCTCGCCCGCAGTCAAAATCCCTGGGGTGTGCTTGTGTGTAAGGTAATCAAAGACTGGTGTCGGGGGGGGGGACATCATATTGTGTGTGGTGGTTTATTGTTGACACCAGGCCTCCCATTAGAAGCTTCCAGCCTCTTTAAGATTCAAACAGAGTGTTTTCTCTTTCCACCGTATAACAAGAGAAAACAGGGGAACGTTTCCAGCAGAGAGCCGGTGTGTACGATGCTGAATAAAGAGAGAGAGAGAGAGAGAGAGAGAGGGGTACTTACATCCGGGGATCTCCGTCAGCTCGTTCAGCGGTGGCACCGTCTCTAACGTGTTGGCGTATTTCTTGGCGGCCAGTCGTTGCGCGTGCCGTGCCTCTATTTCCTTTTTGGTCCTCGGGATGCGACACTTGAATATACAACATAGGGTGATAACTAAAGGAGAGGGGAGAAAGGGGCGGGGGGGCACAATTGGTTTATTTGAATAGCACATTGCACCACGGATGGGTCACGAATTGTTACTTGCACAAATAATACATACAGTATACAATGAAATTTACTTTTTTTACCTTTTAATCTATCAGTCAAGTTCTATACAGACATCAATGATGAGGTCAATTACTATTACTGTCAAATTACTGTTGAAAATTTCAAAACAGAAGAAAAAAAATGGATGCATTTATTTGTTATTAGCACACTGATGATCAAGCATGCTAAGAGGACATCGACATACTAGCATGGTCATTGGAACCATGTCGGCATGCTGCTGTTTGCAGTGTGTCTGCAGGCACCATTGTGCAGATGCACAGGTTCAATTCTGAGGGAGAAGATGTGTCTATTTTGTTTGTATGAAATGGTGCTTTTAGGAAAAGAAAAGGCCTCGTAGATTTTGTCACAGTGCAGAAAATGTCAGATACACAATTTGCACTGAGAGAGAATCTCTCCTCCCCCTCTTTACATTTTAGGCTCCTATGAGTCACTTGTGGAGTCACAGAAGGGATCTCAGCCTTTCCCTTAATCCTAGTTTAATTATTGCTAATCACACTGTGCTTGATTGTCGCACTGTGGACATATAATTGTATGTATTGAACCTTTGGCCTGCAGCTTTTTCTCAGGGTTAAAGTCTATTTGCAGAACACATCGAGACAAAGTGATTTCATACGTACTGATTGCTAAAATAAACATTGAAAAGATGGCGATGACCTGCCATAACCGCAGCCCCCAGAAAACCACAGACTCTGAGGTGATGGGGTCTGGCTTCTTCGGGGGATCTGTGGGCAAAAGCTGTAAATAAAAACAAGAGACAATGTTGATCTTTTCGACTGAGAATTTATAATGAACTCTGTTTAATGTGAAGTACACACCAGAGTCATGTAAAACAACCGTTTCATAAAAGAAACATCTGAAACAAAAGAAAGTCATCTAAAAGGCATCAAGTCCCTGATTAGTTAAAAAAAACACAAAAGCAGCTGATGAAAAGGTCACTTCCTCCAGCGAAAAACACCCACATGGTTTTTATTTTTTTGTGTGCGTCTCTCTCCCTTACACATCACTAACAAGCGCACGCGTCTGTAAACATGACACCGTGCAGCCGCAGTAGACCCGGTCCCACGCGGGTTTCTCCTTTTCTACTTTATATTGATTGCTTGATTAGATGATAGATGATCGATTTGGAAACTGCACACCATAATCCAACGAGTGGGGAGGATCAGAAAATGGAGCATTATCACATTTGCTGCCTATACTCGTGACACCGTAATGTGGTGAGATTTAACAATTTTCCAAGAATAGGCCGAGACTGTGATGTAAACAAAGCAGCGCTGAGCTCCTCAGGAGATCAGATACGTACGTGAATTGTTTCGTTTTGATGGAAATAAATAAAAGTACAATATTTAACCCATTTGCAGGTGTATTCTGACCAAAATGGTTCACAATGGGGGGATAGCAGATATCACTATTACCATGAATAGAAATATTTAGTGTCATTCGGAACAACGTTTTTTGGAGTTCTTGCCAGAGTCAAAAAGATCGAGCGGATTTTTGGCCCTTGTGCTTCCTCCGTCGCGCCACGTGAGCCTCTCAGCAGCAGCGTAAACAGACCTGCTGTTTGCGTGTGAGCGAGCCGACAGGCTTCAGCCGGCCAACGTGTGACAGCAAAAGCTGTCTCCAGGGGGCCGGAAGCACCGTCCGTCCCCCCGGAGGAGGACGCGAGAGGGGGGGGGGGACGAGAACTTGAACAAAGAAGCTGCAAGAAGGCAAAAAAAAACAACTGTCTGTGTGAGTTCACACTCCCACAGAAGGATTAGCAGTGATGGGGATATTTAGCACCGCTGCTTCAAGAGCGTTTACATAATGCTAAATCCTTTCCTCTGGGGCAATTTCATGGGGCGGGATTAGTGGCTGTAAGACTATAAGTTTTCTTTTGGTGGAAAAAAAACGACACAGAATCAGACGTGACCTCGAGTTACCTCGTGTTGATCATCACGTACCAAATTGATGACGTATTTTTGTGCGTTGGCTTGATATTCAACGGCATGGGTGAATATTCTTTGTTATATTGTTGATTTTCTTAAAAGGTTCTCAAGAGTAATTGAGGAGAATTGGTACAATGCGCCAGAGGATTTATAGTGACAGGTAGGAACTTTTTAATAAAATGATAATGTATTATAATAAAATGTACGCAGCGTATTCGCACACCACGCTCAGTATCTAGATGATATTTCTTCATGGTTGAAGCCAAGTTTTAAAGTCTGTTTGTATTCCTATCTTTAATATGCGACCACAGCTACTGACTCATTCTTATATAAATGTTGTTCTAATCTACACAGCTTAGGGAAACGGAGGAGCAGTATTCTCTCCAACGCGACCCCCCTCCCTTCAGCACAAAAGCACAAAAACAACTTGGCCGAGCGTGACGTCATCCGCCTCCCGTTTGCACCGGTGCACACACATGTGGCACAGCTATTCCCACGGGGACATAATGTATCAGGTATCCACAAAATGTCCCCCCACTCCTCATTAACCGGGGGCGGGGGGGGGGGCCACAAAGCGACCCCGTGAACCGGCAGAACACGTGCACCTGTCCCCGACGCATCCTGTGGGAACCCGCGGAGGACGTGCCGTCGTGTCGGGCTCTTACCTCGGGATCCGGGACCTGGGAGGACACGGAGGACAAGCACTGGGACAGCAGCACCGCTCCCCAGCCCCGCAGCAGGAGCTGAGGTGGACACGCCGGCTGATCCACAACCATCCTCTCCCCCCCACCCCCCTCTTTCTCCCCGCAGCCACCCTGCCCCCTGTCTCCCTCTTCCTCTCGTCCTCTCCTTCTTCTTCCTCTCACTCTGTCCGCGCTGGCGCCGTAAAAAAAAAAAAAATCGAAAGGAGAGGACCACAGTGGCCCCTGGGTGTTTAACGGGGACCGTGGTGCTGTCAGCTTCCTCTCATACTCAGCTGTCTGCTGCTCTGCCGTCTCTTCCTCTTCTCGCTCTCCCAGAGACACCAACTGCAGGCAGCCCGAGACCGCCGAGCCTGCAGTTGGGGTGCATTAATTAATCAATAGAGCCGGTGTGCTTTACAGCCGGGGACAGGCAGTTAACACGGTGCAGGGAGAGGGAGGGGAGGGGAGGGGGGGATGGGCAGTAGGGTGAAGCATCACTGCAGTGGGGCAGGATGTGCCAGAGGAGCTGTGTGTTTGCACCTGAGGGGGGAGCAAAAAAAAAGGGGAGACGAGAACGTTTGTTTTTATCTCCAAAACATTCGGGCGCGCTCACCCCGTCTAGTTAATGTCCAATTGCCCCAGCCACTGCTGTAAATGCCTAGACCTATACTGACTACACGAGATAAAGGTTTCAGGTGAATGAGCGACTGACTGAAGCGCCCTGCAGGGCGACGCTTTTCTCACTGACTCAAGATGTAGAAGGAGCGTGAAGTTCTGAAGAAAAGAACCTGGGACACAATAACTTACATGTTGTGATCGAGGAGCACACACTTTAATGCAGTGGCATGCTTGAATATGACCTTCCCTGATGATTTATATGAAATGTTGCCCGACCGAGATGGCCTCTGGTGGCGATGTCCTCAGCCTCGGCCGTAGAGTAGCCGCCTGTGATTGGCTCGTGTCGGAGGTGTTGGATGCAATCACTAAAGCGGTGCTCCGCTGGATCGACTCCGAATCACAGAGTGAAGAAGAGCCTGGTTAGTGGATGCCAGCACAGAGACTCAGCTTTTCCTTTATTGTTGAATCTCCTTGAGAATTCTGCTGCTATTTGTACCCTTGTACCCTGTTTTTGTGTGTACAACTCAATACAGAGGTGTGTCAGAAAACAAGAATTGGTGATAGTACTTATTTGTGCTCGGTGGAATTCCTCCCTGCGTTGATCATTGTTATTACATGTCTGTTTTTAATCATTCCAATATTAGAATCACCTTATTAAGATTAAGATAAGATAAAATAGTCCTTTATTAGGATTTACAGGAGCCACAAAGGGGGTGAAGTGCACACGGACATAAAAAAGATCACAAAATAGTTATAGCAGTAATACAATAAAAACAAGAAGCCACAATACCTGAAATGAGATATTATATACACAGATATTAAATATTACAGACATATGTTACACGTGAAAGAAAGAACTATTGGACATTATACATCTCAACCACCGTGTGGGAAAATATATGTTGAAATGAAACAGAACGATCTCTTGCTATTGATCAGTGGTAGTGGAAGATGAAATCCCTTTCATGGTTCTAATACAGGGAGTCAAAAGGCCTCCGATGGTACAAACTGAGTGTTTGATGTTTTGGTCCGTCGGCCGTCTGATGTGGTGGATTTTGTCACTTGGAGCCATTAGTGTCGGTTGCAGTGGGCAGAAGACCCTCTAGGTGGTGGAGCTCTGGGCCCACGGACCTGTGGTACATTAAGCCGCATGAAGCCCAACTGAAGATCACGCTAGTGGTCGTTGCCAAGACAACAGGCGCACGAGTGAACTTTTCTCATTTCCTAATTGGGTCCGATAATCTACGGTTGTGTATCACCTTAATTAGCGCCCCACATGAAGACACGTGCACATCAGCCTGCACGGACGTAATGAGCAGCCATTGAGTATGAATCACCGCATCAGATTGTTGTGTCACGACAAAGCTTCAGGCATTAATATTCAGAAAGCATGAGGTGTCTCAGGTGGCCGGTTGTCCCCTTTTGTCTCCCACCAAATTATTTTTCTCTTCGGTGTTTGTGCACAAATGTCCATGAGGAAGGATATTCTCCCGGCAGTGATCATGTTTGTGAACAAAACGACAAAATCCGCTGGGTCAGTCTCACTAGGGGACTTGTTCACTTGTTCATGGAGGGACATAAAGTATGAATACACACACACACACACACACACACACACACACACACACACACACACACACACACACACACACACACAGAGTGTGAGACAGTATTTATTTGTTTCCCAACTCTTCCAGAATCATTGGTTGTTTCGTGTAAATGTACTCAACGCACGTCTGTTGTCTTTGACAGAGATGCTGAATTAAAACAAAGCAGACGTTTTTTTTTTTGCAATTGTAGAGGCGAGAGTCCTATAGTGATGTTACTTTGGCAGTTTTGTCTTTCCGGTAAGGTCATCACCATAAGACGTTCTCTCATTTTGTATTATTGTATTGAGCATAATTGATTGAGTCTTTCCTTCATCAGCAGAAAGATTGTTTTGTTGTTTCTTTGCAGTCCATCGATTCATACACGAGGTCATGTGGCTTTTACTGTATTGAATTGATACAACAAAGCCTTGCTTTGTACAATATATTAAGTCCCCACTACCTTAGTGCAGGACAATGTCAGGTCCCTGAATATCAAGAAAACACATCAGAAGCGGTTGGCGTGCGGCGCATGACTAACCACGCCGCCATCCAGCGACGCCATCTTGCCGAAAGGAACACAAAGAAAAGAAAAGGCGCACAGTATCGGCTCGATGCCTCAGGCAGAGTTCGTCTGCTGTTAAACTGCGAGCAAAACCAAAGTTTGAAACGTATTAAGGGATCGTATCGGACGTCTCCAATGCTCTACACTTTGATCAACATTTCAATTGTGGACAAAAAAAAAAAAGGCTTTGCTGCTGTCTCTGCAAAGATAACAGCTCATTACTTTATTTCTACTTACTGTAAATGAGCACATTAGGACACCGCTGTTTATTTTCTTTCCATTACATGTAAATGAGAGGCACCGGGAGATGAATGGACTCATAGAGGTACAAACCGTTTTCTGGCCTGAGTTTAGTTCACAGATCCCTGGTGCACTGATGGCTAACTTTAACCTCTGCGTTCACGGCTCCTCTGTTTGCTTTGGTTTCTGGATGCAGTCAATGGTCTGCAGGAAGCATTGGTCCAGAACGAGGGAATACCTCTGAGGAGGAGGATGGAGAAAGGAGTCATTCAAACCTGGAATGACAAATAGGTCAGGCTGTTTACGCATGCTGTGTTTACATAAGTTTGTGTTTGGTTTGGTGGGTTATGGGGCATTTTGGAATAAATCTACACCTTTCTGCGTAATACAGCTACATAAAACCATATTAAAATTGTTTGGTGGTGCGTAATTTATTTTAAAGTGATGACACTCTTTAATGACTGAAATCAGCAAGGGCAACATTGGTTTTTCACTGGAATCACACAGGAAAAGGGGTATTGAACACGCAGCCGTGAGCTTGATTTAACATCTGATAGCTTCTTCCTAACATGTTGCACAAAATTAAAAAAACTGAAAATGTCATACGAACCCACAAAAACAAACCTCATTTTTATTGGGAGGTTTTTATCTCATATATCTGAAAAACAACCAAAGAACATTGCATTCAGTAAACGATTTCCCCTTTGGAAAAGGATGCGGTGAAGTATTTGCTCCATCAACACACTTTATGACGCAAATCTCTACATTTTAAATACGCATTTGGCCGTTTGTGCAGAGCCGTGTCGCGTGATATCCCATCTGTTCCTCCAATGACACGTACTACCACATTCAAGGGCGCCTCTTCTTCTTTCCAGGAGCCATTCAAAACAGGCTCTGTTTTGTTACTGCGAGCATAAAGGCTTTCTTCATCACTTCCAAACTCTGATATTTTTGTCTTGTGGCACTTTCTCAGTCCAGCGGGGACCTGCCAATCTCCCACAGGGTACTGGAAGAAATAGTGCGGTATTTGAAGCAGTACACTAACTCAGCCATGCTTTTAAATTAAGCGTGATGTGCAGAGGAAAGGGAGGAGGGGTCGGCGGGGGGGGCTAAAAAATCCTTTTGGCTACTTTGTAAGAAAAAAAAAAAAACTTGGATGTTCGTATGAACTCCGCTGAGGATTAAGGAGCTAGGATGGGATTCTGTGCACATACGTGTGACATGCTCTGGGGAGCGTGTGCAGGACTACACTGGGAGTTTGTGAAGCTTCGGCCGGCGTTCATTTTCAACCACTATTCCCACACTGCTGGTTTCAAGTCAGAAAGGATTAGCAGCAATATTTTTAAAGGAAGGTTATAGTTTTTGGGATCTTAAATTTGGTATTTACTATTTAGCTTGGCCGGCCCCACATTTATTTAACCATCTGGAACCCAAATAAAACTCAAAACTCAGAGAAAATGTCAAAGCAATGAATGTAAACAATTTATGACAAACATCTGGTCAAGATTCATTTCATTGATTGAATTGGATGTTTCATTAGCTTGTAAAAATATCAATTAAAACAGAATCAGACGCGGCTCTCTCCACATGTAATGCACGCAAAATGACTACCGGAGGAAAACATTCACATTGATTTAACCAAACGTGACACTGACATTTTTAAAACAGCAACCGGGAAAAATCAGCATCAAACATTTCCGTCGTCGGCAGGAAGACTTGTCTGATGCCATCAGGCGTCTCAAGCAGTTAAACCGAACAACACAGAGGAACCAACGCAAACTGTCTCTGAGGGTTCCATTGGGGGGGAGGAAGGAGATCCGTATGATGTCTGCGTGACAGAGGACGGGGGCCCGTTTCCTGCCGGGCTGCTGGTTGCCACATGTCACAAGGAGAAGGTACAGGGCTCAGCTGGATGTGATGTTGAGCAGGAAGAAGCCAGCTCCCCTGGTAAGTGTCTGGTCCGCGCTGTCACAGAGCCTGCAGGAAAGAAATGCTTGGCTTGTCTCATCACGTCACTGGCGAGCTGCAGGCCGTGGTGGAGGACGCTCTTCGGCGATGCCCGCAGCGGCGAGGACACGACATGCAACAGCAACAAAAACACGTCTTTGCCGCCAAAACATGAGGTTTGGAGTGAGCAGAAGAAGAGTGTCCAATGCCAGGCATCATTATTTCTGTCTCCTGCCATTCAGGTAAGACAACTTCAGTGCGGTCAAAGATAGAAATGCAATGTTGACAAATGACAAGTGATTTGTTGGAGAGTCTTTTCAGTTTGTCTATTCAGTTTCCGTTGCTCGGCAACTCCCAGCGCCCTGAGGGACACCGCTCACGGCACGGAGCCGTGACAGCTGGACGCGAGACAGAGATTGGGTGAAATTGAGTACGAAAATTGCGAGAAAGAAAAAGGACAATTGGAAGAAAAACCTGCCAGGCGTCGTCATACCGCGCGGCCCCTGACCTTGGCATGACAGTTCTCCCCACTTGCACGGTCCTTACTTTGGATCAGATGTTATCTTCTCCAGCTGCTGCGGCGTCACCACCCCGCGGCGTTCCTCCTGGTACGCCTGTCCTGCCTCCGAAGACCTCGCTTTCCCCCTGGAAAATTCAAGCTCTGACAGTCAGAATCTGGTGGAAGAATAACACTGAGTGTACAGTTGGACTAATGAGACATCAGGTGGACGAGAAAAGTTCACTTACTTAAAGAAACCCACAATATAGAACTTTCGCACTACTGCAACTTAATAAAATGTTCCGCTGTGGTGTGTGATTGTAGTGAGGGGGAAAAAAGTCCCTTTTGCTTCATTTCTGCTTAATTTAGAATTATTATTCTAATACTTGGAACGAGGAAAGTCCAGATAACTATACAACTCTTGTTTTCTGTGCACCATCATTTTCACTAAATAAATAAATAGAAATAACTCACTAAGCAATAAAAAGCGAGCGTGACCTTGAAATGAGTTTGTAGAATGGGCGGCAAATTAATTTAATAGTTTAGTAGTGCGGCATTGCAGCATTCCCTCACCTCATTAGAATTTTGATTGCTGTGAGACACAAAGATGTCACAATAACCAAATGAAAATAATTGCCACAGGAAAACAACAGCGTCTCCAGGGTTCAGTGCTCCTCAGGTGAATCATTAAACAAACCTGCAAACAAACCCTCGCACTCCTCAAGCACTCAGCGAACTAACAGCTTTTGTTTTGATATTTTGTTGCAATCAATATAAATTGCTTTAAAGTAGTAGCTTTAAAGAAGAGATGAACTTTATTTCAACAAGCACGTACGCCAAAAAATGTACCACAGACATTTTTAAAGTCAGAGCAATAAATGAGGAAGAAACAAAACAATGTTTTTAAAGTATATTACTTTTTCTGCAGGAATGCCTACTACCTTTTACCACGCAAATGTTTTTATACTCATCACACTTATGATCCTCGGAGTTTTAAACAGCATCATTTGCATAATCGTGTAACATTGCATTAGGAAATGTACAAACACAGCAGCTTGGTTCACACTTACTTGATTTCCAGACTGCTTCCCACAGCCGGCAGCACCAGTTTATGACCAAATTTAGAAACAGAACTGAAAGAAGATGAGCGACAGTCAGCTGTGACATCAACCAAATTCAATGACCTGTTTGCAGAAAGTCCCTGAATAGTAAATTCATGATCCTAATTTTGCTAGAAAAGATTCCTTAGAACGTAACTTGCTGTAACAGTTAGCAGTTTGAAGATGTAAACATAATATTTGTCAGTAAATCATTATTTATACAATATATCCATTATTCCACATACCCTGAAGACGTTATTCTGTTGCTAATGTCTCCCTCTTCAGGGGTGAATTCTGAACTGCAGATTCCCGTCCTGAGGCTGGATTGCCCCCCCGTGCCCCCCGTCTGAAACAGCAGAATACGCACATTCAACTTGGCCTTTAAATCCTTTTTCAATGAATCCGACTGTTGTGAAGTCAAAGTACAAGAATATTACCGCTGTTAATGTCGTTTCGGCCATTTTGTCTTGTTTCTTGCCCTTGAAAGAGATCTGCTGGATCTCCTCCTCCAGCTCTTTGATCCTGGCATCTCTCTTAGTGACTAACAGGTGAATCTTCTGTTGAGGCACAGTGCTCCGCTGCTGCCTCGGTCTCCGCTGGGTCTCCTCGCTCTTCGCCTCCTGCTCTCGGCCGAGCCGACTCAGCACCTCCTGCATCTGAGTCTGCCGCTTCTGTCAGAGGTCGAAGGTGAGATTATTGATAAAAGAAATTTGGTGTGACATCCCTTTATTATTTTGCTGTTAGTTGGTCTGTGTAACAAGAACAGACTTGTGTTGTTAATAAATGATTAAATGTTGTAAATACATGTTATGCTAAATGTCCTGCAAAATGCATTTGTGCTTGTCTGTGGCTTTGGTGCATGAAAAGCAACAGAAGTCTGGGAAAAAAATGGCAAAATAATTGTTAACATTGCCACACATGATTTAGAGAGAATACGTGGAGTATTTGAGAAGACACAATTAATGTTACAATACAACAGGTTTAAACTTTTTTTCTTCTTCCTCACCAGCAGAGCATCCACAAGCTCATCATCGTGTTTACCCTTCTCCATAAGGGTGCAGTTCTGGAGCTTCAGAGATTTCACCTCGGTAGACAGAGATTTGTTCCTGGCTTTGGACGCGTCCAGCTTTTTCTTCACATCCTCGTGGTCTTTCAGGAGGGCCTCATAGTCCACTGAGATCCTCTGGTCAGTTGTGGAGAACAACGCACGGCCTCGTCAAATCCATTCTGTTCAAGTAATTCACCGCCATTGCATACGCACCTCAAAGGCCTCCCTCTTCTCCTTCTCGATGGCGCGGATGTAGCTGAGGTTCTTGTCTCGTTGAGGGGCTTTCTGAGGGAATCCTAAGCCCAGAAACTCTTCTTCCTCACTCAGGATACTTGGCTGTCTTCGCTGAGCGGACAGGTTCAGGTTCAGCTGCTGCTCCAGATCCCGCACCTGTTGCACAACATCCGGTTTTGTTGGTGAAGTTGTTGAGTCGCTCTGAAAGGACCTTGATAAGCGTGTTTGGGAATCACTTCATTACCGTTGTGCTTTTTAGCTTACCCTCGTCTGAAGAGCCAATATCTGCTGAGAGCGACCTCGAAAACTCCCCGGGGAGTTTAGTAACTGCTGGAAGCTCACCCCCTCTCCAAGCTCACTGAGCAAAACCTACAACGACAGCAGCGGCCCGTACTTTGGAAACACAGTTATCTGTGATGATTCTTCAGGGAAGGAAAAAAAAAAAAAGATTCTACCTTCTGAGCTACTTTCAGCTCCTGTTTGACAGATTGAACCTGGTTGCGATACTCAGTCGCTTTCAGCTGGGCGGCAGCTAATTTGTCCTGCAGAGACTTCACCGCCGGATTGTGCTGCTTTCGTGAACAGGTGGACGGAGTTGTCATCGTTAACAGAGCAGAATTTTGCCGCACGTGAGTTTTCACATCGTAGATTAGATTACCTCACAGTCTTCAGACAGCCTCTCATCCTGAGACTTGGGACCAACCTCCCGCCCGTCTGCAGAGTGCAGCAAAGCTGCCTGCAGCTATAGAAGGACATATCTCTGTTAGAGCATGCTAAAAATAATGAATATCCACCCATCAATCATATTAAATCACACCCGCAACGCAGGACTGTGTTACCTCTTTCTCAAGCTCTTTGACTCTGTTGATGCTTTGCTTGGATTTAATCTTTTCTCGCTCAATTTCAGCCGTTAGCTCTCTATTCTTCTTGGACAGCTCAACAATCTTGGTGGCTGCGATATCGCCGGCAAAGCCCGACGTGCCTAAATGGATGAGTGGATGAGTCACGAGGAAGCTTTAGTGTATCTATGGTGTTACTGTGGTGCAAAGATGTGGTATTATACCTGCTAAAATCAGACGTTCTTCTTCCCTTTTCTTTTTCTGGTGTTTTATTTCAAAATCCTTCTCACTCAGAAGTTTGAAGAGCCGACCATTTTCGTCCTTAAGCTCCCTGAGCTGGTCCAGCAAGTTCTGATTCTGATTCTCACTCCGTAGCAGTCTGTAAGGAGATTATACAAATAAACGCCAAATAGATGAGTGATTTATTGCTTGTATTTATTGATAAAGTTAAAAACAGGATTATTAACATCCTATTTCCATATAAAATAATTGTTATTTGTACATTTTTTGTTGTATTCACAAAGCAAAAAAAAATCCAGCTGGCACAAAGGATAAAAATATATATTTTAACCTCACCTGTGTTCAAGATGGTCCGCCTGAATACCTTGATTAGATAAATCCAAATCCTCCAAATCTGCTTCGTTCTTCTTTTTCCTCTCCAGTTTTCTTTTCTCCTGCTGTTTTTCTAACGCTTGGAACTGAAGCCGCAACTCATTCAGTTCATCGTCCTGCTCCATCATCTATGATCTATAGCATGAATCAGAGGATGTCGATATTAACGCAATATTGTGCAGGAATTTTTGTTATAGTAAGATAATGGACACAGATGAACTGATTTGCAGTTAAGTGACAGCCTACAGTTTCTTTGACACTTGTTTGTCGAGAATGGAAATAAACACTGGGCTAACTGAACCAGCGTCCCGATCTTAACCACATATTTACTTATATTTCCTCCAGCTGATCAAGTGTAACAACTTATTGGAAATAATAAGCAACATGGTATTCTTGTAAGTCCACGTCTGTCATACAAAGGGTTAATATCGAAGACCTAAATAACATGATGTCATGAATCAACAGACACAAACTGACTACCGCCGTTTTGATAGCGAATAAAAAGCTAATGCGAGGATAAATTAGCGAGATAACTTTTGTGTTTATAATCATTTCCCTGAATGTAAACAGGCACAAAGTAGGTTACGTTCAGCTTGTATGAAGAGAAATCAGCTCACCTGTCATCTAGTCCGAGTAAACAATCTCCAGACCGCTTTGCACTGCATCGTTTTGTAACGCGGGCGAAGACGCCGCGGCAGCTTCCTCTTTGATTGCGACGCTACTGTATCCATAGCAACGGTACTCTAGTCGCGTCGAACAAGATATCGCGAGATCGAGACACCGTCGGTTCTCAGGTTTGTGAGGTCAGTTGATTAACTTTCAGTGACTCAAATAGATTGAAGAATCCTCCCTTGCTAAACCTAAAGTTACCAAATCGCTCATTAAATCCATTCGGCTTTGCTGTTTAGTTGTTTTGGATGTGAGACCACGGGTAAAAAGTAAATTATAACTTGTTTTGTTTACTCCAGTAAACTGAGAAAATTAGGCGAAAGTGCTCAAAAGCTTTGCCAGAGAGCCTTCTTAAAGTGCTAGTATAATTGTATTCATCATATGGGGGGAAAAGAAAACTAGTCGAGTGTTTATTATTGAGCAGCGTAAGACATGGCAACCAGAGGGCGATAAAGCAGCTTTTATGAAACTGCCAAAAGTAAACTAACTGGATCTCAATGATGAATGCAAAATACAAAGGACAGTACATCTACTTTGTTTTAGCAAATTGGGAGATATTGCTTTATCATGTTGAAAGAAACATCCTTGTTAGGTCCTCAGTTAAAAACAGGAAAGTGAAATATCATTCATCCCATGACCCTGGAGGTAAAAACTGAATAGCTTCATCATGGTTTCACACCTCCTTCCTCAGGTGTTATTGTGACTAAATCGGCATGTGATGTCAATGCTCGCCGGTTACATTCTGTGCAGATAGAAACACGCTATAATCTGATTATTAGCAGTTGGACCAGCAGCACTCAAGGAATGTTAAGTCACAATGACACAGCATTTTGGAGCATCTTGCTGCCTTCGGCTGATTTGATGCATTTCCTGTTAAAACTTGACCGTAGGTTGCTGTGTTGTACTGGTGTGTTTTTTAATAACAGTCAACTACTCATACGCTGCATTATATTTTGCTAGGTGCACATACATAACTGCCATTGATACGATCACATTTGTTATGAATAAGATAACAGTCCAAAACATGCAATGAGGTTTGAAAACATGCAACAACAGAATTTTTGAACCGGGACTTTTATTTTTGCAAAATAAATCAATACAAAGAATCTTTCAAAACGAACCTGTTCTGTATTTGGACACAGCATTAAAAACTCTACTTTGTGAATAGCCTAACATGGAATCTTTAAGCATACCACAAGGAAGCCTATATAATATTTTGAAGGCTAGTGCGCCATATATAGATGTACCTGGACTTGAATTGTATGTCTCATGAATAATTGTAGTGGACCCCCGTGTATCACAACATAATAATAGAAATGTGAAGAAAAAAACATTTATAAAAGGCAGTTGAATAAAATAAATAAATGAGACCTTTGTGGATTTGTTTTATCAGTTGGATTCCTTTTGCAGTTGCCCCATAATCTCATGTTGCGGTAAATTAAGGAATAAATTGTGTTGATGTGGTTTAAATTATGATGGAATTGGCTTTGTCTAGACTAGATGTTGTCAAAGTCTTTCATAACCTACCCCTAATGACCTTGGATGCCCTTTAAATGGTCTTTTCCATTTGGCAAAAATGTTTGAATTAGAATTAGAAAATATGTTGATGGTGTGACACGATAAAATAAATACAAAATTAAAGATCAGCTGCCAACGGTGTTTATTTTCAAATCTAGACTTGGCCTATTGAAACCGTTTTTAAATGATCGCTACAATTTTGCTGGTTTTACAAGGACATCAACAAATCCGTTCGTTGTGAGATCTTTCCACTCAGCGATCAAAGCCACCGGGTTAACATCATCAAACAGTCAGAGAAACCACTGCTAAGATAGATGAGATCAATACACCTCCTACTCAATACAAGTTTAGATCGAGCACACTAGCTGGAGGATAAGTGTAATCAATAAGTTATTCTGAAGGACAAGCATTTTACACACCTTGATGAGGTAATATTAAAAGGCATAAAAATGTCACCGTCGGAGTGTTCCCTTCTCTGCCAGTGCTTTCTGTTCTTCTCTGGGCTTCACATAATATTCTTTGTACATTGAATACAGGACCCCTAAAAACACAGATACAAGGGATAAGTTACACAAAGACCCATATATTGATATAATGTAACGGTTACTCCTATACTTTTTAATGACATGGTAGTTTTGTTTCTAAAGCATGCCACTAAAAAAAAAAAAAAATAGAACTAAAACGATGCAACTAAGATCTAATAAGAACAATGCTGATTCAAGCAACCCACCAACAGTCATGGCTCCAACCACAAAGCCTTGAGCAGCAACGCGCATGTGGATCAGGTGAACTGACATTTTTGTGTCTCCCCGATTTTTCATCTTCATCAGTCTGTACCCCACGATGGCAAAGAATCCAGCCATTCCTGCAGGGAGCAACAAGTTACACATCACGTTACATGGATAAATCACTAAAAGAAAGACGGAGTCGAAACGTTTAATCCCACAATGGGACTTTTTTTGCATAACGAAACTATCAAGGTGCAATATGTACTCACCCAACGGGACGAATGGATTCTCCTTCGCTTTTCGCATGAACTTGGAATCATTGTCCTCGTCGGTAGACATCTTGACTAAAAGAGAAGAGAAAATCATTATTGTTAAAGAAAGACAGCATCGCAAATTCGGTTTAGGGTCACGCCTCCTTTATAACATCCATAATTAAATACTGGCTCCAGATTTGAACGACGGTTTTTGGACAAGCTCTGTTTTAGCCTGCGAAATACAAAACTATTTAAAATTTGGATGCATGCTATATTTGATTATGAGCTGCTCAGAGGTTACTGGTGAAGGGCAGTTGGTAAGACACTTCCGTTTGAAGGCCTAACCAACTCCACGTTACCTTCCATCCATAGAAACACTATCGAATAATACTAAGTTATGGCCTGTGCCGTCGCATTATTTTGATATAATAAGGCTAAACAACAGAAACCCGCAAAATAAGAGTTGACGTTACGTCAAAAAGTGAGCGAGGACAACATTGTAAGATTGGATAAAACCTTCATTAAACAGTCGGCTGAAATTAGTCTTACTTGTTTGAGGAGTTTGTCGCTATTTGAACCGTCGGCAGAGTAATTATCCAGACAGGTTTCGGGGAGCCTTTGGAGCCTCAGGTCGCATCTGCGTTGACAGGAAGTGGGGGACCGGCTTCGTTACGCAACGGCGAATGCGCGGAGCAATGACGTCATGCAGTTCTCGCGATGGTTTCAAATTCACGTTGTCGTTGAAAAATGGTAAACATGGAAACGTCCGGGCTTGTAATAGCTTCCAAATAGTAAACGCCCTTCTCAGTTCACATTCTCAAGAAATTTTCTATGTAAGGCTTTGTAATAATGCACTTGGCCCAACATTACATAACATAATGCTCGCTCAGGCAGAAAAAATGGGCACCCGATTCGGTTTCGATGTAACCTTATGGCAACAGATTGATGGTTGTTATAAATCCGATGTATCGTGAATGCAGCACCAGTTGTCCTCACACAATCAAGGGCAGTGAAACGGATCTATGATTCCCTCCCGTCCTATAAAGGTGGGTAGTAACGCAACAAAGAAAGTGTATCACACCGATCAAGATCATCATATTTTAGGTATAAATATCCCATTTAATTTATCTTCAGGTGAGACTCAAAAACGAATGTCTCTTCAATGGCCAGTGTTAAAGTGCCTATTTTTACAACACCCACGTGTATCCACCCCTGCCCTTTACTGGTATTTAAACGAACTTGGGTGTAGGTGGAGGTGGATCCTCTTGATCAGCGTGTTGATCTCTGAATCAACACGTTGAACTGCTCGTGATAGTCGTCGAGACGAGAGAGGCTGCACGTCTGAGCAACGTGCTGCAACCTGTTCGGTGTACAGTAACAATAAAAAGGTTACTCAGTGTGCCCACCCACGACACAGTTTTACCTTGCTGGCATAACGAATGTTCCATTACTGTAAGAAAATCATCAAAATTGAAATACAATAAAATAGTAAAAGATGGACTTTTCTACGGTGAAATCAATATTATCCGCTTACACCGTGGATTACTGGATCATCGGTCTGTCTGTTTGTATCTTTACAAAAACTAAACTGTATACAATTTAAGCTTCAAAATGTGGAGCATCTTCCTCATGTATGTAATGTAATGACAAAACTAGTCTTTCTCAAATCTAACAACTTCCAATTGTATCTGGAAATATTCAAATTAACCACCAAAGTGGTGCACTTTGTTTTACTAACGTGAATATTTTCTTGGCCTTGTAATAACATATACAACATAAATACGTGCTAGGTCTACTTCTGCTAATAATTACACCTAAGTCTGAGGCAACAGGATCAACTGAAACCAATGGGCTATTTCAAATTTGTAATTAAATAAATCTTTTGTATCTTAACTAACCATGCACCTCAAAAGCTTCTGCTTTGTGTTCCCTCTTGTGAAAAAATCAAAAACAGCTTTGATGGCCTAAAGAGCATGTGGCATTTCCTTGATTCAATTATAGACTATCAGGCCCCACTGATCTTGTCCCAGGCCCTCGTGGGCAGGAGGGAGTTCTGCAAATCACCATCACTTATCTAGCAAACAACCTTGAAGAATGTAATTGAATAAACACATTATATATGTATGTTCCTGTCTGGTAGTGTCGTTGCTCACACTGTATTCTCTGCTAATCCAACATATGTTTCATATTTCTTTGTTGAAGAAGTCATTTTTAAAAATGATTATTACATCACGTGTCTTTTTGGGGGTTTTTTTGTGACTAATGCACGTGACTTTGCCTTGTCCAGAGTACAAACAAGGGAATTACATGCTGTTCCAAATGAAACCAATGAAACTGCTTCAGTCTAGGCCGAGAAGCAGCACTCATGGTATTAATAAAGAAAACGTCTCCACCCAGTGGTGAATGAGTTTACTCGTAACGAAGTGAGACCTTGAATGATTAATTTGTGTCTGCTTCTAACTTTACACCCATATTGGGACTTCCCTTTATTAGAAACCAGTGTTGCAGCAAATGCATCATGTAATGACGACTAAAAAGTTTTCCGCTCATAATGAGCAACCTCCAACCGACATAAATACTTAGTTACATGGCTTTAGATGTGTCGAATAAGTTAGTTAACGTTTCAGACCGGCACACCTTAGAATGAGTTGCTGGATAAAATCCTTCTACTGAAGCTTTTCCTTTTTGGAATTAAAAATGTATTATCTCTGACTGATCGTCCTGTTGCTGCAGCTGTTTTTTTCAATGTTGAGATTTCAGCAGGTGGCGCTACCTGTCCACTATGATGCAGGATCAACACACAGCAGACTTTGGATACCTGGCAACGTGGACATTATGTTTAACACAACATTAATACACACTCAAAAAAGTGGTTGATTGGATACTGAAACAGATACTTTATGTCCACAATGTAAATCTTTGCTATCTTTAGTCACTCAGTTTTAAAATGTCCCACATTTGTAATCTGGCAAGTGAGAGCCACCAGAAAGCCAAGGGCAACTATTATCAGTGTCATAGATGTACAGTGTGAACAAAACCCTGTAATTAAGGTTTAATGACGTTTCCTCTTTTATACGGCCACATAATCACAGGCTTTATGAAGCCGGGGTCTAAGGATGTCTTGAGGTGGCATTGAAATGCAGGATATCCTCCAGCCTGCGTTTACCATCGCTGCAGCTCGAGTCCTCACTGTGACAGGGAAGTGAATCACTTCTCAGGTCTGTCTCTCTCATCACAACCTGCGGTTGGTTTATAAAGCACTGGGTGTTTCAGAGGCAAAGTACACTTCTAATCTGCTGATACCTAATGAACTGCCATGAACCCTCAGGTCGTCTGGGACTGGCGTGTGTTCTATTACCAGGGTCAATACTCCACATATCTGCACTTATCAGGAAAAAAAGTCCTAGAAAGCTGCAGGTCTGCTGAGTCCCCTCGGCTCCTTTGAACCCAGAATAAAAAAATGTTCTGTTTGCCTTTAATGAACAATATCTGCATTACGGAAGTTTTGTTGTTGTCTTTTTTAATGAACCCGCCTGTGTAAACTACACAGCTATCAAGATGCATACAATGAAACAAGGGATTGCAACATTTAGTCAATACAAACTGTAGCCAGAGTAAGGGTTACACTCACAATTCCTGTGATCTGAACAGCGGATGTGGGTTGTGGAGCAATGTTTTTAATCTGCAACCACAGTAATTTGACATTATCTCATCATATGTCTCATCAACATGTGACAATACCTTCTTGGGCCCTCACAAAAAAGTTATAAAACAAATTTAATAACAATAATTGTGAGGTAATGAAAACTACTTGAGCCCTTCTTCTTTTTTTTACAAATAAACATTGTGATAAGGCTCGCTCCTTATTGTTTACATCCTTCTAAGCATCATAATTTACACGTAGACATTATTTAAAGAAGAAGAAGTGTGTGTTATCGTAAATTCCCTTTTAATACACATTTAATACATATGGAACAAACTTACCTAAAATGGTTCATTAAATTGTGCTAGGAAGTAAGTTTTCTCTTCCCTTGAGTCTTTAATTGTTTTTTACTGATTACAACTATTCGTGACTCATGACCATTGCTTCATTTAACTTTGCAAAAAATGTGCCCATAACATGGCGTGTCGGTGAAATAGCTTCGGTTTAATTTAGAAAGTCTGGTTCTTGGTCCATTGATGCTCCACTGCAAAAGTGTTCTCCTGTTTCTGATCTCCCCTTCCACCCTTGTAAAAGAGAAAGGAAATGAGTAACCCATTCTCATGATGCTTTGACCAGGCCCACATTTGGAGGGAGGAGCAAACACGTGCTTAAGTATCATGCTGAGGGTGAATGTTGACTCCAAACCCCCGCGTGGCCGTCAGACAAACCAAACATGGGACTGCTGCTGCCGATCGTCCTGGGCTTCCTCGCCGCCCTGCTCGGAGCGATGTACCTTCTCGGGGTGTTTCGTCAGCGGCGACCCGGAGAACCCCCTTTGGATAAGGGCCTCATTCCCTGGCTGGGTCACGTCCTGGAGTTCCGAAGGAACACGCTGAAGTTCTTAGAGAGGATGAAGCGAAAGCACGGCGATGTGTTCACAATTCAGCTGGGAGGCTTCTACATCACGTTCCTTCAGGACCCCCTGTCGTTCGGGTCGCTTGTTAAGGAGAGCCGAGAGAAGCTGGACTTCAGGAAGTTCGCCGTGCAGCTGGTGCGCAAAGTCTTCGGCTACGCCGCCCTCGAGGACGAACATACTATCCTCCAGTTGTCCAGCAACAAGCACCTCAAGGGGGACGGCCTGGAACTGATGACGCAAGCCATGATGGGAAACCTGCAGAACCTCATGTTGCACAACATCGGCTCTGCGACGGACCAAAGCAGCTGGATCGAGGACGGGCTGTTCAAGTACAGTTACAATATTGTCTTCCGGGCCGGCTACTTGTCTCTGTATGGCAACCAGCCACACGAGTCAGACGGGAGCGAGGAGAAAGCCAAGGAGAAAGACAGAGCTGAATCAGAAGTCTTATTCCACGAGTTCCGTAAATATGATCAACTCTTCCCCAACCTGGCTTACGGGGTCCTGACGCCGGGGAAAAAGATGGAAGCAGAGCGGCTGATGAGATTCTTCTGGGACAAGCTGTCTGTGCAGAGGATGAAGGCCAAAGACAACATCAGCGGCTGGGTTTGGGACATCCAGCAGGCCAAAGAGGAGATGGGAGTGGAGGGCTCGATGATAGACAGGTACATGTTTGTGCTTCTCTGGGCCTCCCAGGGCAACACGGGGCCGTCGTCGTTCTGGCTGCTCCTCTTCCTCATGAAACACCCGGAGGCCATGAAAGCGGTGAAGGAAGAGGTCGACAAGGTTCTGAAGGAGTTCGGGCAGGAAGTCAAGCGCGGCGGCCCTATAATCGCCCTGACCCGCGAGATGCTGACGAGAACCCCGGTCCTGGACAGCGCCGTGGAGGAGACCCTCCGCCTCACCGCCGCGCCCCTCCTCACCAGAGCCGTGCTGGAGGACATGACGCTCAAGATGGCCGACGGGAGGGAATACTTCATACGCAAGGGCGACAGGATGGCCGTCTTTCCGTACGTCGCCGTTCACATCGACCCGGAGATCCACCCCGAGCCGCACTCTTTCAGATACAACCGCTTTCTCAATCCCGACGGGAGCAAGAAAACCGATTTTTACAAAGCGGGAAAGAGGGTGAAGTACTACAACATGCCCTGGGGCGCCGGGGTCTCCATGTGCCCCGGCCGCTTCTTTGCCACCAACGAGCTGAAACAGTTTGTTTTCCTCATGCTGGTTTATTTTGAGTTTGAGCTGAAGGATCCCGAGGTGAAGATACCTGAAATTGACTTCACCCGATGGGGTTTCGGGTCGATGCAACCCCAGACGGACGTTGAGTTCCGATACAGGCTCCGATATTAAGCCAAGCGATCGCTGTGATTTGCCTTTTCTAGAAGCTTTATTAGACGCATGTGATTCAACAGTAAAGTGTTCATATCAACGATGTGATGAACTCACTATGGACGCGGTTTTAAAATGCCTTTTTGCAATAGCTAACTGATTCCCTCCAAGTGTAATAGATACTGTAACACAATACTGTTTTCTATAAATTGTAGTCTTATTATTATTATTATTATAATTATCTCTCGCTCTCCATTCTGCTTGTAAATCAGAGTACAGATGCTATCACAACTGATACAATTCAGAAATCCTTGTAACATAAAAATGTGATGACAGTGAAAGAATGACTATGAGGGGTGAATCCAAAATGTTGTAAAATAGAGAGATGCCGTTATTTGTTAATATTGCCGTATTTTCAGTATTTCGGATGACATGACGTGTACGTTTAAGTGTCGCTGTTATCGATCTGCAGACGCAGGTGGTTGACCGTGACCTTCTACCCAATAGAAGGTCACGGTCAGGTTTAAGGCCAAGCTTGTAAATGTGTTGCTAATGCTTCATTGTTCTTAATCACTTATCAATCTGTAATAAAGTTTTATTTGACCAAAAGAAACAGAACACGTCCTTCTGTGACCAGATGAGTAGTACAGGCAGTGCACTACTTGTTTCATTTCTTATCCATTTATACAGAAACCATCCTGGATCCCTAACGGAATGTTCCGTACCAGGAAACAGAAATGCTGTTGTAAATTGTACGTCAATGACGTCACGTCTTAGGTCTCACAAACACATTTCGCATCATAGTTCCTGGAAATATGAGGTGGGCAGGACGTCTGGGAAGATGAGGCAAGTCCTTAAAAATGTTTGTTTTTTTAGTTTCAGTTTACAAATGCATTCACTTAACCGTGGACCTCATTTAGGAGACATACGTTTAACTCATAACTTAATTGAGAATAAACTCAGAATTCAATAAGTGCAATAGTTAATAATAATAATTTCTACCTTTTTAAATTTGGGATCTGAGGCCATTGTCTCACATCAAAATTTAGATTCACACATTGTTAGGAAGCTATTGCACTACATGTTCCTCTAGTGGTGCAAGAAGGGCTTTCACAACAGCAAAACAATTGATAATTTAGAGAAACAAAAAACTGCTCTGTTGAAAAAAGATCCATGCCTTTACAACATTGGTGTTTGTTGCTGTAAAAGATGCACTTACACACAGTAGCAGACGAGTGACCACATCTGGTACTACTTACTAATGCATTCCTTACGCTGAACTTCTGTGTCATCTCCAATGTCTGATAACAACAGTATACGTTAGAAAAAGAACAGTATTGCTGTGGGAATACAGGCTCAGATGGATGTTAAATGTGGATGAGGAACCTAACAGCCGTGTGCAATTTGCAGTCTGCATTTCAAACGGCCTTTTGGAATCAATAATTACAATAATTACTTCCTGTGCCGAATTTACGACGAGTCACGAGAGACTCGCTCAGGGAGGTGGTTTTCCAAGGTCTCAAGCTCAGTAAGAACCTCATTTGAGCATTTTCACTGCAGCGCTATTTTGTACGCTAACATCCGCTCATTAGAATTAGCATGATTAGCTCAGGCTGTAAGTGTCTTTGATTTAGCAGGAATTTGGTCAAAAACTAAAGTGTATTCAAACAATGAAGATTGAAGGTCCCGGATGAAAAGTTAACGGATAGAAACCTTTATGGTGGCATTAAAAGAATCTGAATGAAAAGAAAATCCATCCTATAGGTTAGAAATATAGTCTTAGTTATTTCAAACATAAAGGGAAGAAAGTAGTGTCAAAATACTGTGGCCAGTCGGCGCTGCATGAATGATTGGAGTGACAGGAGTCATCCTGAATGAAACAAATGAAAGGTCAGGGGTCATGGCAGTGGAGGCGCACAGTCTGGGGAACAATGGAGCCTTTGGCAGGATGCTGGTCTCCTGAGTGTCCCGCCTGTACTTGGTGGTGAGGGGTTTGGGAGCAAAATGACCCATTGTCACTCTCATCCTGCTTCAGAGCCTGAGCAGTGAAACGATGCCTCTGGACGCCGGCCTAAGATGACCTATTATGAAGCGCAGAATAAGCTCCCGCTTCACCCGCATTGGACAGGTAGGGACAGCGTTCACGTGTCGGGGATTTGGCTGTTCGTGTTGTGCAGATCGGGTGGCAAAAGTTAACGGCCTTTTGAATTTAACTGGAGAAATAGAAGCGGCAGAAAATATGTGGCTTTGCTTGTTACTTTAGTGCCTCAATGTCAGCTTATCAATTTCTATTTAACTATGTCTAGAGGTTTGACCTTTAGTGCTGTTGTCTCATATCGTGTCAGCGTTTTGTTTTGACAAATGTTCCGTAGAAATTTGTGTGACTCTCTCCGTCATTGAGAAATCATCCACCCATTAGTGTCAAATTGTTTTTGGTTTGAAGCTTTTCCGTTGCACACTCCTGATCTCCAGATGACACGCAGCGAGCTGTTGTCTTAACGCTCCCCGACTAAGTGAACAAACCTGAAACGAGCTGTTCTCATTCACCTCTTGATGAACGGCTAAGTGAAAAGAAATGTACAGATGGTGCTGTCTCTATATATATATAAAAGGACTATACTATGTGTACATAAGTCTACATAAGTCGTTTGAAAAAAAGGCATTCCAGTGATAGAGGAAGTTTAACAGGAAAGCAGGAAAGCAGATGGCAAAGCTTAAAACAATGCGAGCGTGGCTCAATAAACAACCCTCCTCGTTTTGTTGAAGCCTCCATGGGAACTGCGCTTGGTATTTTTACTCTCCTCAGTCACCAGGATTGGGTGAGTAAAATGCCTGTAACTCGACCCTTCAATGTAGTAAAGAAAACAGTCAAAAGTAAAAAAGGATTCATCTGATGTTGATTTCCACCAAAAGTTACTCTGTGTCAAATGGGTCAATGCTCCCAAACGTTGTCCATGTTCAAGGTCAGAGGAAAGAGAAATTGGCAGGTCATCGACCCCGATGGGAGTGATTTAAAAGGGCAAATTGTTCTCCAAAATGTATCGGAATATACTGAGGAGTCTGTGCTGCAGCCACATACGTGATTGCCATCTAGTGGATGAAAACGTCTACCGTCTAAGAAAAGTAGATAAGTTACGTTTGGGCTTTCAAAGCAAACACATGTACGATTGCTCTTTTTTTATATTTAGTGAAATAGAAAATGATTCCCGTTCAATGATTAACTTTGAAGGCGAATATGTCTCCCTATCTGTTACCTTGAGCGAAGGGCCTTTCGCTCCTCAGATTGCCTTTTTCTTATCGCCGAGCTTTAAAACGCACCTATTCACTCGCCCCGCCACACCGGACGCGCGCGACGTACGTCTCTCCCTCTCTTTTCGTTTCGCCCGAGTGCACGCGGGGGATTGTGCATCCTGCTGTTATTAGCGGACTCCTGCGGCCTCGCTTCCAGGAGTTCACTGAGTTGGAGAAGGACAACGGCACGGAGGCATCTGGGAGGAAGGGGCTGCAGTAAACACGTCTCTGGTAGTCCAAATGACCCTGAGTAGGTCTGCTGCTCCCTTTGGGCCTTCCCCCGGATCAGCCCTTGACATGGCCAGTTAAGACAAGATAATGTCAAAGATTAACACCCTGGAGCTCTGCAAGCAAAGCGTTGTTATTTCGTTTGTTTGGACGGGTTGTGGACGTGTTAAATTTTGAATGCCCTGATGGAAACCTTCATCAGCGGGTTTAAAAGTAAAATTGGAAAAGGGGAATTAGACAATTAAGGAATAGTCCTGTGAACTGGATACGTTGTACTGACCGATGTGTCAAATATACATAACATCTTCAGTCACATTGAGATATTGTGCTCTGCTAATGATCTACTTTATCATTGGAACATGTACAACAAGTAGCGTTTTGGTTTTTAATTTTCTCCACTTAATCACTTTTATTAATTAGTTGACGCCAGCGAGACACCCAACGTCCATCGTGTATCGTGACAACTGGTTTTTAATTCTTTTCCAGTGTTTTGCTACTTTTCTATGAAGTCGCACGCAGTTTTCACAAAACGAGGGAAACTCAGCTGTGTTTGTGAATTACACAAATTTCTAATGGGTGAAACAAGAGTGAGGCTTTCTTACCTCCCACCTCCGACTATGTGAACATGAACGGAAAATATTCTTTTTTTAGCTCTTGATGTCAGCGCTCTTCTTTTTTTTTTGGTAAACTTTAGATTTCACGACGTCAGTGCAGTAAAATCATTGGAACCTTCTTCCGAGGCCCAAAACGGAGAGACTTTACAGCTTCCCGCATTCAAATACTGCAAAACATTGTGACTTCCTCAAATGCTTCGAATAGTTTGACCTGCATTTTTTAACGAGCCTCAGTGTTTTTAGCGTAAAAACGAAGACGGCCTTTCACGCCTGAACATCCGACACTTCATTCCTGCTTCCCCCTCACAAATACCCACCCAGTAAGTTGCTTCCCTGTATAATTGCACAGTCGGTGTCGGGCCTCATTTGGATTAATGCGCGTTGCTTTTTGCTCGTGTGCGAGAGGCGGCGGAGGCCCGGCTGAGGGAAGTTGTTGGCATCCACCTCAAGGCTTTTCATCTCAGTCGCTTCAGTGGAGTCCAGCCTTAGTAAAACTGGCACGGGACGCACTCACCCCGGGGGTAGGATATGCTCGGCTGAGAAACTGGGAGAAAAGTGAACAAATGAGATGGGACTGCCACCACTCTCAGGCTGCCTATGGGATAACCCCCCCCCCCCCACACACACACACACACACACACAGCCTGGTTAGAGCAGTTTAATGATAGTTGTGGGAGAGATGGGGGGTGGAGGGGGGAGAGGAAGAGAGGAGGAGTCTAAGCGCCAAGTTGCATGTTTTTGCTCTGGTGTCTTGTGTCACTCTTTTCTCCAAAGGGGAGGATGGGTGGGGGGCGTCCGAGTCACATGGTGCAGCTTGATCTGTTACATAAACGCGGACCTCCACAGCCCCCCAGTCTGCTCGCATCAACTTTACCCGGCGACTACGTGTTGGAGAAAACTCTTGCGGGTGACATTGGCGGCGGCCAAGGAGATCTGTGGAGATGTTCACTCCTCCCTGATGCGTCGCCCACTGCAGCACTCGGCTACAGCTGCAAAACCCTCACAGCTCCCGCTGACCTCCCAAAGGAGAAACAACAAGCATCGCTCCGTTCTGATGCTCTATTTGCTCTATTTGACGTTTAACACTAATTATAATCACAACCTGATGAATATTTAAACATCCTCGTTTGGCTGTCGCATGACGCCCGAGCCGTGTGACAGGAGCAATGTCACACAATGTCTCACAGGCGAATACTCCGGGCCGTCCAATCAATATTTATCAACGTCCCAAAGCTAGAACAGCCCGACTTGTCAGAGGACAAACAGATGACACATTCAAAACTAAACACTCATTGTTTTGACTGTATATATTTGTGCACATTTGTCGGTGTTGGAAGCAACCGTGTGCAATTCAAATGAAAGACTAATTTATTATTGAAAATCCATTGTTTTAAAATTCCCTTTTCCCACAAATATACAGTATTTTAAATAGACTGTCTGGCTTCGTGAACACTTAAATAAAGGACGTTTATAATAGAGCAAGATATTGAAAATTTAGGTGTCCTACATATTTTATTACTAATTACAGTTAAGGTGAAAACTTGAGGTTCTGATGAGAAACAACAGTTAAAAGAGAATATGGCAGAGTTTAGTAAAGATAAATATCTATTCAGATACATCACCTATTAAAGATCCATCTTAACTGGATAAAATACAAGTCTGTCAATGAAGAAGATTATTTAAATATATCTGTAGTTTAGGTTCAGTGAGAAACATAAACTCGAATGGACGAATTAGTTAAATGTTCACTTAACAACCTTCTCATGGGCCATGTGGGTCTTTTGGACGAAGGGAAGATTTTGGATGCAGAGGAATGCGCTGCTACTTAGAAACACGTGCTTATCCGTCCCTCGGGGACGGCACATGTCCAGATCCCAAATGCTCTCCTTGTTCCAGCAGCATCCCCTGTCTTCTCGTGTCCAGTGCTGCACCAGGGGTGCTCGCTACGCCACATCTCCTCAGTCAGTCGGAGAGGGGGGCCCCGAAGGCGAGGCGCCCCCCCGCGGGTGGCCGGCTCTCTCCGAGCCTTCTTCCCACCGAGAACCGCTCAAACAGAATGAGATTTCAGATGCAAAGACTTCTCATACGCCGGCGCGCGCCTCACGTCCCACTGCAGCCGCGTCTGCTGCGGAGCCAATAGCAGTGTATCATCTTTATAACCTCTTGGATGTTTCATCATCCGAGGAACCGAGCTGAAGGTTTAACGGTGGCCGCTGTGATGCTGTGAGTTACTGCTAATTGAGGATTATTGAGGGCCTTGTGAAAGCAGCGTTATAATAATACGGCCACTGTGACAGTGAGCAGGCACGTTTCATTAACACATGGCAGGCCGCAACCCGTTTATCTGTCCTTTATTAACAGCGGTTGACTTTTGATCCCTTCCCAAACTTCACAGCAGGGTTCTGGCACACGCAGCGGAGGAGATGGAGCAATTCCTTTATTCCACTCCTGCATCCATCACCGGCTCATCTGTACTTTGCCGTGTCATTTCCGACTTAAGGAAAGGAACCTGTGGCCTGTGCGTGTGCGCGTGCGTGCTCTTGTGTGCAGGGGAGAGACTTGCAGCCGCTCTCGCCCTCGTGTGAGAAAAATCCATCTCACGCCTCGAGCTGTGGAAGCTTGAGAGTGTAAACATTGGGTTGGAAAAGACGCGTTGCAGCGGCGCAGAGTGCGACCTGTCCACTGCTCTGTTATCTGGCCATCTGCCTGGACGGAGGACCTAAATATTATGACACTGGATATGACGGAGCGTACCTGCTGGTTACATTCTAGCGGATCTGCACTCCAGGCCAGGTGGCTTTTGTCTCTCTGACACTTTGTGTGTCCTCAAACTCCCCGTCTTTGTCTCCAAGGGGCTGTTTCCTCACAAGGGACACCCACTGTAAAGTGTTATGTAATTGACTGATAACACAGAGGTGGCTTATTTGCATTTACCGTGTGTGTGTGTGTGTGTGTGTGTGTGTGTGTGTGTGTGCGCGTGTTCTTTGCAGGAAGCGCGTGCACAGTGTGGAGGAATTCACCTTTTAGCGTTTTTAAATGTGTGCGCCGCGACACGTGACCCTCTGTCTGAGTGAGACACTGCTGCTGCTAAAAAAGGGTTGGAGGGCATGTGGACACCGACCTGCAAGAAGCTGAGATACATTGATGGAGATGCAAAGGGAGGGAGAGAGGGGGAGAGAGAGAGAGGGAGAGAGAGGGAGAGAGAGAGAGGGGCAGAAAAGTGGGAGAGACGGAAAGAGAAAGAGGGAAAGACCTTCATCATCTGTGTTACAAACGTGACACAAAGGGGTTTAGGGGGCGGCCGAGTGTGTTGCGGTTCAACGCGCTGCCTCAGCTGGGTTTTCTTCCCCATCTGTGCGATATCCTCAAGTCCAAACCCTCGGATCAGGGTCACTTGCCAAAGGTGGACTGTTTTTTTTTGTTTTCTCCCTCTCCGTTCTTTGTACTTCCTTCTCGAGGAGAAGGCTGGTGTAATAGAAACCAGACGCAAGCCAGAATGTGAGGCATTCACAGCGGCGAGACCTCACTTCTTCACAGAGGGGGGAAGAACGGAAAAGAAAGTAGAAACTATCAGTCAATCGTTGGTTTTATTTATTTTTGGCCATTCTGGAAGTTATCAATAAGACGGAAAAGACCAGGACATTAAGATGGAAGTGATATGCAACGGATCAGACTGTGCAGGAGATATCTAGAGAGGGCAAAAGACACCTTCAGGATGGGAAATGCATGTACAACTTTTCAAGGTGGGTTGTTTCAGTTATTTGCCTTAAAGAAACTGCATGTGTAGCTTCTGTAAAATGATCATGTCGCGTCATTTATGAATTCTCGTTGTGTGGGATCCTGTGTGTGAATTCGCCCTCCTGAAAGATCGTTTCATTCCATTGCAAAATAAATATTTTTCTGAAACAAATGAATCAATGATGCAAAAAGCTATTCACCCAACACAATACAATATGTTGCATGCTTATTCATTTTAAATATATTGGCCTCGTATTTGTTTAAACTACAGAATTTATTAACCTTGCTTACACACCTATTTGTCGTTCCATATTGTGGATTTTAATTATCATAAAATGTTCATATTTTGTGTAACTAGGATACATCCGTAGCTATAGTGTCAGATTTGATGAGCAAAGATACTGAAACATTTGATATTTGATTTGATTGACGCATTTAAAAAATATCCTGAATTTAAAATGGAGCGAGCTGCTTTGTATGAGAACTCAACTATTACATATCAAGCAAAAATGCCTGAACCCAAACATGGTCTTTGCTGCATTCACACTGCTACGTTATCAAGTAAAATCGAAATATTTTTTTATTAAACAGGCAACTCTATTTTCAGGCGAGACATGTTAATTCGGTAACCGCGTCAACCACGAAAAAATAGACAAGGCAGCAAAAAATCAACAAAACAATCTTCTCCACAAATCAAAGTGAGGATGTGAAATTGACACAACAGATTCCTCATGAACTTATGAACACCATCGGCGTGGCGGCGGCCCTCCTGTCACGCCGTCCTGGGGCAGACGCCGGTCGCCCACTATAGGTGCCATCTGTCAGCGAGGCCGTACCTCGCCCCGGCGTCAGCAGTGCTGGATCAGAGGGGGGGGGGGGGGGGGGGGGAGGCCTCGTGGCAGCGCAACAAGCCTCTCCTGTTCCCTCAAATGGACGCGGGAGACGGCACATCCCACGCCGGGGAACACAGTGCCGCAGTCATGAAATCAACATGAGTTGTGCTGCTCTGCCCCCCCACCCTCTCCCCTCCCCATGACTGAAGGGACAGAAGCGCTACGCTGTGACCTCGTCGCGGCCTCAATCGCCTCACACGGTCCGAGGATGACACTGACACTGTGAGGTGGCATCTGTCACGGAGGAGAGTACAGTGTGGTTCTGGAGTGGCTCTCTGAGTGGACCGCAGTGTCGTACCAGAGGGAGCTTTCCTTAAACTCAGGCCGCTGTCGCTTTCGGCCCTTTCCCCCTCTTGCAGTGTTCGGCGCGGTCAAAGCAATGATCAAAGCGCTCGTACTTGCCAGAGGGTTTTTTTTTTCCTCCAAGCTGATGTTTGTGTTTTTTTCCTCTTTTTTTTTTCTCTCTTGACTTTGACACTTCAATCCTTTCGTAAACTATTTCAATCTGTTAGAAGGAAATATTAGAAGTACTGCGTGATGTGTGTTTAGATGACTGGATGACATCACCCGACTCACTGACACAAATCAACACAAGCTATTGTGTCGTGTTTGGCTGCCGAATGAGTGGAAAATGAGTCTCCGTCTTCAGATGATGTTTGCTACATTCGCGAAGTCCATATTAAACTGTAGGTCCTTTAATATTTTTTTCACACATAATTAGGGGTCAAATATAATACATTTTAAAATTTCACTTGGCTCCAGGGAATTATTTATTATTATTATTCTGGGTTTTCTTTGACATACAACAATCCTGTAACATTAAAATATTTCTTTACAATGTGATATTATCATTTATCGCTTTAAGGTCCAGCGATATTTACTGCTTGTACGTTCCACGAGTGCGGACTGAATCGGGGAAAAAAAGCGTTCAGTTTTGCCGCCCCATCAACATCTGGAACAATCTCCAGGCTGAACTGAAACTGTCTGAACTTCTATCTTTTAATGTTTTCTGACGTCTCCAAATGGACAGACAACCAAAATCTATTGAAGCTACTTCTGCTTTTGACCATTTTTTCCTTTCGTACTTAGTTTTTTAACTTAATTTGTATTGTGGTTTTACTCATGTCATGTTTTTGTATTTTATGGCTGTTTTTAACGACGTGTGCTGCTGCCTTCTTGGCCAGGTCGCCCTTGAAAATGAGATCTCGATCTCAATGGGACTTTTACCTGGTTAAATAAAGGTTGAATAAAATAAATTATGAATTAATAAACAGTTGATTCAAATTAATATCTATTATTTTTTTTGGACCATAATAATTAGTTAAAACATTTTTAAAACTAGCATTCTCAGTCCGATCCTGTTCTTCAATGAGTCGCTGCTAAACCCATTCTTTAATTTCTCTTTACAGACTCTAGTTGACAAGCTTCTCAGAGCAACATGAGCTGGAGCTTCCTCACTCGTCTCCTGGAAGAGATCCACAACCACTCCACCTTTGTGGGGAAAGTGTGGCTGACGGTGCTCATCATCTTCCGCATCGTGCTCACGGCCGTCGGAGGCGAGTCCATCTACTCGGACGAGCAGACCAAGTTCACCTGCAACACCAAGCAGCCGGGCTGCGACAACGTCTGCTACGATGCGTTCGCCCCTCTCTCGCACGTCCGCTTCTGGGTCTTCCAGATCATCATGATCTCCACTCCCTCCATCATGTACATGGGCTACGCTATCCACAAGATAGCCCGAACCACAGAGGAGGATCGCAGGAAGCGCCAGAGGCTCCGCAAGAAGCACACTCCTCACTCCAGATGGAGGGAGGGCCACCATCTGGAAGATGTCTTGGAGGAGGAGGAAGATGACGATGCTGAGCCCATGATCTACGAGGATCCGCTGGGGGAGCAAGAGGCCAAGCCCGAAACGATGACCAGCTTAGGCAAAGATCCGCCGAAACACGACGGCCGCCGAAGGATAATGCAGGAAGGCCTGATGAGAATCTATGTGCTGCAGCTCATGTCCAGAGCTATTTTTGAAATCGCTTTCCTCGCCGGACAGTATCTCCTCTACGGCTTTCGAGTTAGTCCATCGTATGTATGCAACAGGATCCCCTGTCCACACAGGGTGGACTGCTTCATCTCCAGGCCCACAGAGAAAACAATCTTCCTCCTCATCATGTATGTGGTGAGCTGCCTTTGTCTGGTGCTGAATGTGTGCGAGATGCTCCACATCGGAATCGGCACTTTCCGGGACACCCTGCGCATGAAGAGGAACCGGGGCATGAGGACGTCCTACGGCTACCCGTTTTCTCGAAACATCCCAGCCTCTCCTCCGGGGTACAACCTTGTGATGAAGACAGACAAACCCGGCAGGATCCCCAACAGCCTCATCACCCACGAGCAGAACATGGCCAACGTGGCCCAGGAGCAGCAGTGCGCCAGCCCGGACGAGAACATCCCGTCTGATTTGGCGAGCCTGCACCGGCACCTACGGGTGGCCCAGGAACAGCTCGATATGGCCTTTCAAACATATCAAACCAAAACCAACCAGCAAACATCGCGGACCAGTAGTCCTGTATCTGCGGGCACCGTGGCAGAACAAAATCGTGTCAATACAGTCCAAGAGAAACAAGGAGCGAGGCCCAAATCTGCCACAGAGAAGGCTGCCACCATCGTCAAGAATGGAAAGACCTCTGTTTGGATCTAGAGATGAATCTGATTAAGTTCTTTAACAGTTTAAACGTTTAGGACTCCAGGACTCACGCAGCCGGAAGATGTGTGTGTGTGTGTGTGTGTGTGTGTGTGTGTGTGTGTGTGTGTGTGTGTGGGAGGGATGCGACTTAGGACAATAACAATTGAGACTTTCAATCACCCGCTGAAGGAGCGCAGTACACAGTTTGGGGGAATTTTAAAAGAAAACCACACGTGGAACTGATCGAATCCAGTATCACAAATCTTCTCTGTTTCTGTAGTGTGTCACGTTGTGCTTCCCATAGCTTCAGGACATGGTTAACATGTGCTTACCTAATTATACATCTCTAATTCTCGATAAAATTTCAAAATATAAACAGACTGCTTTCGGCTATTTATCTGATCTACCCTTGACTGCCACTGAACTGGATTTATCTAACTTTGTAAGTGTGATTGTACCCTCAATCCAAATATGGAAAACGCAGTGAAAAACACTGTACAAATGCACAATGACTGACTTGTGAAGAATGAGGGTTATTGTTGGAGAGGCGCTCGTTTAACATGTTGGGTTGTATTTTTGGATGTAGTGTGGAGCAGGTTCTCTGGAAGCAGATGAAATGTGAAATGTTTTGATGAAGATAATGAAACAGGGCTGGATCTTCTGGTGGATATCAGCTCAGCGTGATGATCTTCAGTCGTTGCGTGCAAAGCCTTTATCTATTCTGTATTTTTCAAAGCCTCAAACGTGTCACGTTTCAAACAGAGGAAGTAATTACATTTTTTTTTCCGATGCCAAGTAAGTATTTTTGACAAATGGAAACAGATGATGCATGCTTTAGAACTTGGAACAAAACATATACACATCCAGTAGAAACCCATCCATAGCTATTCAATTAGCTCTATATTTATCTTATGTTTAGATATGTTAGGTCTTGAAGATGATCATTTCAGTTTGTATGTTTCTAATATGTAATCCTGCCTTCACTGTTGTCATACTTCAAAGTGCCTAAAACTTTTAAAGACTGTTCTCGTATTTCATTCATGAAGAAATAAAGTCATTTGAAACCTCTGAGTTCTTTCTTAATAATACACATCTGCCTGCGTGCTTTCCACTAATGGTGGGGGGAGTCTTTGAAACAGCAAAGTGGACAGTTTCTATTATTGAAGTCTAATTAAAAGTTAGTAGCTTGCTATTCAGTTTCAGTTTGGTAACAAGTATTTTATTTATGTAACAAGAAAAACAAATCAAATCAAAGCCAACGAGACAAGAAATTAAGATTGTTCTGTTACCGACAACTGATTCACTGGCTAAACTAGAACATGTGTGGAAACTCGTTATCTCAACCATTTAAGTATTCACACATGTAGGAACTAAATAGCTCAAGTTGTGTAACACAGAACCTTTAATGGAAACATTTACTCAAAAGCTTTTATTTGCTCTAGTCTTAGTTGAATGAAACAACTATTTTAAGTCAAACGTAAAAAAGTATATGGAATGAAACAAACATTTATAGCTATTTAAGATAATTATTAATTGAGATACGGAATTAGGGTCAAGGATTTTTTACTGTTGGGTGAGCAGAATTTTTTTTTATTGATTTGTTGATTTATTTATTATTTTATTGAACAAAAAACAGCATTTCTTTTCCCCCTTTATTTCCTCCGGTGCTGTTGCAGGAGTGAGTGAAGGTACAGAAGGTCCTCCACGGAAATGGCTCGGTAAACTTGTATGCGCAAAAGTCAATTTTTCCTATATTAACGTAATTCCTGGATATAAAACCAATTGCCAAAAAAACACTGCTATTGTTCAAAAGGTTCATTGTAGGAACTGCCACCCGTCATAAATGGTTGTATAGAGATTTTATTCAGGACGTATTGGATGCAGTCACAAGATAGAATAATTTACAAATTCGCATTCAGAATTCACTGAGCTCCAGCTTTGGGTGGAACCCACTCGTGGATCTTCTTGCTGGTGGTGGGGAAGGGCACATACTGCTGTGAGCTGCCACTCACGTTGAACTGGTGGACCTCGGCCAGGAACTTCTTGGGCTCTGGTGGATGTGTGGTTGGGGGGTCATCCGTCATACAGTGGAGCCAGCGATGCCTGAAGAGGGAAAACAAAAAGGTAGCTGGCTGAAATGACAAGCCGAATCCTCTCTTTTATTTATGTTGTTGGGATTTTTGAAAACATCAAAAATCATCTGAATCTACCTGCAGTAGAGGATTAAACAATATGATTTAGCTAAAAACCACTACATGTTTTTATATTATTTTGCATGTTGTTTTGTATAAGATTCATAGTAGATGTGCAAAACATTGCCCAATAAATCATTAAAGGTTTTAGCCCAAATAGTCATTGCTGGACTAATCCTTTAACAAACAGCAGGTCCTACCATTCAGATGGAACCATGCTGCCGTCCACCTCCCACATTGTGTTCTTTCCGTTCATCTCTTTGGTGTAGATCACCCAGCGGTGACGTCCTGAACACATTTTGGAGACAAACATGAGTTTATTAATTAAGTCTTAAATTTGTTTGCAGCAGATTAGTTGCAAAAGTGTGGTAAAATAACTCAACATCCTGTGCAAGATATTGCTAACAACATTTCTTGGTGTAAATGCCCTGCGAGTTAAAATCATGCACTTTTGGAGGCAGTCGACTCACCAAAGAAGTAGTTCTTATTGTCCTCAAAGTATTTATTTCCATATTTATCCACACCAACCAGGGCTCCTGTCTTCACGTCATTCACCCTGCCAATGAAACGCTAATGGTCACGTTCACAGCACAAACTCATACATTAAGGTCAACATCTCTACCACCATCTTCTGTGCAATTGTGGCATTGTGAACCGATTATATAAAAGGTGGCATGTTTCTCAAATAAAAACAACGTGTTGACTACAATTTGAAAAAAAAAATAGTGGTCCCTTGACTTTTCTTCAGTTAGGATCAAGTAGTTTTAAAGCGAGAGAAATCCTCCTAATGAACACTTAACATGAATGTTATTTCATCTAAGTTTGGTGTTACATTCCATTCAAAAACATTTACATGTCTGACATCTTTTGACGTTTAAAAGTACAGACTGGTGTTTGAAGCTAAAGATGGAACTAACGTTAGGCTCTGAATAACGAAGACGGGGTTAACCCCTCTTTAAAAAAGCTAACACAGTCAACAGTAGTTTAATTAAGACAATTCCAACCATCCAATCAAACTGACCTCAGTAATTGAACCAAAAAACCTCGAACTCCACCGTGACCTCCTAATTGTCCCAAAGCCCTTCGGACGATGTTGGCATACTGCGCCATCTTGAGACGGACGATTTAGTGAGGCGGACCGGTGTGTCATAAAAAAGGTCCGACTAGCACCAACAAGCGTGTAAACATTCAATTCCCCGTGTAGATTAAAAAGTTATATAGCGACTGAAACTAATATCATCTTTATAATAGCCGTGGTAAATAAAACATATATCTCCAAAATATCTCTTTGTATACAGTATATATATACAACTCTCACGTAGATGTACTGTATTGTGTTTCTATTCTTTTTAAAGTTTATTTACACGTTTACAGAAGGCCTTTTAATATAATATACATGAAGGACTGTATGTGACATAAACTAATGGAAACATTAAGTTAAAATAAGCAGCAGGCTGTGCTTTTAAAACAATCGATCATCCTATTTCATAAATATTGACTCTTGGCTTTGATTTTTGATTTTCAATCTCATTGAACCTATACCCACATACATATTTAACACAACTTTTTCCCTTTTTACTACAAAAGCATGGGTGATAAGTTCATTTTTCCATTAACATTGCATAGACAGATGAACATTGCATAGACAGATGAACTCTATATTGTCTAGTTTTAACCATGAATGACATAATGACTTTAATGGCATTTCACGTTACAACAAGAACATACTGCTGAGAAGATGCTGATGTAAGAACACGGGTTTGTGAACATGTGTCTTATACGAGAAAACGACTTATTTCATCAGCCTTATATTACTACGAAGACTTCCCCCGAAGCGTCGCGCTCGCTGCTCACGTGACGTCAAACACACGCGAGCTTCCTTTATTTGGGTGCAATGCATTGTGGGATTTCAAAAATGGAGTCCTCGCCGCCGGGAGTCAACGACGGTGTCCTGCGTTACGTAGCCGTCCGCAGTTGTTAACAAACGCGCCAGCCTCCTCGCTTCGAACCGCAGCGTCCTCGGTCAAACATGGGCCCTTTGTGTCTGGCCCGGGCAGCGCTCGCGGCCGCCGCGAAGCACTCGGCTGCCCGTGTGCTTCGCGTCCCGCCGCGGGTCATCGTGCGCAGGTACAGCCGGGAGGGAGACGACGTCGTCGTCGCCGCCGCCGCCGCGCGGTTCGCGTGCTACCAGCTGCCCCACAGGACCGTGCTGCGAGTCCGGGGAGAAGACACGCGCCCGTTCCTCCAGGGGATTATAACCAATGACGTGGAGCTGCTGGAGGAGCCCGGGCTCGCGGCTCTGTACTCGCACATGCTAAATGTGCAAGGAAGAACGCTGTATGACGTCATGTTGTACAGGTAGAGCACAGTCCGTTATGAACCGTTTATCACCGCGTGTTGTGGGTTGACACCAGGGTGCGGCTGACGCTGCTTATCTTCCAGGACAGTTGGTGGTGGTCCACTAACACGAATATGTGCTCGTAACCTTAAGCACAACTTCTAAATGCAGGGTCCCTTTGATTAGGCAACTTTTAAATGAGCCAAAGGCAGTGCAACTGAAAAACAACTTGCACTCTGCAAGCTGCCCACATGAAGTAGTTTAACCCGGCCTGTAAAATAAATGCATCATTAGCAATTTGAAGGAAGAATGTCAGCATTTGTGCTTACAATGGAATTTGCTCAGCTTATAAGAGTGTATAGCAACAACTTAATCAATACTAGTATGTGACAAAGGTGACATGTGTAAACTCAGCTGGGAAAGCTCTCCAATCCAGAATTCCAGTCAATCAGCAGAGTGAGGAAATAAATAATTCCACTGTAAATGGATGTACAGGAGCCCCTAACCCTGAAGTAACTGGTTATGTGGTTTTTATATGGTGGATTTTCTGTTTCATAATGCACTGAACTTGCCGTACTTCCTTTTCAGTCTGAAAGAAGCCGGTGGAGGACAGGGCGTCTTCCTGGAGTGTGACAGCACGATTAAGGACTCAATCTTGAAACATTTGAAGATATACAAGCTCCGCCGAAAGGTCACTATAGACCCCTGTCCAGAGCTCTCAGTCTGGGCGGTTCTTTCCAAGCAAAAGAACGCAGGTCAAGAGGCCAGTAAACCCGAGCTCTCCTCCCCAGACCAAGCTCTGGTATGGGACGCCGATCCTCGAACACAGGAAATGGGCTGGAGATTGGTGTTGGAAAGTCAAGTGGACCCCCTGGATATCATTGCATCCTGCCAGAAAGGTGACACAGCAGAGTATCACAGACATCGCTACTCAATAGGTGAGACCAGCTACTTTGTCAGAATATGTACAATCTGTTAGAAAAAGAAAAAACGGGACACGACAACAATCTGTGGGCTCTCGACTAGTTTTGTTTATTTCCTTTACTGTCATTGTTGTCCAGGACTTCCAGAGGGAGTACGGGACCTTCCCCCAGGGGTGGCACTACCACTGGAGTCAAATCTTGTCTACATGCAGGGTATCAGCTTTAGCAAGGGCTGTTACATTGGCCAGGAGCTCACAGCCAGGACCCATCACACTGGTGTGGTTCGGAAGCGCCTGATGCCAGTGCGCTTGTCAGCCCCAGTCCAAGACCTCGAGGAGGGCGCTGCGCTGCAAACGCAGTCGGGCAAGCCAGCCGGGAAGCACCGAGCAGCGGTTGGACAGCTGGGCCTGAGCCTGATCCGCCTGGCTCACGCCAAAGAAACGTTGACACTCAAATCTTCTGATGACACCACGGTGGCTCTTGAGGCTTCCGTGCCAGACTGGTGGCCTAAAGATGTGAAAATTGAGTGAAGAGGATGTTTTAGAGTTCCCTCAAATGTGACATGCATCCCAGCTGACAGACAGAACCCTGAAGTACAGTATGTTATACTGTCATTGCTTCACAGCTGTGTGGAATTGATTATATTGTGTGTATTTCTGTTTAAAATATCTTTGGGGAGTATTTTTTACCATAGAATTATATTTCATTTTTATCAGCACTATGCACAACATTTACCAGCTGTGGGATGGGTTTTGGTTGTTGTTGAATAAACCTGCAAAAAACGCAATACAAGAACTCAATGTGTTTTTTAAATGTATTTATCTATCCATATTTCAGTGCAAAACAAACAGTTTAGGACATTAACAAGCAACCTTTGAGATTTCCGGTTATCTCAAACCAAAGGTGTGGTAACGCCTTTGTCCTCCTCTTATTTGCACTGTACGAATTGGCACTTTCCGTTCAAGCCATTTCAAGACGATGACATTGTGGAGACGCCGCTGAGATTCTTATTCCTGATAGAGGAGATGCTGCCCCCTTGTGGACTGAATGGTGTCCCGAATTTGCTGCAACATGGACTCTGGCTGCAAAGTCAAAGTTGAGTGATCGAGCCGCTTAAAGTCTTCATTGCAGAGCAGGCGTTCAATTAGGTGAGCCACTCGTTGTAGGTCAAAGGCAGCGTGGTATGGTCCCAGCGTGGTCAGGCTCTCCGAGAGACGCCGCGAGTAATCCGAAGACTCCCCAGTGGAACAAGCATTCAGGAAAGCCATTCGGTTGTCTGCAATGATTTTCAGGAACGCTGCAAATTCTGCATAGTTGATACCCGAGCAGGCCTTCATAATAACCTGAAATGTAAAGCGACAGTGATTAAGTGTGACGTTGCAAACCTTCCCGGCGGCGGCGGTGCGTCTGAAGTACCTGGCAGTGCTGATGCCACGAGTCCATCGTGTTCCTCCACTCGTCAATCTCTTTTTGAACAGACGACAGCTCGTTCTGAAGAAACTGCCACATGATGTCTACGTTGCAGCCGTTTAACCAATTATGATTTATAGAGATTGTGTCCTCCTGTAGTCAAAACACGCAAGAAAATAGGATGAGACCTTATTGTGTAATATGTCATGGGTAAGACATTTAAACTCTACTGCTTGGACGTAGTTGCCTTTACGGTTCTTACCAGATTATAAACTTGATGGTGCCAGCCGCTGGGCACAAAAATGATTTCACCCGCCTCTTGTATAATTTCAAGAGGTTGACAGGCTTCTTCAGAGTGTGGAAAAAGATCCGCGTCACGAAGCTCAGCCGATGTCACATCATAAGGGAGGTTGCCGTGAGTGTCACGTAAAAACTCCTCCTGACCCGGAGGATACAGGAGCCACTTCTTCCTGCCACAGATGTTTGCAGACCAGCTGTAGGAGCGAAACACATCAGCGTGGAAAGGGGTCCTGGGGACGAGAAAGCGCATCGGATTGATTGATGTCCGGGTTTGTGTTGCCTCACATAATTACACTAAAACTCTGAAGACTTTTTTTTTACAATATAAAGCTATATTTTGAGTTGTTCCAATGTAAATGTTCCATACCACGAGCCCTTAGGCCCCATGTAGACAAATCGGTAATCATCCACTTCAATCGTATCCCAGTATTCATTAAGCCAGTCCGAGGAAAAAAAGACTGGTGTGTTGTAAACATTATGCTCCGGAAAGTCCCTGTAGAACCATAATGTAAAATGAATCATTAGTCGTTACACATAACGCACACAGTCTTCAATCAATCCATACTATTAGGCACCTTGACATGTGCCAGTCCTTGAGATAAAGGCATCCTTTAGGCGATGAGTGGCCGTTCTGGATGTATTCCTTCCAGTATTGTATAAATTCTTTGAAAGGCATCACTTGTTTCGGGTTTGCATTGTACTCCTTTGCATTGCAGTTTGCCACAGGAACAGGAGTCTCCTCTGTGATGAAGAACACATACAGTAACATTACGTGACACCGGTGATCGCAGCGGCCGCATCGTGACCTTGGTTGACGTATCAGCAACGGGACTATTTACCAAACTCTTGCAGCAGTTTCTGGAAATCGGGCTTCCCCCCGTCAGACACCCATTGCTTCCTACACTTCCAGTCCTCCGTAAACCTCCTCGAAAACATGCACGGGTGATTGGGAAGCAAGTACTTCTTGAAAAACTTGGAATAGCTCAGCTCCTTGTCGATGTAGTCGACGAAATGCGATGACCAAAACTGTTCGTACGACTGCCCCGGTATTTTCACCAGGCTGCAGCAGTTACGGTACGCCTCCCTTTCCATAACGGTAAACAAGACCTCGGCTAGCCGGTTAGCACGCCTAGCTGTCACCGTCTGCACGGCGAGAAACTGAACGAGTAAGCTAGCAGGTCGATTGGTTTGACGAGAAAAAGCGCACTACATAGCCGAGACATAGCACTTTTATTTTCACTCACGCTGTCACACGTATGCTCGTTAGGCTCGAAATGTTACATAATGCTAATACGTGTTTTTTTTTTTTGTTGTTGTCTATTTTGACAACAGGTCGCTCCATTTGACTCCACCCCGAAGATAGCAGGTCATGGTACCTGAGGGCGGACGTATAATAACGCTGGTGTTTAAGTATTGCTACTATTTCCCGTATTACCGTTTAAATCTACTAAATAAGAACAGTGTGGCTATTTGTTGGGATAAATCAAAAACCATCATCCTAGCTAGCAATTGTGTCGAGGTATCTTTCTCTGGCAATCATCGTGTTCCAGTCGGACAGTAAATACAGCCGTACCGCTGCGTGACGTCACTTCCGTAATAAACACCAGCGGTACTGATGTGTAACGTAACAGCATAGACGAGCGGATGTTTACAATCAGGGTGGAATTGGGAAGATATAATTGCACCACGAAGAAGCGGTAAACTCTAAGAGGGTTTCTAACGCGTCGGTGGAGCTCATCTTCTCCCTGGACCCCCCCCTGACTCACCGAAGAAAGTGTGATTATTATCAGGACAGAGACGTCACGCCATGCAATGTCCTTATTACGTGTTTAAACAGCGACAGTGGGTGAACTTGTATTTGGAACCAGTGTCCAACCTTACGCTGAAGCTCATTTGTCCTCCCAGGTGAGTCATTGTGTCTCCTTCCAAGATGATCCGGGGGGTTCCCATCCACAGCTGGCCGGGCTCCTATTACATCAACGGTGAGAAGCGGTGGGAAAATGGCACGCTGTCCCTCACGCGCACCATGGTGCACTTCGTCTCCGGCCAGAGTAAAGCGAGTGTGGCCGGCTTCCGCCTCTCCAGCATCGTGGCGATCAAGATGGAGTCGTCCAGTTTCATCTTCAGCACTCTCACGGTGCTCGAAGAGGGCAACGTGAAGCACTGGTTTGGTTCCCTGAAGCCCAACCGGGTGGTGGTTTATAATGTGCTGGAGCATTTCTGGAGAGAACGCCTTCTGTCCCCCACGTTCGAGGCCCCGGGGGCCAAAGGTCAACCCTCTAAAGGCAGAGAGCTGATCAAACTGGTGGCAGAGTCCCAGAGGAGACTGGAGGACACCGGCAAGGTCCTCAGTCACCAAGGAGAGCAGTTTGACAACGTGATGCAGGGGCTGGAGAAGATCGACTCTGATCTGGGTTTGGCGGATAAGTAATGATCTGAATATTCCTCTAATTATGACAACTTGTTTATATTCTCTTCTAAGGCCGGTGGCTTAAACTCACCTTAACTCTGTTGCAGACTCTTGTTGGAGCTGGAGTCTCCCTCCTGGTGGCCTTTCGGTAAACTCCCCTGGAAGTCTCAGCAGGACGCCAAAGCCGAGGACGCGGCGAGAGCCGCTCCCTCCGCGGCGTCCGCGGCCGCCACGGGGTCCGGTAGAAGTAAGGTGATCGCAAGCATCCCAGCCGTAGTGACCCACGGCGGGAACGCTGACTTAAAACCCGGATGCCTGTCGGTGCTGGTCTCCTCGCTGGAGGTGCGTGACACGAACCGCCAACTCCTTCACCGCTTTGAGCGGAGCGACGTCGATGAGATCAGGGTGCACAGTCCGTATGAGATCACTGTGAGACAGCGGTTCATCGGGAAGCCGGATATTTGCTTCCGGCTCCTGTCGGCCAAGATGCCGGAGGCCATGTCCGTGTTGGAGATGCAGTACAAGAAGAAAGTGGAGCTCACAAGTGAGTACGCGGCGTTCAGGGCGACTCCAGGTTCTTCTCCGTGCGACACCGAGGGGCTGAGCTGGACTCAAGGTGAGGCACGGATGATGTAAATAAATATAAAAGGCTTCTTTCACATTTTCCATGTCTCGCACGAGGTTGACCACTAAGAGGCAGCACAGGTCTACGTTTCCACCTCCGTGTGTTTATAGGCGTGAAGCCACATATGAAAACATTTCATCCACATGCTTTTTGGACACGGTCACGGGTGTCACTCCTTGACAGATATTTTGTTTTGATGAGTCATTTCATCCTCCACTGCCTCAGTTGCTTTGAGTTTACTGTCTGGTTTCCTCATAAACAACATACGCACTCTGCGCCTTTTTTTTTTCTCACCACCTCCACCCATGGAGCCAGGTTTGCAGCAACGGTGCCAGGACACAGAGCTCCCGCTGGAGGTCCCGGCAGGAGAGCTGTCCCAGTTGCAGGTGCAGGCCGTCCAGCCGTCCGTCAGCCAGGCCGAGGCCCAAGAACTCAAGCAGGTGAGACCTGTGAGAACATGTGACCTGCATTTCGATTCACCATATTTGCATAATTATATTTATTACGGTAAGCAGCGACGGCTTTTCAGGGAGATGTATTTTTCGAAAGTTCCACTCCGGCCCCACAAATCACCACAGCGATCATCCTGTATGATTAAAATGTTATTTAGTGAGACCACAAACCGAAGTCCGTCCTGGTTTTAAGAGAAGGAAAGAAACCTGTTCAGTCATTTGGTCGGACTTTACAACGTCTTTCCACTCAGGACGTCGCAACGCTGAGAAATGTTACAGACATGGTCTGTGGTGCTTCACAGTGACGCAAATCCCGACCTACGATGAAGGCGACTTTTATTCCAGGTTTTATTCTTAGAATAAAATTGTACGTAGAATCTTTTCGGTTCTCCTTTGTCGCGTGCTTAGATACGCATCGCGAACAGATGACTTAGGCGATTAAATGAACGCTGACTTCATGTGTAAAATAATAAAAACGCTTCCAACTGACAGAACCAGCCTTGCAATGAATGCCGGTGGGAGCTTCGGCCAGAACGATGTAATGTTTCTGAGCTCCATACCAGCACATAATATTAAAGCGGCGAGGTGGAAAGTTGTGGCTGTCGAGTACGAGGCCTTCGCTTGAATGAGCGACCTCTGTTTTCATTGTGGTTCAGTTGCTTAACAGTCCGATCTCATCATGCATTATTTGGTGGACCCATTGAATAAATCTTATCTAGAACGAGGCGTTGTTAAGATTTTACATCCAATGTTCAGTTAATTATTGTTCATAATAACAAGGTACCACGTTTCACCGCTGTCCTGTAATCTTTTATCAAACAAATCCCTCGCAGCCGTGACGGCATCGGGGCCACGCCGGCTTGTCGATTGCGTTCGTAAAGTGGCGCTTTGTCCACAGCAGACAATGGTTCAAACTTCAGAGGCCGCCAATTTGGACTTAATGCTCTGCCTCTGTACACACTCTGCTCCTAATGTAATCCATGCAGAGATTAGAATCTGCAGCGGCTCGACTTGTTCAGAGGGTCAACTCGGTTTGATATCCCGCAGTAAGTGCCGCAGCAAATACTCCTCTTTGTCCCGACATCTCATACCAGTGTAATTGTTGGAGGATGGAAATGACTAATTCGCTCACCGCAGCGACCGGCTCGCTCATTGGTAGATTTCCCCCGCTGTATTTCTTTTCTTTTTTTACCCCCCTGACAGTTCACAGTCCTGAAATTTCGCAGTCAAGACAAGCATTTTAGCTCATGTGTTTTTCTATCAGTTCCAGCCTAAATGTTTAATTTAGGGGCTTTCTACATGACTAAAGGCCTCACACCGTCGCGTAAGCAGCAGCTAAAAATATTCACGCGCTCTGTTTTTCTATGACACACTTCCGCTGCGGACGTTAACTGCCGTTTGTGTTCTCCCAGCTGACGAGTCGTAGACCCCAGTGAGCGAATGCAGTCGCTCCTCGGTGTGCGTTGACACACTATCTGCGTCGAACTGTTTCTCCGCTCGGCTTTGACGTCCGGCCAGTGAGAACCTGACATGACGTCAGCGTGGCTGTGTGAGAGCATGTGTAGCATAGCATAATATTGGTTTAGAAAGCGCGGCGGTGGGGGTTTGAGGGAGTGTTTTATTAGATCTCGCTCGGCACCATCGCCTTGTGTTTAAGCTCTTCCATCAAGCATAACGTACACGGTTGTTGGTCCATAGAGGTGAAGTCGTACGGTTCCTTAAGACCACGAGGGCTGAAACCAAACGACGGCGTGTGATTACAATGGTCCCAGGAGATGCGCCAAGGTTTTCCCCTCCCCTGAACGTCTGTGCTATCTTCATGTACTGCACATGTGGAGTGTGGAAAATAATCATATCTGCCATGTGAGTACATGTTATTGCATCCGCAAATGTAAAGTCCCCCCCTCCCCCCCCCCGACCTCCCGTCTGCTGACATTCAGCAGCAGGCCGTCGTCTAAAGAAAACTTAGCAGTATTCATTCCCCGCCTCCCCCCGCTCCTCTTCCTTTTGTCTCAGTAACGCACTCACTTTCAAACCCACTGACCCCCGTCTTCACATGTGCTCGGCGTGCTCCGCCCTGCACACGATTCTTCGCTTTCAGTAGCTCATCTTCTCTTCATTCGCGTCTCGCTCCTCAGTCGTCCAGCTCTGTGATGTCGAAGGAGGACTGCATGCATCTTGCACAACTGTGTACATTTTAGAGCGTGTGTGTGTGTGTGTGTGTGTGTGTGTGTGTGTGTTGAAGATGCTGATGCAGCTGAAGAACCTCGCCCTGGAGGCAGAGAGCGAGCTCGAACGGCAGGATGACGTCCTGGACGACCTGACCAGCTCCACCGACCGAGCCACCATGCACATAGAGAAGCACAGCTGCCGCGTGAAGAGACTGCTGTAGCTCCGCCGGTGGAGCAGATGCGTGTAGTAAACACCCCCCACCTGACAGATGCACTGCGAGCGTCCTCATTGACCTCGTGAGATCGGCTAGAACAGCGAGGGACTTGCACCTCAAAAATACTTCGGTTCTTTATAATCACATGGTGATTTCTGGGAAATGCCGCACATTTATGCTGGGTTGAGACATCTTTATGACTTGACCCGGGCATAATATTACAAACCTGACAAACTGAACACAGTGTCCCTGTGGCTTCACATTGCATGTCTCAATAATGCTGCCTTGTTATGGCATCAAGTGAAAATGTTCAACCATTTCCAAAATATAATGCAGAAGACTTTAAATGTGCAACGAAGTTCTGTGAGAACCCAACGGATGCACACTGTTTTCATACATACACAAACAGTCCACGTTAAGGTCCACATCTGTATGCGTCTTACTGAAGATTGATACTATTCTTTCCCGACGCGCGTCATGTGATTCTGTGATTTTATTGTGGTCTGTAATCACTATTAACTTAGCTGGAAGTTCAACTTGAAATGTCTGTACTATGTTTTACGTGATTGATTGATTTGCTGTATAAAGGCTATTCTATGCTAAATGTATCCCAGCCTTGTATGAAACTAAATAGTTAGCTCTAAATATAAGGGGAAAAGTGCAATTCTTCTCATAGGAAACAAATAATAATAATAACGGTCATGGTTAACTATTGTAATTATTCCTTTTAAAGGGTTTTACCGTTTTTGAGTGCATTGTTTTGGTTCACTCAACGCCTTCATCTGCAGTTTTAGCAGCAACGCTCTCAAAAATCCATGAACCTGTATTTCAAGTTCACGCACACTGTTGTGTGTCTCCTTGAATTGTTGAATAAAACTGTAAAGCTCTCACACATTCTAAAGTTTCTAGTGTCACTCAGTCTGGTTCATTCAGTCGCAGATTAAAACCATTACACCACTGCTGTCTCATGCACGAGTGGCATCAGTGTGGAGGGAACTTCTTTTTCTTGTTTTATTCTTTGTGACACAAAACCCCACAGCTTTGGGAAAACTCTCCCGACACTCAAGGCCGTCGCATGTAACCATTCGACCATCGTCAGAGCCTGACCGCAACCGTCACAACCATATTTTAGAGGTTGTCAAACCTGGCCTCCATTTACTTTATTGGCTTTTTGAATATCTTTTAAACTCTTTGAGCGATTCCATCCTTTTGCTCTCTTCACTGCAGCAACACACCGGCCCGAACTCCATTTCACAGCCTTTGAAACAAAACATTTTGGATTCTGAATTGACTTTTAATGCTCAGGTGACCATCGCAGTCCTTCTTTGCTCAACTGAGACAGCGCGGCAAAATCAAAATACCTAGATTAAGTCATTCATGCTTTTATCGCTTCCAGACTCGCCGACTGCAACGCACTTTATTCTGGTATCAGCCAGCCAAACCTTCAAAGACTGCAATTAATAAAGAATGCTGCTGCCGCGTGATTCACTCGTACAAACAGAAGTAACCACGTCTCCCCTTCACTGGCTACTGGTTGAGTTTTAATATTGATTTTTAGATTTTATTTCTGCCGGACTGATTGGGCGAAGTGAGCAGTAAGGGAACAAGGAGCTGAATAAGAGCTCCAGAGTTTCCTCCCTGGAGTTCACAAAAGGAAGCACCTCCTCAGCCCTTTTTTTGGAGTTTATAAAACAGCACTCTCAGGATTGGGATTGGTTTTAGGCCCGATCCCAATGTCCCCCTTAAAGCCTTGAACCCTGAACCCTCGTGGTTTTACTGACGGCACTTTGCTGTAACATAACAGTTACCGTGGAGACGCCCTCATTTGAACGCTTTCCAGCCGCTTACCTCACAGGAGGAGAGGTCCTTGTCCAACGATCCGTTGGCTTGTTGCTGTGAAAAGCGCTTCCGTGACTAAATCAAGCATTTGATAAATAACCCAAACCCCGAATGGGCGGTTGAAGATGAGATTAGATTAATACAAAATAAGAAAACGTACCCACCTTTAATTGAGTAATTGCAATATGTTTCATCCTCCTTCTTTGCTTTCACCGTTTCCCTTTTCTTTGTATCATCGCCTTGAGGAAAGTCCCCATCTAAGTGAAGACTTACGCAAAGGCTTCATCAAGGACTCAAATCGTCCGCGAGAGAGCCGTCAAACACTCAACGTTTTTTTTTTACAAAGTCCGTGAGTGTGTGAGTTTGGGATTGGGCCAAAGTTGATTGAAAGTTAAACAAAGCAAAGCACGGCGATACCGTTAATGAAAGCCCGGTCCGGAGAGCGCGGCGCCTCAGGCCGAGTTGAAGGGTTCACCTTTCGATGGGACAAAGCCGAGATGACTTTCAGCTTAAGCACTGTTCTCAACTCAGCGTCAAACGTCTCGGGAGAGAGAAGACAATGACCACTGGCTGTCCACTGACTGTCCCCGTCCAACGTGGAAAAAACATTGTGAGATCCTGCTTTGTCTCTGAGGGATATGGTGCAGACGATGAGGGCGAGGTCTGCACTGTAGGGAGCTGAGATAGAAACATCTGTCCAACAAAGCGAATAGAGCTCGTATCACCTTTTAAACACAAGTTTGAGATTTGAGAGGACCTCAGAAAATATTTCAAGGGTCCGCTGCAGCTTTTGAAACGACCGACAGACTGAAATCGGAGTAAAGAACCCTCGCGCAAAAAAAAAAAAAAGACGACCATTAAAGCCAAAGAACATCATTCATTCACCGGGAAGCAAATGAGGTTTAGATATGTTGGAAGAAATGAGTCTTCTGAATTCCTGAACAAAAAGTAAACAGCCGACGGCCCTCGTAATCGACTCCCATGTGACAAATTGCAACGGCGAATATCAAAACACGAGCAAACTAGAAACGGTTGCTAATTACTGGTTCAGCCGCTTTTTATACACTCTACTACTACCAAAACATCCTGTTGGCACCAGGGTTGTTGGCATCGGCTGACCACCCCGGTTGGAGTTGGGGTGAAGGGGAGGGGGGGGGGACTACTTCATGTCAACAGTGGATCAGATTGGATTCGGCAAGCGGTTGAGACCTCGATTTGCGAACCAGGACGACGCCTCGCACAAAGGGGTCTGAAAGAAGGCCGACGGCCTCACTCACCGGTCTGGTCCCGGTTAGCGTGAACTTATCACTTCTATCAAACAAAGCTCCCCGTGAAATATGTGAGACCCGAAAGCTCCCGCACATGGTTGCACTAAAGAGACGCCTTGCTATGACATTATGAAAAGTTGTTCCAGCACGGTGGAAACTGGCCTTTTTTTCTTCTTCTTCTTCTTCTTTTTTCGGCGAGGACTGTTTATTTATGTCGATTTCGGTGATAAACAGTGTGCTTCTGGAAGTCCCAAGCTCCAGAAGCACACCGCACGGTTACGTGAATTCCAACACTTAAGTAAGGTTGAGGAAACGGAGTCGCTCTCTGGAGCGGTTTTGTAGCAGCCTCGCAATACGAGGAAGCGGTGGCGGTTGTGTCTGACCACAGATACACGAGATCCGGCTCTGCCTTCCCTAACGGAGGGTATGGAGAGACGAGGGCTTTCGCTGGCCTTGACTTCCAAGACTGTTTACTTGATAGTCCTGCGGCGAGAGCTCTCGTTGGAGGAGCACGTCTCCATCGATGGCCAATCAATCAACTCTCGCTGGGAGGAAGGAAAAAAAAGAAAAAAAAAGAGCAGGCCGAGCCTGTGGGCTACGAGGGCACATGTGGGTTGCACTGAGCTCCAAAATATGCAGCCACGTGACCGCGATACAAAGACGGAAGCTGTCGTCCACAGGAATATGTTTTTTCAATATCTCTTTGCAACATGTTTGTCAAATAAAGCCCTTGGCTTCAGCCGTTTTTTTTTAATACTTAATAGTTAATAACTAACTTATATTCGCCATGAATTGCACTTATAAATCCAACGTCGACGTGGAGCAGACCTGCAATAAGTTAACAAGATATTCAAACTATTAGGCCGTGGCTCCGTCTGAAAGCCTGATTTCTGACTCTCGTCTTGGCCGGCCTCTCACATCTGCAGGTGTTGCTGGGTTTCCTTTTGCTGAGGGAGTTTCTGGTTTCAGGAAATAAGGCCTGTTGGTTAATGTTAGAACTGGGAGAAAATGTTCCTGGAAGACACATATACGCCCCCCCCCCCCAAATGACTCTCAACATTCAACGTCTTCTTCTCTTTCCTGGGGATCCGCGGGATAACTTTCTCCTCTGATTTGATCCGAGGCGGACGTCGCCATGTGGATTTACATTTAACTGTCCTTTCCTGTGAATATACATCCTTCACACGTAGATTGTTCGGCTCCAGATCTTTCTTTGGTTTAGTCGAGCCACAAAAGCGCTTCACACGGCCGACGATGTGGTACTTTCCCAGATGCTGAGCTGCACGATGATATCATGTGCTCGCGTACTTATTGTTATGTTTTCCTTGGTCTTTGAGACGCACTTTGGTTTTCTGGCTTTTGTTTCACAAACTTTTTCTCATTCCTGCGCGACAGAGTTAACAGCCAGGCAGCCAAAACAAACTCAACTGTGGTTTTATACGGTAGTATCGGTCTCAAATCACCTCCAGGTGAAATACCACACTTCAACCTACCTGAACCTTGCTGAAGTGTTTGCCTTCCTAGCGTGTTACTTGTTACTTTGCTCAGTGTCACTACTTCAAGTGACAAGTGAGCGCCGGAGTTCAGCAGAGGAACCCATTCTGACCATGCTAACCTGTACTGTTGGTTACCCCCCCCCCCCCCCCCCCTCCCATTTAAACATAAGCATTCTCAAAGTGTGGTCGTCGGCTTCAGTAGGGGGCAGCAATGAGTTGCTGATGGTGGGTTTCAATTTACTAACTGCAAAGATTTACAACATCATGACGGATGGCCTTTGTGTGAGGAGGGTACGATCGTGCTCGAATATGATGAATGTTGATACTTGCAAACGTCCCTGTGTATATACGAGCATGAAATCCATCAACGTGTGTTTCTTCGCTTCCTCCCATTCAGGGTTCATTTTTATTCAAGCCGTTAAAACGAATGTCTGCTTTGCACTTTAATCTTTGCATGTGCGCAGTAACAGTAACCGAACGGCAGACATTTCTTTGTAGATCTTGTTTATTTATTTATAACATATAAATGCATCCTTCTTGTCTGAACGAGGTGGAAAAAAACACAACAGTCCAGAGTCTTTTTTTTTTTTTGTATTAACGGATTACGAATGCATTAAAACCTCATCTATACAGCTCCCCAAACAGGTTGTCAGACCATGAGCCAACTCACGCTGCATCAGTGCTTTTACAAGCGGGCCCCCCAGAAACCTTCAGTGAGTCTGTTTTTAGTGGCTCTCACTGCAAATGGAAACAGTTAAATTACCCACCCGACTGATGCCGCACTGCACAGACCCCCAGACGGACTTCATATTTTACCATTACATCCCATTGGAATTCGCTACGTTGCAGTGACTTTGGGTCATAAGAACACAGGAACGAATGTGAATCATGCAGAGGTTGTTGCACCAGCGTTCAGCCTGCAAGGCTAACCCTGGTTTGATTAAAGTTAAAGGATGTGTACTCCCTCCTCCGCCACCATCTCCGTGAGGTCGACGCTGGGGCCGCTTCAGGGTAAAAATAGACTTTCTCCGTTACTTATTTCCCCCTGATAGTAAACAGCCATTAGTGCAGCAGGCCAGCGATCTCAAGGGCAACACTGGTGTTCGGTCTGAACTATTGTTTATGCTGCGGCTGCACGATGAAAAGAGACGTCGGGGGGGGGGGGGGGGGGTATCGCAAGCCCGGAGCATCCGCAGCAGAACCAGTAATGATGCCGTGCATGTGAACACAGTCCAGCGGGGGTCAAGTTCAGACGCCGCAAAAACACACTTAACAGCACTTGACTTAAATTTCTCGAGGGGCATTAGGTAAAAGGAGCAGGCGTTTAGCACCTTTCCTCAGATTGCCCGTAGACTAATCCTAATTATCATTCCAGCGAGCCGAACGCGTTTGACTACCTGGTGATGCAATTGCAGCTGACCAAACAGGTTGTTGTTGAAATCCCCCCCCCCCCCCCAGCTGTTATAGCCGCGCCGTGGCAGCGTTGTGCGTTCACCGATGGGCCGGCGCAACCATAACAAACACAGCTGAATCTGGGGTTTACATTTCAGCGGGGTGACGGCGCACGCAGCGTCTGGGTAGGAACCTGGGGAAGAGGAGCCCCAGGGGGCCCCGGGGGGGTGGGGCCTCGTCTGGCTCGCTGCCAGCGCGGCGAGAGCAGCCGCGGCAGGTGGGACCAGACGCAACGGCTCATGGACGCGTACGTACGGTTGTGATACGCGGCAACAGGGCGTGTTTTACTAAAGTGGGTGAAGCCACGGCAGGCCGGTGAATAGGGTGTGGGACATCAAGTCCAGGATGGAATCACGGTGACATGTTCTTTGAAGAATGAATGCCGCCAAGCCCGAAAAACTACGCGCTGCCACTTTTGAAGTCAACAAAACCTCGACAGACCATATTTGGTTTAACTTGCAAATAAAATAACAGTCCTGTAATATTCTCTGTCCAGCAATTCGCACGTATCCTCTCATCTGCAACTAAAAACAAACACGCCCTCAAGATTCCTGTCTGTTTTTACTTGACTGTCTGCTGAAAGATTTTGCCGCTTAAATTCCTTCACTTCCTTTTGCCGATTTTGGGGATGAAAATTGAAAAACAAAAGGAAAAGCGATCCCAGAGGTTTGCCTGTAAGCTCATGCTCTCCACTCGTCGCCGTATCGCTTTCTCTTTTCGTGGGTTTATTTCCATAACTGCGAGGAATTTTTGGACAACACCTATTTTGTGGAAAGTCTCCCCCCCCCCCGACCCCAAAAGGTTTGTCCGCGTAACCTCAGGGGAGCAGCCGGCAACTCCTGTAATTGGAGAAGATTGAGCACACACAGAGAGAGACCGTAGCCCGGTGAGCTATTGAGAAGCCCCGAAACAAAGATTACCAGATGTTTACCCGGGCCGGGCCATATGTGAGGTGCTCGCCCAACGTGTGTGCGAAGTGTGTGAGCGGCAGACAGAAGGAGGCTGAACCTTTGACCCGCAGTGTCCATTACAGGTACAGAAAAAAACAGTAATCGCAATTGACCGTGAAGCCAGTGCAAAACAATGACGTGTTACCCTCTTTTGGTTTTCCTCTAGAAGGAAATCTAGTGTTCCTCGGGATATCACTCAGGAATCCCTTTTTCACTGATGGAAACCATGGAGCCGTCAAAACAGGGCTCAGTAATTCTGCTGCCTGGTTCCAATTAAAGCTTTGAATATCAAAGGCAATCTCTCCCATTTTGATGTGCATGTTTTATGAGTTCCCGGTTTATTTTGACGGAAAATTTGTGGGTGGAGCGCCGGCTAATTGGTACGGAAAACTTGCACCTGTGGTTGACCAATGTTTTGAGAGTCAGAAACATTGAATATTTGCGTCTTTTTTTTGCTAGCGAGAAGGAGCCCAGCTTTATCCCCCAAACAATTCCCAGACTGGATCTGATTTGTATGATTGTCGGAACAATAAAGTCACACGGTGGTTGCGATTCTTTCCAGTCTTGCACTTCGCGGCGCAATCAATCAAGCGCAGGGCAACGAGGTCGGTCACTCGTCGGCACCATTTACAAACCCTTAAACTATTCACTTACCGTAAGATGCTGGCAAAAACAAGACGGAAAAAAACAAAAAAACTGAGATTCCAGTCGGATCTTAGTTAAGGTAAAAGTTCCTATTGTTGGTGATACTGACAGCGATCATGTAGATGACTAAACCATCGCCCGTGAGAGTGTTAACAATTATCATCTCGTTGTTTTTTTGCAGCACGCGTCGACCCTTTTGACGCGTCCCGTATTACGTCACAGCGTTAATGAAAGAGGAGGCCGAGTGATTGCAACTGCCGCACTCACGCGATGCGCTTGATGCAGGTTCCCCTTCACGACGAGGGGGGACTGTTAGCTGCTGTTTATGTGCGTGTGTGGGGTGGATGCATCAGGACATTCCTTCTCCTCTGCTCGGAGAGACGTGGAATCACCGTGTCTATAAATATATATATATATATATGACAGAGTGCGTCACTCCCTGCTCTGCTCTCCCCCTCTGTGGTTTTCAAGACTCCAGGGAGATCCATAAGTTACTGCGGCGTCCTGTCGTTAGCGGTGAGCTTTAGTCTCCAAATTGGAGGGGTAAATCATTAAATGTTGTTCCCATCTGCAAACGGGAACGCGCGTGATGAGAGTCTCCCTTTTAATAAAGCGGCCGGCTGACGCCTGGTTAACGATGCTAAGTGACTTATGGCCGCAACTGATATGAGAATATTCCTTTTGCAATCCAAACTGCGTCGTCGTAAAAGAACAGCCAGCAAATACAACAGATCATGATCTATATCGCTAAAGAATATTTATTCGACGCTTTGATGGTGCACATCTGTTGAAAGTGTACATCTGGGCGTGATCTTATATCATGTCAAGGTGTTTTGATCGAAAACAGACTCCAGATCAGATCCCAATAAGATGAGTCTCTTCTCGCCTGTGTTCTTGAAAGGAGTCTGTTGAAATATGAAATGATTAATTTTCCCACATTAATGCAAATTAATCAGTGTCACATGCTGCAGCGGACACTTATTGTTAAGTTCCTTTACTCGATAATACTGGTTTGGTATTTGCAACTCGTCTTCCAGAGGCGTTCGACGGACCTCTGAGAGCTGATGGAAAGTACAGTTTGGGTTTGTGAGGTGAAGCAGTCGGGGGGCCGTTGGGTTCTACAATCCTCGGATTACGGAACACGCCTTACTCATGACAACATCCCAAACGGGCTGATACCAAAACCAACCATCTAATCCTAATTACTTCATGTCTCCACAAACGAAGCGGGGGCCAACGTAGATGTCACAGTTTTGCGTAAGCAGTAAATCAAGAAAATGACTTTCTTGCACGATATCTGAACTGGTTTGGACTCCTTGGCCATAATATTTCTCTTCATGGCTGTAGACCCTTATTAACCCTCCCTCATTGTTTTAGTTTCATATGCCCACTGCGCACCCCTATCCCCATTTGTCTTTCCAGGTGTTGAATGAAGTTATTCAATCTCTGTATTATGTCCCGTTATTCGGTTGAAGTCTTTAAACGTGCACACCTGCATTCTCCCTTTCCAACCGGCATCGATTATGTGAATTCACGGGACACATCGGGCCTTTTTGCAGTCCATTAAAAAACGTTTCTTCGAGAAGCCGAGAAGCAGCAGACGACTGTTCAACCATGACAGCATGTCTGGTTTCATTGTTAACCCTCCTTTGTCAGCTCACACATCACACCCTCATAACAACTGTCAATGTCCTGCACATCATTGGGAGTCAGATTCGCTCTATGAATAGACCTTCCCGCCTGGATCGGAGCCAGCTCGTCTTCCCTTGCTCTTGAGGAGCGACCCGTCCTCCGCCGAATGCTTTGGGGTGATGGAGTTGATCTTTCTGCTTCTTCCCCTCAAACTGAAGCCCCATCTGGGATAATTTCTCTACAGTGACAAAGCTGTAATTTAAGACTGCTGGAGACGGTGACCTCTTGTGATTCACGCTTACGCTGCAGTGTGTGGGGGGGGGGGGGCAGGGTTTTTTAGGCCCACCCGCAACGGGAACGCAAGTATTTCCTCTCCATAAATCAAAACGCACTCGCTGTCTGTCTGGGGGGCTTTCAATGGGAACAGAGTACGTTCGTTTTAAAAATAAGGGGCTCAAAATAACTTTTTTTTTGTTCTGCGGTGGATTTGCTCTCACACACATCGCACGTATAGTGTGTACTTGTTGTTTTACGAAATAGCTGTCAGAAAATTTGACCGAAAACTAGTGCACTAAAGAAAACAGAAAGGTATTTTTTTTTAAATACAAGCGCCAAAAAGAATGCGGCTCTAATAACCAAAATCTCTTTTGAAATTGATCATTCAAGCCGATGATCTTTAACACAATGATTGCTGCATTCGCGTTTAAGCTCTGCTTTGGTCTCTGGCCTGTGGAGGAAATGTCTGCCTGTCTAGCTGGTTCCGGACTCGCGCTGGGCGGGTGGCGTGTAGTAAGTTCTCAGGGCTTTTCCACTCAATAACAACGATGAGAGCGCTGAGAGCGAAACCAAAACACTGTGTTAAAAGGAGATAAAACAATGAGCTAAACTCACTCACAAATCTATTGTTAATAACATTGATTATAGTGGCGTTGACATGTTTTCAGGATCTGAGGAACGTGTGTGTGTGTGTGTGTGTAGAGTACAGCAGTCTAATCGAGTTACTGTGAACAAACACAGTGCACTTCAGTTACTGTTTACCTTGACGATTAAATCGATTGACGTCAGCTGACAAAGTTTTTTTTTGGTCTCGTCCGGTCACTTTTATTAACTCCTCTCCACAAGCTTTCCGACGCGCCGCGCGTATCAAGATCCCTCCTCCCGTCACGTAAAAGCAATCACCGCTATTTTCCCTGTAATGAGATTCTCTGCAGGGACCCGAGGTTATGGAACACACACAAAGGCAAAGTCATGACAAAATGTGCGCCTAATGTCAATGACACCACGTCTCGAAAAATCTAAAAGCCGGTCACGTCCCTGAGAAAATATCAGGGAATAATTACGCGTTTCCTTTGAGATACGGAAACGACTGAAACGTGTGTTTTGAACCTGACGCGTTACTGGACGCCTGTTTAGTGACTGGAATGGAGAGAAAGGGGAAAACAATTAAACAAACGATTACGCTGAATGTAACTGGCGCGTACAGAATCCGCCTCGTTGGCCCCAACGTGTGCTGCTTAGCTGGGAGAAAACGTCAGTTGACGGCGGGCGCACATATTCCAGCGCAAAACATCCCACTGGAGGACGTCCTGGAACGATTCGGCCCAAGCGTCTGGCTGAGACTCCGCAGAGCTGCGTGCGTGGGTAATTGGTCGAGCAGCAGAGGAACGACCTTAGGTTTAGATTCAGGCAGTTAGGAGGCCTTGGAGACGTCCTTCATCGCCGGGCTCTCCCTCATGCGCTTATGCTTTGACGCTCTGCTCCTACTTTGCCGCTGGGGAAGTGCGCATTGACCTTATGGTGCCTGTGTAATGACAGCGCGGGGGCCCATGTGATATAAGCGCCGTGCTAATTCTTTCATTAACGCAGTTTTTATTCCTCATGCAGGGCGGGGACTCACTTTACTGGCTCCCCTCGGTGTCTGCGTGAGTTCATTTCCAACACTGAGATCGTATATAGAAACGTCCATCGTTGGAGGGATGACCGTCAGGGTGAGGCCTTCATAGATGCAACAGAAGAGGCAAGAGCAAGGCCCCGGCGATCCACTCCCCCCCCCCATTCGATCCGGTCGATATACAGCACCCCTGGTGGCTGTAAGCGGAGGGAGCTCCCCATCGGTCGGCGGCGGAACGGAGTCCAGATCCAGACAGCCGGGGCTGTTAGCTGGGGGAAGCCGTGTTCTTTGCAGTGAGGTAATACCTCAGACATCTGCAGCAGGTTCTAATTATGCCAGAACAGCCCAGCGTCTGGCTGCGATCGGCCTGCGAGGAATGGCCAACACAAGCCGCTCTACTCCTCTCCTGTGCGCTAGGCGCAAAGGCCAAGGGGCGGTGCCCATACCGCCCCGCCGGCGTCATCGGCCGTGTGTTTTGACTCTCTAATGTTGAAGGCAGTGCACTGAAATGTAGCTTCCCTGTTGAATGTTGAGTTTAAAACAGGGAGACCTTTTAACCTTTGCCTGTGCCACAACACAAGGTGGTGCTACCGTATCTCCGGGTTCCGTTGCTATGCAGTAGCATCTCTGCAACCAGTGCCGCGTGTTTAAGGTCAGGGCTGTTTCCGTAATCTCTGCACAGGAATTGACTTCCCGTTAGCGGTGGAACGACTGAAAACATCATCCTGTAACAGGACTACAGCGCCTGAGGGGGGACGCATTCCCAGCAGTTACAGCGACTTCATTTTCTTGTGTGCAGTTGACTCAAATATCTTTGATCCCCACCCAGCTCGGAGGGTTCTCTCATAAAAACATAGCATGGAAAATGTTGCATAATTAAAATGATATTTCCTTCCATGAGACTAAATTAAGGGTTAGTCAACAACACCCCGCTTTTAAAACAAGACGGTTATACTTTGCAGCAAAACCCTTTATTTAAGTGTGCCGTAAACTGTAAGTCGCCAGTGATTAACACCAAAACATCTGCTGCCATGGTAACCGATCGGCACACTGCGTAACGGGGATGGATGTGTTATGGCGCGGATATGCCTGGCAATTATGTCTAATCTCTTTAAATTGTTCTTTTGCGAATGACTGTAATTCTGCTTCATTAAAGAGTCGTAGGTTGGAAAAGCCTGGTGACATGTTTGACTCCTGCGGGTCCGTCACATTCCCGGATGCCCTCGGTGACACGTGAACAGTAGCTGCACGTACGATCCCGAGCTTCGATTGCGCACGGCAAAGTGGCTGACTGACCTCAGATCTCTTCATTAGCGGCGCTTCGGGGGACGAGAGAAGTCCCTCTGTGCCCCCCCCCCCCCTTACAGAAGTACAGTGGTGACAGTTTAATGGCCTCCGAGCTCAGGGCGCCACACCCTCGCCGCTCGGTGTTAAAGACCCCTTTCCCACCCGAGCACGTGACGTCAGGTGCTTGAGCCCACTCTGCACAGCTTTTTTCGGATTGGGGGGGTTAAATTCCATTATTGTGCGTGACTGCGAATGGAAATTCTGCAGCCATCGCCGTCAAGGGCTCCTAATGTTAACATTTATTTTCATTTATTTATGCTGGTCAGTTAGAACGAAAAGGTATTTTCACCTTGATATGCCTAAATGAATCAAACGCTGGAAAGCCAAGTCCACGTTTATCATGCTTTTGGAAGAACTTCTCCGCTTCGATGAGGAGCTCATTCCACTGCAACTCCTTTCTATGACGTCCACTCTGAATATTCACACACTTTACCCTTCAAGCATTTTCCAAATAACATGACCGCTTTTTCCTGTCAGGCTCGGCGAGCAATCCTCATGGAGAGTTACAACCTACAGACTTTCTGTCTCTGCCGTATATATATTCCACAACATGGGGACGTGGTTGAGAAAGCTGTTGAAAGTTTCGCTAGACCCTCAGCAGCCCCTGTGGCCTGACAAGCCTCTCGCGTGAGACACTCCAGATGGGATTCCACACTTAGAGCCGTCCTAATGACCTGGAGTATCACCAGAACCGTAAGTGAAAACCTCTGATGCGACGTGGCGGGAAGGAACATCATTAATAAAGATAATGAAGCAGATGGGCGCTCTAATGGGTGGCTGGAGTAAAAGCCGAGAAGTCGGTCAGGGGTGAGCGCATTGGGTGCGCTCAGATATGAAACCGGATGCTTACAACTGCATGTTTTTGACCTTGAATGACCCCAGTAAACACACGCCAGAGAGCTTCGCCAAAGCTGGGTCGATTAGTGTGCATCTCATCGCGCTGGTGGCCACACGTGACTGATGTTTCATGTGACAAATTGGCAGGGCAGAGATGTTGCTTTGGCCAAGGTGGGGGAAACCTTGTTGGAAAATGAGAAAAAGCATCCAGTTACACGACCGCCTCACTTGACAAAGGTTCAGGAGCCAAAGAGGTCAGGGAGGCCCACAGACAGAACATCTGCATGACATGACTTTAACATTTATTGCCGGAAAGTAGAAGCATTTCATCAAGTCTTTCTGAAAATGTAAATCTTTACTTCTAAGATGTCACATCAAAGAAAGGAGAGGGGTCCATGTGGGATGAGGGGCCTTTTTTGGCATCTGTGCCCAGAGGCCTGTCAACCTTTTATCCATACATTGCCAGCTTCCTTCTGGGGGGTATTCTTTTGGATTTGTTCACTTTTAATAGAGCAATGGAGGCATCTCTTTACAATGGGGTCAGCTTTTATTTGCACAGGGAAACACACGTATGGGAAATTTCGATTTTCATTCTAAAATGAAGGAACTCCAGATGGACAGAAGACATCTTGGATTGAAAAGTTCAAATCAAAAGCATTTAATAAAATGCGGTGTTGTGCTAAAAAGAACATCTCTGGTTTCTGCAGCTCATTGACCCCCCATAGTGACCGTCTCGTGCCTCCACCAGCGAACTCCTAGAACAATGGGTGCCTGCAGGTATTTATACAGATCAGTAAAGGTGTGAAAGGTATTGTCCACGCCCCTGGACATGTGACGCCTCCTGGTGAGTTCAATGTAATTCGGATTTTGAATGTCTCTCAGTCAACATCAGTTCATCAAGTATTACGTGCATGCATTTCGGTTGGTTACATTACATTGAACACAATCGTAGCTCTGCATCGGTGTTATTCTATTGATTACGGTTTGAAAGTTGCCGTGGTGTTACACCTGGTGTAACTAAATGCATTTGATTAATTATTAATGCATGAACCGGGTCGTCAGTTTATTTCTAATGAAACCAACATGAGAGCAAAGGCACTCTCGTCAAGTAAACACCCGTAAACAATGCAGGTTTACAAAATAAGCTTGCAGATGTTTTTGTGAGGAAAGAAATGCAGTCAAGACATTTAAACTTCAAGGATACACAACGGGTTTTCTGGCCTTTAAAAAAATCCATCTCACATATGCACTTTGGATTACGTCCAATCTCCATTTAGATGATCTGAGAAGTTCACTGTTGGATGAAACTGAAAACACTAAAACATTCAGATAACAGAGATTATAAAAAGATCGTTTGGAGCCTGATCTACAGTTTGCCTCCACATTTTCAGCCCTGAGGCCTGGAGATAGAGCCCTCTGAGAAGGGAAGCGGTGTGTTGATACGCCCAGGAGCAGTGGAAAAAAAGGCCTGTGTGAACTGTCAGCACCAGATAGACACAGGAGCAGCTAATCTGCTCCCAGCCCAGCATTCACTGCCATGTGCCACTTCCCCTTTCGCTGACCGACTTCCTTCCGTGTGCGCACAGACGGAGGCGGAGACGGTCTGGAAGTACCCGCGGCTGGAAATCCCGAGACGGAGACGGTTTACCGAGCATCGGTTGCGATCGAACACGGGGAAACGCACTTCCTGGCAGAGCGACCCCCATTTGGGAAAAACCTCTTCGAATGCAGACGTCAGTGTGTGTCGCCTACAGATTGAAGACACGATGTGAACACACAACTGTATTATCTCATCCTGTACGCTGGGGGAGGTGTTGACATGCAGCTTTGGCTGTACCATACATTTCCAGACGATGGCGAATGTGCAATAGAGTCAGTCACCCCTGGCTGATTGAGTGAGAGCAGCAAATGAAGGATTGTTTGCTCGGTGACTGAGATCTGGAGACGGATTGAAGATGGACAGCTGCGAAAGAGACCGAACCCCATGAAAAATCACATCCTCTACTGTAAATCTCTCATTTAAGACGCTTTGATTCCTTTGAACAAAGGTCTCGAAGCTGCCGTTCCCCTGGATGCTTTCACACAGGTGCGGCCCGAAGCATCTTCCTGTTGTGGCCGACACGGTGACCTTATGGGCTTCTGCTGCCCGCGAGGCGGTCCGAGAGCTGGTCTGGAGACAGATCAAAGTGGCAATCATGCCCCACCAACAGAGATAAATACACACTTCCTCTCTTCCCTTTCACACTGCTTTTTCCCACACTACTCAAACCCCCATGCTGCAGCAACGCCAGCTCAGAGGAAACGACAAACCACATCAAGAGGCTCGCCGTTGCTTTGACAGGAGAGCCTCGCGCCAGCCTTCAGGAGAGAGTAAGGACGCCGCGGCAGCCATTAGAGGGGATACAAGTTATTTGTATGTCTTTTTAGAAAATGCTACCAGCAAAGCACATCTCGTTCTCAACCATGCGTGACCTAGATTGACGCTAGATGCTTAAAACAATGCCATTAAGTCAATATTTACGTTCCGCAATCCTTCATAATTTGCTCATTCATTTCGCTAATTGTGTTTAATTTTCTGTGCTTTTTGTGCTCCACACTTTACCTACAGAACAGTTGCTCATAATTGGAGGTCAGTGCTTTTTTCCTATAGTAAGATTGATACCGTAGATATTCTCAGAATGAGCACAGTTCCCAAAATGTTATGTTATTCCTTTCGGCTGGAGGCCTTGAATTAAACCAGAAACTGAGCATTTGTTATTTGTGTGAATGTAATTTATTGACTCGACACCTGCACTAGTTGATTGCAGTTCTTCACAGGCAAATACCCCCCTAATGGGTTCCTTTTACAGCCTATTAGGTTGCTGGCGGTTCCTTGGAGTTGCAATGCAGCACACCAGAGTGGATTTAAAGCGCGTGTAAATCCTACCCGCTTGAGCTCACCTGAGCCTTATAGAACCAACAAGCCCTTACCTAGAAACATCAATCCTGGCAAACCGGTACTTCAAAAAACGTTTGACAAAGTAATGATGATACATTTTCTTCTTCCGAGGTCTCACGTGGTTTCATTGCCCATTCCGTCCGTCCTTTCTCATCCCAGACCTCCGCTCTGCTCTGCACGCGCGCCTCCGTCCTTGACGTAAAAAAAAAAAACACAGCTCTGAAACAAGTTGTTTTTCTGCGTTTTGGCCTTGGTGCTTACCTGTTTCCTCGATCTGCGTCGAGCAACAACAGCTCCTCTCATTTTGAGTCACTGGTGGTGTAAATCAACCCCCCCCTTCAGACCGATGTTCCTTCTGAGACACGTACTTGTCATGGCAAATGTACGCCAGCTGCACAGAAAAAAAAACTCTCCTCGAGCATGGAATTATGTTTGGGCATTCCCTAAAGAGCTGCTGTTTGTGTTTTCTTTTGGGGATATGCGAGGCCACCCAAAACAAAATGTTATATTATTCCACTGCTTTACTACAAACAAGAGCAAGCGCCAGAACCTGGACTGTGCTCCTCTTTTATGCTTCTCCTCAGGAAATCAACCCATGTTTAAAAGTTCCTCCACCCTTTTGGAAATATCTTTGTGCCGTTGCTGGTCATAAGCAACGGGCTCAACAAGCAAATAGAGTTTGACAATGCTTCCCAAACCGACATCGGAGTGTTTGAACCATTCTGCTGATTTGTCTTCTGCAACACCCTCAGACTGTTTGTGATTCGACGAGTCCAGAAGAGCACGTTGCAGAGCGGGCGAGCGGAGCCTCGGTGTGCGATAGCCGGGTCCAAATGGAGCGACCGGGTCATTCAACCCAAATTAACATTTTATATTTGTATACACAGAAACTACACTTATGCCCAGAACACATCTGAAAGTGGATGTGCTCTGTATTTAATGAACCATTTCTGTCTTTTATGGCCGTCCACAGTTTGGATAACTCGTTATAACCCACATTACGCCTGTTGAGTTATAACATTGATAGATTGGTAAAAAAGTACATGATCTGTATGAAGATAGGGATGATTTATTTTGGTCACTCACAGGGAAGACCATTTACGCCATTCGAGCGCGCCGGCTGCTTCCGCGCGTGGACGGATACCAGAAGTACCAATGGCCAATGAGAAACAGGTGGCCGGAGAGAAGTAAACGAGTTGTAAGGACAAAGTGTAAATTGCCGCTGGCAATAATTGAAGTGCTTTCATAAGGGACAAGGGACAACTTAAGGGACAACTTATTCCAGATAGGACCACGGCCTCCTGGGCCGCATCGACACTACTGGCTCTCTCTGATCGCGGCCCACTGGGCCTAATGGGTCTTATGTCACGTCGCTGTTCGTCATCAAAGAGCATCGAGAACCTCGGCTAGCGCCGCTGTGACAGTGGAGGGTATGTCGGAGAGAAAAGGAGGCCTCTGGCTTTGGGGCGATCGGTTTGTTTGTTTTTCTTTTAGTTCCTTTGTGGCTCTTTTAAAGCCGTTGGCAGGGGATGATTCCGCCTGGCAGCCCCCCCCCCCCCTCTCTACCGCACACCTTCCCTCTTGCCATCCGTAATTACCACACTGTTTCGAGTTCGAGCCTGTCCAAAAGCCACTGCAGGTCTGATTTTTTTTGGCTTGGCTCCTCTCTGACATGCCTGGGAAGGGCAAGGAAAGGAAATGGGTGGACCAGCCGCTCTCTCCCCGTTCCCCCAGAGCAGGCCTGCATGGGAGAAGCCAGCCCAGTGTTTTTCGACTCGGCCCGAGCTTGTAAGGGAGCACAGCCCATCTGGATCTAATAAATCCTCCATGCGGCTTCACAACTGGAATTGCTTGGCCTGTTTGGGGACGTGATCACCGTCCGATACGGTCGTTTTTTTTTTTTTTTTGCAAAACAACAGGGGAGATCTTGAGAGCGGTTGCCAACGCCATCAGACCCGTGTGGTCCCCGAAAACCTTTTCTACTCTGAAGAGCGTAAAGCTCGCCCTGGGTAGACCCCCAAACTCCTCCGGGGATGGGTGATGGATGTGTGGTGTGACGGTGACCGTATTGTAAACATGCATTCCTGCCAACGGTGGGCAGCGTGTCCCTGCGTCTTGCTTCAGGACTCGCGGTATTCCGTCGAGCAGGCAAACGGGTCATGGTCAGACCAGCACTATTTTCTTTAATGAGTCTTAAGTGCTCACTTAGCCAATTTGTATTTTCATTGCGCAGGTTTAGGTCAAGGACATCTTCTTGACACAACACCTGTGAAAAGCAAAAAGGAAAGAAAACCTCTTTCGACGCGACCGCTCAAGTGCTAATCTTCTCCAAACTCGACTAGGATTTGCCTTCATTGTGGTATATTGTTTCAAACATTTCATTCAGAAGAAATAACCCTCGATCGGTCTCCCCTTCAGACACTCACTCTATTTTGCTTTTTTAATGAATGATAGTACGGGCGCACCAAAACAACACGCTACGCCGTCCACAGCCCGCCAGATCATTAGGTCATGCACCTCTCTGTTGGTAATGTCTGCCTCACGATCCCAGGCATTTATTTATGACCTGTTGGCTGCGAGAGACCTGCTGACTCGCACTGGTGAGGTCAAAGCCATCAAAGTGACCTCACCAGCAGAGACAACACAACATCTGTCCTCATCTTTCACACCTTCGGTGGCTGAGTTTCCTCAGACCTCCCTGCCTCTCCCCGCACTCACTTCCCTCTAATTAGAAACAGTTTGATTTAGTGCTCCGAGCACGGTAGACGAAATAACAGGAGTCAAGCCTATTAAGACCTTAGAGGGGGGGGGGGGGGGGGGGGGGGGGGGAATTTACAGCGGCGGTGTTTTTACGGATCAGGGTAATGCATTTGAAACGACACTCCACGTTGAGCGACAGAATCAGACAGCGGCGGGCTTAATCACATGACGGGAAGTAGAAGGAAACAGTTGTTATCTTCCTATATAAGCTCGTCCACTCTGCCTGCCGGCTGACATCAGACCGCCAAAGCCTGTGCGGAATGTGTGGGACGCCGTGGTAGCGCCTATTCCCCGTTTAAAGACACATGTACTGTATTAACAGTAGCAACCTCTTTTTTTTCGCGTGTGTGTCTCTCCTCAGAAGTGAAACGGCATCTTAAAAGCGAAGCGCTCCATGCAGGTGTCAATCAGTTGTGCATTAATAATATAACAATAATGAAATGATATCCCACAGGTATTATCCTGTAATTAAAATGGGTAATAATAGGATTTGGGTGGTGGTTTACGGGCAGGAGACCACACATTGGGTAAGCTCGTATTGTACATGCTTAATCTGATTAAATCTTTAAACGTGATTCATGAAAAAAGAGTGACACAGACTTCACAGGAGTGTTGACATCTGCAGGGCTTTGTTCTTACAGTCGCCCTGATGGGGCAGGGCTATTAATGTTGCTATAATTCTCCATGCAGCAGCTTTAAGAGACATTTTTTGGTGGATTTACACTCCGACATGGGCTGACAGAAAGTCAGTGAGCTGCTGGTATGGATTTGCAACATCTGGTTCTGGATCATTCGGGTTCACTAAATCACAGCAAAATAAAATAGGACTTGTGCTCCGAGGCGAGGGAGTGATTCATCTGCGTCTGATGAGGACGGGCCATTGTTATTAATTTCTGGGAATGAATCATACTGGGGTTGGTGCTTTGCGTTACTTGCGCTAATTAATGTGACAAGGGCCTCTTCTGGCACCTTTCTGTACTGGTAAACATGATCATTACCTCATTTGAAGAAGTTATGCAGCTTCCTGTCAAACATCCTGTGATCTACAGGGACTTGAAACTAGCTGAGAAGTTTAACCTTTTTTTTCCCCCCTCCATACCAAACTGGTATGAGCGCTTTAAGTGTATCACTGGGGTAAATTCACACCAGAACTTCCCTCTCCATTTTCCATGCATTTTTCTGTGAAGTGTGATATCGATCACCCATTGACTTTTAAAGGAGACGCCCATCAGCACAACCTGACAGGCGAAGAACAAAGCCCCTCATTCCTTCCCTCTTATCTGTTCTGAATCTGTGCACCGAGTTCCTTCATGTGGCCGCTTTTGTTCATTTTGTCCGTTGAACTGTTGGCCCTTGTGGCTTGCCTGAGGAGAATATTCATGCATCTTTCCTTCTCTTTGTATCCCAAAACTCTGCCGTAATAAATTGTCTTAGCACGGTGGTAATAACAGAAACATCTGAGGGCCACATGGGATGCAACAGACCTCTTTGCCTTTTAGACCAAGAAATTAGAATTCATTTCTGCCAGAGGATAGATAGCACAATATACTTTGGAAAAATCATCCTCTTTAAGTTTAGCAAACCAATATGTACGTGTGTTTTTTTTTCTTCTTTTCTTGCAGGAATGAAATCTTTATCTTAAAGGGTGACAGTATAACACCTGGTATGTATCAGTAAATTGAAGGGAGGAAAGGGAAAGCCATATGTCCACCTTCCGTCTTCAAAGCAGCCAGAATGTGTATCTAAGTGCATTCAAAGATTGAAACAATCCAAAAAGGAAATTTATCACTGAGCTGATATTTCTGGGCTCTTAAGGATTTAGTTTCATAAACATTGGATGCTGAATTCTTTTTTTTCTCACACTGATGCCATTTGAGCTCAGGCACCTGCATCTGCCAGACGGTTTTCTGTGTATTTGCCAAGCATGAGTTACTGTAATAGTTTCAGTAAAGCCATATTGATAATGCCATATTCTAATACATCCATGTGGATGTGCATCCAAAACTGGTACAGCAATGGTTTTACTTTTTTTTTTTTGTTAACAGTTAAGAAAAAAGATTGATACCGCTCTCATGTTTGTATGACAATTATGAAGCAGCCTCAAATAGCAAAAGGCATCTTAGCCTAGCTTAGCATAAAGACTGGTACGCTAACATGTTTATTAGGGAGCTTTAGAAAAGCTAACAGAAGGATTCTTTTACCATCAGTCAGCAAAAATGTCATTCTCAAACAATGAAACCGCTGTGTGAACTAAGTTTTGAGTATTCCTTTATATCGGATTATATTTGCATTTGTACATCACAAACTAGGATATGTCAACTCTACATTAGCCTCCATTTTTTTCCATTCACACATGAGAGTTATATAGATATTTCCCTCTAACTCTCATCCGGAAAAGAAACCACACCAAAATGTCCAACTGTTTCCACCATGCTCAGATTATTCCGCTGGAAGACAATCATGACACAATTGGGATCCTGGCTGGATCACGGTTTCTTGACCTGTACTCCCCGTTTGTAAAACAGGCTTGACCATAAAACATCTCGCTGGCTGTCCAGTTCCCCCCCCTCGTTTTCCACCAACTGTGACATGATGTTGATAGGGTTTTTAATGGTCTTCCTGTGTCCCATGGTCCGCCTCTATGAATCACGCCCACTGCAGCAGGCTCTCCGGACAGCGAGGTGTCATTTCATAATAAATAACATGTGCACGGTGGTGGGGGGGCCGGATGATAAGTGGACAGATAGAATCATCATTTACTCTGCTGGGAAAAACAAATACATATGGTAGTTAGATAAACTTCAAACAGCGTTCGGACATCCTGAGACCACAGGGCTGCTTTGCGTGTCTCTTGCGGGACCCGGAGAGGAAAGAGAGATTTGGCTGTGTTTAGAAAGCAGAAGTCTCCCCTGATAAGGTATATTTAAGATTTCTACATAGAGATAAATATATTTGTTGTGTTCTGCTGCTTTTAATGATGCAGTCCTTTCAGAATCGCTGTAGCAGTACAAATATTTACCATGCTAAATTTACAATCATTTAAAATGTTAAATATTTGTGTTCTCCCCCATTCAGGGATTGGTTAAGTTGGCCGTATCTCACAGAAACACATGAAAAGAAAAGGTCGTGACTGCTTGACAGTTGCTTCACGTACAACGCATACACCTGTGTGTGCGTCTCCCGGAGATGGTGACGTAGCGCGCTGCGGTAGGCGAGACGGCAGGTGGATGGACAAAAAAAACACACTCGCCTTTCTAAGCCAAAAGAAAATTCTGGATTAAAAAAAAATACTAAATTGTTTCAACCCTATGCTGTTCAAGAAAATGTGCTATCCTCTCCCTGGCCTAGACATGCTATTTAATATGCAAAATATAAAATGAATAGATCAAGATGTTTGTTTTAATTTAGATCAGAGTCTTATACTTCAAATCTGTGTTCTCAAAGTGTCAGTTTGACTCATCTTCATTGATAAAGATTAAAAAGAAGATTTGGATAGTAACAATAAAGTGTACAATTATTCAAAAATTCAAAAATGTTTAAATCAGTGAAACAAAGACACAAATACAAACATTGACGGAGGTAATCCTTTACCTCCATCCTTTCTCTGTGAAAGTGGCCGAAGGTGTCTCGTGGCCCTCCACCCTCTCGGGGCGACCTCCGCCTGCATGTGAGGCATCCGTCAAGCTTACACCAACAGACAGCATCGTCACCATCCTGACGGAGGCATGGACAGTGAGTGATGGTTTCCCCTGCGCAGCATTCGGCCCACAGAGGAGGGGAGTTTCCCCCGAGGCACCGCACGTCTGTCTGGTACCTGCGAAGTCAAAAGAAAACACTAAATACTGTGCATCTCTATTCCGTACATGGAAACATGGTGGGAAACAAAATTCGGGATACCCTCAGAGCTACCATGGGAACGTGATATACACATCACGCCCGCCAGAATGTGAACAGACCAAATAAAGTGAGTCACTGATTCTCACTTTTCATCCCTCCATCCATTCTGCATCAGCAACATTTACGCTAAAGAAAACAAGTGGGCCAGAGAGCGCTGGGTGGGTTTATGCTTCAGTTTCAACATTGGCTTTGCTCTCATAAAAAATTGGGTGGGGGAAAATGTGACGCCCAGTCAGCGTCAGGTGAGTCATTTTATGTGGCAGTTCAGGTTGCAGTCGGTCCAAACCGCCCGCATCTTCTTGTGGCCAGCGTAGGTCAAATGCTGGTTGGGGAGAGAAGGGGAAAAATGAGGGAGAGTTAATTCATTCTGGCCTTTGACAGGTGTGTTTTATGTTTTTGGGAGTTTACCTAAATCTTTGCTAGGCAGGAGGCGAGTCCCCGGCCGCTCAGCCAAATGACTGCATCTGTCGCTGTGAGGCTTTCAAGGCCTCTTTGCCTAATTTTGTGGACAATCTGCTGAAATGTTGTTTTGGGAGAAAATGAGGTTGATTAAAATCATGTCTCATTTTTCCGCTCGTACCGCTGCGGTCTGAGACGCAATTTGTTGCGACAGTACATTTGATTGTTTTTCAAATAAAATAGCGGCTGAAGTCGGCTCATATCGTCTCGTTAGTGTTACGGAAACAACAAACCTGAGTTGACAACCCAATGCAATAGCTGTTTTTCAGGACCGGAGTTAGAGGATTATATAACTACTTGGGAATGCGATTTGGAAAAAGGCAGCTAGGCTTGTAGCTTGTCATTCAGCTGACATGAATACTTGTTTGCCAAGAAAACGGCATGCTAACGTAATAGCATGCTAACGTAACAGCAGGCTAACGTTAATATCTCCGTAAGGCTACTCGCCGTCCTGGAGCTGCTTTTTGTGCCTTTTTTTAGTATATAAACAACATCCAACATCGCAACGGGAAAGGTCCAAGTTCTTGCTGTTGGACGCCCAGAAAAATGTCAGCTAAACGGAACCACACAGCTTGCATTGCTCCAATTAATTTTGTCACGCTTGTCTGCCCTTACAACAGTAAGTAAAGGGGGCGGGACTTGGGGAGGATCAATTAGCCTCCAGCAGTGTGAAAACGTCAGTGTGGTAAATTTCCCACAAATATTAGGAGTGAGAAATATGCAATGTCTCACAATAAGTAGCAGGTCCAATTAGAGAGGAATTTCCGTGCAGATTATCGAGTGCCGCTGCTCCAAACCAGGTGACGACCATCACAGTGGAATCGGGTAGCCGAAGGTCGGTGGGGGTGGGGTCTGCGTCCCATGTGTTTTTGTTTTAAGAAAAATGTATAAAACTCTTTCTTTCAGAACAGAGAGGTTGACCTGCGCCGCCCCCCCCTCTTCCCACTCTTCCAATCTAGTTTAAGCCTTTAATCAAATGGACATCTGGATTGCATTGTGTGTTGCACAGAGAGAGAGGCCTGATTGCTGTTAAGCAGACCACGCGATGATGTCACTTTTCATTAATAATGACGCTGCCCATAGCACTCGCATTCATCTTCCTGTCCAACAATGCAGGGAGCCACAGGCTGAGGACATGACAATGGCGGCGGACGCTCGCCTCGCCTGAGCTGAGGAAAGAAAGCGGGAGCTGCGTGACAAACTCCTCAGCCCGGCTGACTCCAGAAAGAAAACCATGAATCCAGAAGAAGGAAGACAACACCTAAATGACAGCACATCCAATGACAAGTTGTACTCCACGCTCCCAAAGTCACGCGACATCTTAGCCGCAACTCTATCGCAACGATTGATGGGCTGTGAAGAAAACTGTGGGATGAAATATGTGGGACAATTTAAATAAAAAAGAACCAATATTTCCCCATATTTTATCTTTGTTTGCATCCTCTCTGCATGCTGGGGCAGTGCATTGAGCAGTTAACAGGTTTTGCAATGTTTCCACCAAAAATAGCCCCCGAACACCAATTCTTCTAACTATTCACTGTGAAACCAATTATCTATTATGAATCTATTATGACACTTTGGGGGTTTTCTCATCCGTCCTGAGCGAAAGAGAAAATCCCCCATAGAGGTAAAGTACGACGCAGATATTCCTTATTATGATTGATGAATACCACTCAGGTTTCATTTTGTTTTCACAGTCACGGGTGGACTCGGTTTGAGACCATCATTTCCGTAAAGTCCATCTGTTACTGGTAAATCTATGTCTTTTTCCCAAACTGTGTTGTGACTGGTTTATAGGCTGTGCACCAGGGTCAATGCAGATTAAAAGCAAAATGGAATAAAGAAAAAAAGGAATAAGAATAATCCATTTGAATTCAATGTATATGAGATGCTACATTTCACATCGCACATCGCCGGAACAAATAAGTACACTGAAAATAAAAGAGGCAGTCTGGAACTTGAAAGGGGAACAAAATGTACGAAATGGTTTACTGAAAATATCTTACAAATTAGTCAACTAAAAACATAAACGTTGTTTTTGCTTTATTTTCTCAACATAAGAATATTTTTGTGGCATTAACTTTGTTGTCTCTTTGAAAAACTAAATCTGAAATCAGCAATACAGTTATTGGGTTATTGTTCGATCATGTCAGTCATTTTGAAGTGAAAGGTGAACTTTCACAATTACATAAACATAATATTTATTTTTTTATCATTTTTTTACCTCGTTCTTTTTTTTCCTTACAAAACATAAACTAAAATGTCTCATTGGCATGAATTCAAAATGTTTACAGCTCTATTAAATCATTCCATCCTTTTTAATATAACTAGTGCTAGAGCACATATTTCAGTACAGACATGTGTTGGTTTATATTAAAATGTGTCTGCTAACTTTAGTGTGTAATTGAAAACAGCAGGGGAACTTTTGTTGGGTACTTTTAATATAATATCAGCATGATGGAAAAATCTAATCTTAACTAAATTAAACATCATAAATGTTTTTGATTTTAGGAATAATGATGATGAAGTACTTTTTGTGAAGTTAATGAAATAAGCATATGATCACATCCAAACATAAAACACAGTTATTTAACTTGTCTTAAAACGCTTTATCCGTGTAATGTTTTCAATTTCACTTCAAGGAGCCGAGTGAAATGCACCAGCCTCTATATTTGGACATCTTTTCAGCATTTCAAGACATTCCTTTGCCATGTGCTCTTGAAATAAATTAAGTCTTGATGTTTTGTCCCGTCTGTTGTCAGGCTTGAAAGTTATGTAAATGTGAATTCAAAAGGATTGTCTTATTCAAAAAATGTGATTCTGCAGCTGGTTCGCTTCTTTGCAATTTGAACATGAAACATTTGGACGAACGCAAATCCGGGCTTTTTATTTTTTCCTTTCCACTTACAGAATTCCTGTTTTATGTTATTCATGTCAACGCCGAAATAATTGGAAGTGACTGACATCTTTCTAAACCCTTTTCCTATTGAACAATGCGGCTTCAACTCTTCAAAGGTTCAACAGAACATGGACCTTCTCCAAATTGACTCGGGGTGCAAACAAGAAGGCCCCGCTTCACACATTAATGAGGGAATAGTTACGAAAGTGTTTTGCTTATTATGCCGCTTATCCAAATGAGGAGTGGGACCTTTCAGAAGAGGAAGCTTTTTATCTGTGCCGGGACAGCAGAGCTGCTCTGGAGAGCCTCACTGTGCTTCTCTTATCACCAAAAACTTTAGTTGATTCGGTGCGTAATGGCACTCATTTGATCTCGATGGGGCCGCTGGACTGTCTACTGTCAACTCAGCTCCTCGAGTGTTTCGCCATCCCGCCGATGTGATGGAGTGGACAATTATTATTTTGCAACACGCGCAACATGTGCCTGACCGCGAAAAGCCGGAGGAGTCACTTGGCTCGCCGAGGAGAAGTTGTCAATAATAGCGTGAAAGGTTTTCACCCCATGACCAGCAGAGAATATTTCCACGCAATACTTTCCAGATTCAGAGCAATAAACCGCATGCGTGTCCCGTCCCGCAGCAGATCCGTGCAGTGATGGTACGCAGGCTCTTCTGTCTGTTTGGAGAGGCATCGTTACCGCAACTGGGCTTCGGAAAGAAAAAAAAAAAGAAAGATGAAAGACTGCATCTGGAGCAGCGAGGTGGCCTTCAGCACCGTGGCGTGCAATCCGCTCCATCGTCTCAAAACCTCAAGGTGAAGAGGATGAACTGAAACACGTGTGACCCGGGAGTGATTTCACACCCCTGAGCCGGGTCAGGTCGTTCTCCATCTTCCTTTGTTTCCCGAATGATTCTTTGAACCCGGGGAGGCCGCGAGGCTGCTAACCTCATCACAAACACCACATGAATCTCTCAAGCTATTCTGCTACGCAGCCAGAATAGTTCCATAGCTAATTCACTTCGTTTTGTAATGTGAGAAGTTGATGATAAAAACCGTGTGAATCACCTCACCTGCAACCCAAAGATGTTGGTAGATTTGAATGCAATTCAGAACTAATGAATCATTTAAATTAGGTGAAAAGACAGATGTGCATGATTGAGCCCATTTACTACAAATAGTATATAGTCTTTGTTCATTTATGTCCAAAGGTATCTTGGCCACCCGTCCATCCCAGAAATGATGGTTGTTGTTATTGTTATCTATAAAGAAAGGCATGCATTTGCACGCACGGGAATATCCAGGACCAAACTCCAATTAGTTCATTAACTGCCATTTGTAAAAGACAAAAAAATGTAACCAGGAACTTACAAATATTTGTCATTCTTATCAAAAGGTTGGAAAAGTGTCTGATAAGCGATGTCCCGTGTATAGATGGCGTTATCTCAGTCGAGCCCCACCGTTCCCAGCAGGTTGGCACAAGCAAAGAGAAGAAGAAAGGCAATTAAGGGGAAGCATGCAGATTCCGACGATGACGCGCGTGTCCTGCAGGGCGCCGGTGGTCTGAGCGGTCTGCTCAGATTCTCACAGTGCGGGAAGTCGACATAACCCTTGTGAGACACGAACGCGGCCCAGTAATAATTCCCCCCGCCGTTAATGGCCTTTGGTATATTGTTTTAATAGGGGAGCGGCTCTGACGTCAGCAGGGAGCAGTGTTCTGACTGCTCAAAAGGGAGGGGGGACCAAAAGCTTTCCATTGTCTCAAATGAAGTTGGCAGCGAGAGCCGTTTACTTAGATTCTCCCCGCATGGTGTAATTTGTGAGTGCTACGTTGATAACCTGCATTCGGCTTCGCTCGTGTGTTTGTCTAAGAAAGAGAGAGAAAGAAATGATGGCATGTGCGACTGAGGCCAAAGAGAATAAAATTTCAGCCAGACGCTTAAGTGAATCACCAACTGTGTTGCATGTGAAGTGTACATTTGCGTGACTTGTTGTTTATTGCCCACATTCGGCTCCGTGACTGTCCACCATGTTGGTGCCAAGTCTGAGGCCACGTTCTTAAATCACAACAGGGTTTTTTTGTTGTTTTTTTGGTAGAGAAAGTGGCCGCCCCGCCCGCCGGATAGGTCCGTGTCTCATCCACCATGTATCTTGGCATATAGGACATACAGACATCTTACCCACAAGTTTCCGTTTAAAGGAGTGGATTCGTTTTATGAGATAATGAGCCCTCGCTGCCTCTCTGTTATTCAAAGTACCGCTATTTCTTTCTAATCTTCCTCTCCTCTCAGTTGGTTCTCACTTAAAAGACGCACAACAGCACAACTCGTTGCTCTCGCTACCAAAAGTAGCTGCTCTGTTCCAACAATGTTGGCCTGAGAAAACATGCACGAAGGCTGAAATTCAACCGTGGTTTTGGTTGGACAGGAGATAAAGAGTTTAAACCAAGTAAGAGTGAAAGTGCTTGGCTTATACGTGCAGCTTCAAATGCAAATGTGCTGTGGAACTGTTATTTGAAAAGCCTATTTTTGACGATTGCAGCATTCTTCTAACGCACTGCCATCGGATTCATTTCTTTTTGCAAAAGCTGTGTTCTGAGGTGGGTCACAAACGAGTTTACCTGTGCAGTAATATATTAAATGGAGGATTTAATTCATCAAGACGCATGGACGATTTATATTCAAATTGTTGAGAGGGATCGTATCTTTACCACAGTGAAGATTCCCACCACTGAAAGGTGCATGTGGCTTTCATCATGAATTCCTATCTTTACTTTTCAGGTTTATCACTTACAGGGGCGAAAATTCTATATGAAACACAGGTACAATTTGACTCGAAATTGTGGAATTTCATAACAAGAAACAGCAGTGAACCAAACAACAACCTCATTCTATTATAGTCCCATTGCTTGAAAAAGGGAAATAAACAGGAGGGAAATAAAAATAAAGGATCAACTGGTTCAACCTATTGTCTCCAATCCTCTTGCACCACAAACATTGTACATTTTTCGATTTCAGAAGAAGCGGTTGCGTTAATCTTTTGGAGTAAAACTGAGGAGAATCTCTTCGGGGCTTTCACACGGATGTGCACGCTTCACTTGCACGTTTCGTGGATCCCCGTGTTGTATTTGGCGAGCCGGCCCAGCGCGTAAATGTGTTTGGCAGATCCGTGGTGTAGTTCTGTGACTCATTCACAAGGTTTTACACGTTCGGCCCGAGGAGAAGAACTCAGCTGATTTACAATTTGTCACAGGTGCCACTGCCAATAGGTTCTTTTCAATTATATTGCCGTGCCAATCAAATTTACAAGAGGGACCTCTGAACACCTCGACAAACATAAAAGGGCCAGGCCTTGAAAATGAGATGCCTTAAAATGTGATGACATGTATATTGTTCCTAAGGGGATCGGGCCCTTTGCTTCGCTCCACGCTGTCGAGCACGGAAGTGTGGCCACATGCCAAAACCATCGTCTTTATTATCAACACAATTTCCTGTGTTGTAATGGTGTTCAGCATCTGCAACCTATTGAACACTGGTGAATACCAAACAATAAAGTTGAAAGCAGAGGTGCGTGTATCTGTAGCTCTATCAGCTGCTGAGGCCCGGTCGCACTTCACCTGAGCTGATGTGGCCTCTCGATAACGTTTGGATCATCGGCGATGCAGCGTTCGCAGACATGCTGCACCGTCCCCAAAGGATGAATCATTTTAATGCAGCAAAGTCACCGGAGTGTTTACATGTGTTTCACATCGGGTGGGTGTCATAGCGTATCGTAACGGCTGTAAATAACGTAGTGAAGTAACATTATGACCACCGCTGCATTTGTCCTGCTTTGTAGGCCGTGAAGTTGGTCCTTTTAACACGTAGCTCCGTGCGGATGGTGGCCATTGGATGAACTTCAAGTTTTCGGCCCCTCCGTCTTCTCCGCTAGGTTGCTGCTTGTTCTGACATCTGGAAAAAGTAAGATTTGCTTATTTACAAAACGCTTGGATCTTGGCTGCGGACGAGGAAGATTTGCAGGATAAACATACAGTTCATTTGTCTGCAATATTGGCCCCAAAAAAAAAAAGGTGAAAAGTGAATTTCTCTCATTTATTCGTCTCTTATGTCCCTGCGGCTTTCAAAATGTGCACAGTCACTGACTCCGTGACGGTCCCGACGCGGTTCGTTCTCCTCCGGAGCCAAGCGGCCGCGTGACGCGCGCGGGGCTGAGCGGCGGCGACGCAAAACCCAGCAGGTCGTCGTCATCGCCACGCTTTGCAGACGACAGTGTCTGTGAGACCGGGAGGTGTTCAGACAGCAACAATTAGTCCCATCTGAAGAGTGATCATCATTTCAGTGCCACTTCTATATACTTTCCCACAGCCGGTCCCCGGCCCGCTGGGACTGTCGATGCTATCTGCCGTCAAATGTTTACATGAAACGTTAAAAAGAAAAACACGAGGAAAAAGTGGAAATGATGTTAAACACACAGGATAAAAGTACGTGAGTGCATTTTATCGAGGCTATATTATAGTTATTTGTAAAATACCGGCTGATTCTTTGGGGTTTAGCAGATTTGTTGCAGAAAATTAGATGCCACATAAGTCCATATTATCTACAAACTGATACAAGTGGAGCTAATCCAAACACTGACCCACCCTGTGATTGAATATAATTACGGGTGGCCTTCCCGACATCTCGTTCACCGCAGCGGAGTTTGCGTCAGATTTTCTAAAAGAGATGTTTAAAAAAAAGAAAAATAAAATGTTTTTTTGTTTGTTCGTTGGACTGCAGCGACTGAGTGCGGCTATGATGACCTCACGTAACTCTACGGCTCTGTCCGTCCGCCCAGACCGACCCCGATTCCGGGGTAGATTTGGGTTCAGCTCAGATCAAGAGGTCACATCCTTCAGTATTTCTCAAGTTGATATACTACTGGCAGCATAATTGAAAGGCAGGACGCTGTCGGGCTGGCGGCGCGAGCACTTCACAGAGTGTTGTTTTCTTTGGGAGCGCGCTGAATCTCATACCGCATATTTTTCGTTTTTTCCTGTATGGATTTCACATTTGATTGAAAAAATCTTTCTTGTGTGTTTGGATTTCCATTGTGTGGACAACATAAAGGGCTCTGGGATGGGATGTGGGAAAAGGGAGTGTGCAGTTTGCCTAAGTGCATGTTTTGATGTCCGTTTGACAGCCTCGGTCAGTGGCTGATGTCAGAGCGTGCACAAAGTTAACGACCATCCTCTTTCCTACTCTTAATTTCACCGAGGGGAACCAGTGAAAGACTGCTACTGCAGATATCCCGCAATATAAAAAGGGTGGAACACTTCCAGTACATACAATGTTCAATCATTACGCTAAGCCTGGAGCCCTTTATTGCAACCGAAAATAAATTAAACATTTGTGGTTGCGTTGATACAAAATAAGCTACAAATTGATCAAGAATCTCCGTAATGTGGATTGTAAACGAGCTTACCCCTTAATTTAAAAAAAAAGAGGCTGATTTTTGTATTTCCGTGGTTCTTTAAACACTATTTTGAAAGGAAGTATCTCAGTCATAAGATTTATCCGGACAAATTGTGGTCGCTGACCAATTGGGAAAAACCAATCACCGAGGTATTTGTTTTTGAAGTGGAAATGGATGTCTGCTCAAAATGTTTCTGATTTTATCCCCGCTGCTAATTATTTGTATAAAGCTCGGATTTTCCCATGACTATTTAGTCTAGCGGTGCACACACACACTGAATCAAATGTGGACATTGGCATTAATTTGAAATAAATCAATAAATCTTTTTTTCTTAACGAGCACATCTGTCTCCCTCGGCGGTCGGCGTCCTGGCTCGGCCCGGTTGAAGGAAGGTTGCTGTGCACCACAAGCACCTGAGCACTCTGTCACCTTATCACGTCTGCATCACGACCTTCGGCGAGGCCTCCGACGGACGGAGGGCGTCGTCTCCGGATGAAACTTCCTTTAAAACCGGAGCACTTGCTCAACTCTATTCTTCTCCAAGTTCCCCTCTTCACTGCCTCTTTCCGGCTTTTTGTCGTTGTTTAACAAACGTCCCGAGTATGAGGTGTTTAATAAGTGTCCACATTTCCTCTGCAGGAGGAAATAATACATCCCGACTCATTATTTCAATAAACAAAATGTACTACGACCCCTCAACAGCTAATGAGAGAAAAGTGTGTTTGGCAAACGCATGTTGCAATGATATACCAGGTGCTGCTGTTCTGTTATTCAGACGGTCTTGCGGAGACGGTTTCTTGGCATAAAGCAAGGCAGTAATCATTTTGCTTTGACACTTAGCAACTGAGCGTTATAATAGGAACTGACCTCGCGGTCGTAAGTATGGAGTCACTGACTAAACATTGGAGCACGAGGTAAAGAAATGTGGAACCAGAAGTAAACGTCATCGGTCACCATTGTTCCCGCTCATCTCGCCATAACTCAGATATGTTGAGCTACCTGCAGCCGGCCAGAAGTCGACTCGGAGCGCTGCCACCATGACTGAAATATCGTCTCACGTTGCTGTGACTGATGTCACCTCCACGGGCTAAATAAAGCCAACCCGGGTCTGGTTACACATGGAACTTATCGGACCGATTAAACTTTCTACCAGTCGCAAAAGTGAGACTACGGTCTCAATAAGCCTCAGTGGACATGCCGTGAGGACGGGCTTTTTATTAAAGATAAGGTAGCAACACCACACAATTAAGCTACTCCGTTACTGGTTAAAAAGCATTAAAATTAAGTAAAAGAAATGTTTGTTTCCGAAGAAATTCATCAGAACTTACTCTTCTAATGCAAATTGTTATATTGTTTTGAGTATTTTTCGCTTTTGAAGCATTTACATAAAAGTACTACTTTACATACTATTGCTATTTCAATCCATGATAATTTGCCAATATGTTAGTGTTAAATACTTTGGATTCCTAATTATTAAACATAAAATGGAAACAAAAAACAGCAACTTTTTACCAATGTTAATGTTATTAGGGTTAAGTCCTAAGAAAACTCAAGGACTCGGCAGCAGGGTGAATGTGAGGCCAAAAACGGGGCTTGAACCTGGCTTCTCCGGTTAAAGGACATCTGTCTCCCCCCCAAAACCGCGTTAACGCCGCCAACATGGGACGGAAAGAGAAAAGTAGAAAATATGACGTGGGAACATCTCATCTCCTTGGTTCTCCAACACTGATCACCAAGAGTCGGATCGGGGCTCCAACCCGACAGCTTTCGCCCCGTCGAGGGAATATCCTGTTTTCCCTTCCTGTGCTCCTGGTGAGCGCGGCCAGGGATCCGCACGCTTATTGAAAGTGGAAAATGATGTTCCCCTGTCGTTCGTCTGGACAATGACTGACAGTATATTCCAGGGCTTTGAGGCAAAAAGTAATTTCCATGAGGGTGAGCGGACGTGGAAAGCTCATTTACAAGTCGGAACCAAACTGGGAAGACGTGGTCACTTTAAGCTCCCTTTTGAGGTTTCTGACTCTTTCAAAACATGTCAGTCGTAGGAAAATGTGAATAATTGGATGAGATGAATCAGTCCCTGAATATTTATGATAGTTACATTTTTGTCAATAACGTGATTGCAACTGTGATTCTGGATTGGCGTCATAATGATCCTTTTGCTGTCATTAAATTAAATATTTTTCAATTTGAACTCACCAGATGCACCTATTTCTATGCAGATAAAAGTGAAAGTATTCTCTCACCTGGCCTCCTCCTGCAGGAAACAGGCAAGCTTGTCGGATTGTCTGTTTTGGAACGCGGACATCCCCTCACACAGTTTTCAGCATACTAAACCCTTCTTTTTATTTTCTTATGACCTATCTGTCTAATCTCCACTGGAGTCCGGTACTGTGGATTATGTTGTGTTATGTGGAAAGTCTTCTCTTAACTGCAATCTTCCCTCCATCATCTATTTGCATTGGACTCCACCGCTGTCTGTAGATATTGGCCTAATACAAACAAAGCTTTCATCATACCAGGGGGTCAGTTCAATGGTCGGGTCACAGGGGTGGACACAAACATCCCGCCCCTAAAAAGGCGGATTCTCTCGCCGCTTTCTGTTCCAAGTCCCATGCAAATCCCACACCCGGCAGCCCCCCCATGGTCCGAAGATACGTGCCGAAGCAGCACAAAAAAGGGGGAACGAGCTGCCTGACCATTGGCAGCCCGTTTCTTCTATTTAATCGACGTTGGCATTCCCCCCCCCCCCTCCCTCCCCCCGCTCTGTGCCACAGCGGGCGCAGCTCCGATGGCTTACAGGCCGCTGGCGGCACCTGTCTCCTCTTCAGCGCCAGGCCGGGGGGGGAGACTGCCCCGCTCGGCTTGATCCCCGCGCTAATTATTTTCAAAGCAGCCGGGATTTCTATCACACTAATGCAGGCGCCAGTGGCGCTGCGGCTCCCCCAGGAAGCAGCTTTTGTGGCTCTTCCCTGCTGCCCGGTGGGCCGAGATTGTCGCCGTGGGTCCGGCCGGCTGTTTGGATTGGGATGCGTTTCGGATTCCTTCAGTACATTTAGGCTGCGCTACGTTGGTTTCGTTACTCAGTAAAGGAAACGATTCATTTTTTTTTCCTCAGGTGTCGGACAAGTTCACACTGCCGGCGCAGAATTGTGAATTATGCTGCACTGCAAACAACCACAGAGACTGACCTCATTGATCACTCATTTCACGGGAAGTGTGCTTCTGTTGTGCGCATTGTTATAATACGTTGCGCAAAAAGCATTTTTAATTAGCGTGTGTCGACACAAAAGGTTTTCGAAGAAACGGTTTGGAGGAATGGTCTCGTAAATGTCCTTTAATTAGTTTTCTTGGAAATGAAATCAAAGCAGTTTCTGTTTTCTTGCACAGATTCTTCCCCACCGAGCACGTAAAGGCTGCCTATTTTTTTTTTAAATAGGTGAAACATTATGGTTGGGCAGATTGTAAAACACACAGGAACTTGAACTGTGACCTTCCTCATACAGCAGCCCATTCTCTCCTCTCTTTGTTTTGTGCAGGAGTCAATCTGGATCATTAATTTTACGGGCTCCCCGGGGCTCTCTGCATTCTTTGATGTTTTCTGACACAACGCACTTAACATTCCGCACGAACGTCTCGTCACTCTCCGGCCTGACGTGACTGAGAAATAAGTAATGCCCCACGCAACGTGCACTTATCTAGACGCAGAGGACAGCGAGGAAAAGAAAGGCATTCTTGGCTCTTTGTCATGCTACAGTGCTCCGCTGAGATGAGGTCTCCGTGTGGTGGAGTCAGTGCACTCGCGACACACGCAGCCGCACCCGCAGAATATTAATGGAGCAATTGACTCAGGTTCAGTTCTCTCATCATCCCACCCGTTACATATCTTTGTTGTCCCGATTGCACAATCAACACCTTTCATAAAATCTGAATATTACCTGTTTGCTCCTGGAACATGACTTTGAAAAGACAAAGATTAAGCCATCGCTCCTTTAGTTGTGTTTCTCTCTCCTCCGTTTTAGCCATTGTTATGAAATGTTTACACTTCCCAATCTGGCGGGTCCATAAAGACGTGTTTGTCTCTAATTGACCAACTGGCAGGAGTGCTGTTTCTCCTTATTGCCTACAGGTAAAAAAAAAAAAAAGCCTTTAAGTTATTCACTCGGCATCCCAAGGGATCCCAAGAAAAAACAAACCACCATGTTTGACCTTTGCAGAGACTCTTGTAGCAACAGGCTCCTCTTACAACTCATATCAGCTTCCATTGAAGTGCAAACAAAGGCTCAGTAATAGTAACCAAATAGACAAGCTGAGCAGCGGTCTGGCGCAGCCCGGGTAACATTACGAGCGCCAGGCGGATCCAGACTACATTTAAACGTCATTATGACACAAAACAATAAATAAATTGGTTTGCATGCCTCATATTTTCGGGACAAGTTCGAGATCAGTTTGAACATGTTCATAAACAAAACCTAAATGTTATGGATGAAAATCCAGATCAATTCAAGTAAAAGCTTACAATTTTTCCGCTCGTCGTAACGGTGACACTGGACAGGATGGTACCGCCAGTGGAGGAGCCCATTATAACTGATTTTATAAATATTTAGGCTTAGCCACATTAAGCTGATTTGGGTACTTTACTCTGCTGGTCTGCCGTGAACACTTGAGTCTAAATCTGCTTAATTTCTGTGCTGTGCCACTCGGCGCGCGTTTCGCGTTCTCGTGAGATATTACAAAAATGCCTGATCTTGCTGTTACATCAGCATGCATTTCTTCAGAACATACGACCGTGATGACGTACCGCATGATGTCCCGTCATCAGCGGAGAAAGTCTCAGCAGATCTGCGATAATTGATACGGGATGCCAAAGACCCAAGACAGCCAGGCAGTGTGGAGTTATGGGTGATTAAATAACCAGTCCCAGGTTACTGCGGCGAGACAGCGGAGATGTGGTAGTCAAGGGCTGGGCTAAACTCTCTGGCCGAAGGATCCCTGTGGTTTGAAAGAAAGAAACAATTACTGGAAGATTAAAAAGGACGTCAAGGGAAGACACGATGAGCAATACGAAGGGTTGAAATAGAGATGTTTGTTTTCACATTAAATACGCTGCTCCATTCGGGTTGTCAGACATGTCTGTGGATCTCAATTCTTTTTAGATGGGGTGCAGACAAAAGGACTGTGGTTCATCTTTGATCCCCGGTTCTCAAGGTGCTAGCTCCGACCACACTGCGCAGAAAGGGAACTTGATTCTGTAATAAGCTTAACCTCAATGGGTGTGTTTCATAGCAAGTTATGGATAATTGGAATATCTCGAAGTAAAGAGAAGAGTCTAAAGCCGGGCTCTTTAAAAATATGAACAAAATAAAAAGGAGCTTAATGCTAAGATCAGCATGCTAACATGATCAGTGCCAAGACACACCGGGCTTTAACGTGTACATTTTGTTTTGTTTCTGAAGGTATTCGAAGTCACAATAGATTTGCATGGATTTAACAGTGAGGAAACTCGGTTGTTTGCTCCAAGGCCGAATGCTAATAAATGGAGAAGCGTATTAAATACTAAAGTCATACTTAAACTTTAAGTTAGCTCGTAAAACACAATCTATCGACTGTGCAGGAAACCTTTTGGTCCTCTTAAGATGTGCCCGTCGTGTGTGTGACGTGTGGCGGTCTGACAGTTATATTGGAAACGTAAAAATGTGTGCAAAACGATTGATACATTTCGCTTTAGACAGAAAATGTGAACCATATGGTGACACACGAGGAAAACTGAGGAGATTACCGAATGTCTTAGGCCCGAATCCTCTCGGGATCCTGCATACTCCAACCGAATTCCATGGCATCCATCCAGTAGTGATTGAGATATTTCCCCCCCCTGACCCGGACCAACGTTGCCATCCCGTGTTCCCTGCCTCGCGCACGGGTACAACGTTACCTCGGAAGGAATGAATGTGTTTATTTGCAGCGTAAAAAGGCACCCAAAATATTTACAGTGATACCCATCGAAAGCTCTTCCTTTTCTGTCCATCAGCGCTGCAATCCGATCCGCGGAGAGCCTGTTGCCCTCGCTAGCCTCTCCCTCCCTGAATCTACCATCTCGGGGCAAAATTCTTAACTCAGCCACCGAAGAGCCAGTGACAAGCTGGTCGCACAAGTATTATGTTTTATGTTTTCCCCATTGCTGTCTAATGTTTCACATTGAGGTTGGGACCGTCAAGCAAACTACAGCTCACAAAAGAATGGGCCCATTGATTCCCAGAGGAATAATTTTAGCGGAGGGAGTATTTAGCACAGGCCCGGCTAGAAAGAGCTATTAGCTGCTTCTCCAGCTCTGTGATCCATGACTGGAGAGGCTCAGTGTGAGGAGAGAAAGAGGACCCTCGCCTGGCACGGCGTCCACACTCATTTCACCCCGCACAGGCAGCGCTCGTCTCAGCTGTAAAAAAAAAAAGAAGAAAAAACCACATGGCTTCCTTCTCATATTTTTCCAACAGAATTTTCCAAACAAATGTTGCCCCCTCGACACGAGCGGTGGGAACGGGAACGTAAAGCACTGGAAATGCTCCGTCGCGTCTGAGCAGGTGACTAAGAAGGAGATATCGCATGAACCACAGCAGTGTGCTGGAAATCGTTGCCTTTGCTTCGCTCTACATGCTGACAGGAGCCTCTCGGATTGGGCCCCGAATTCCCATTCCTCAGGAGGAACCAAAGTGGTCCATCATTACCTCCGCTAAACTCCCCCCTTTTTTTCCCATTTCAGCACCACACTGAGCTAAGATATCAGCTAACACATTATCCTCTTAGCCCTGGAGACTGATAGCCAGCGAGGGCCTCCAGCCAAGAGCAGCCACACAGGTCAGGGAAGGAAACAGGCATCCCAGTTACAGCAACAGCTCATTCAAACCAGGTCAGTTTGGACATCGCTCACTTATTGATCAATTAACCAGTTGCAATGCAGGCAAATTATGGTTAAAATCAGACACAAAACATTTCTTTGCAGTTGTAAATACTTACAAAACCTACAAAAAAGTGACTTTTGCACTGTGGATTTACAAGTAGCAGCGGATACATTAATTCAACTAGGGACGATTAAATGACCTTACGAATTTGACCGACTCAATGTATGTTTTGTATACCTTGTTCTCCGGAGCTGATATATGTTTACTTTAATACTACAAGAGGGCGCCGCATTTTGTCATATTTTTATGTTAATTTCAAACTTTTCAAAATTGAAAATTAAAAACATTTTATTTATTTATTTATTGTAAATGACCTCTCGCGGCCCTTTGGGAATCGCTGGATGAATTGATTAGCACTGGGGAAATAAAATTAAAGAGTTGTGTCATTGCTATAAGTTGTTATTTGAATCACCCTAAAATACTAAAGTATCCCCACAACTTCAAACATCATCGCTGAGTATGAGGTGATATTAGCATGTCTGGTTGTTGTCTGGCTTCTTTGAGAACATTTGATTGTGTTTGTTGGCTCGGACGCCTCTTCGTCAACACAGGAAGCCGAACCCACCCGCTATTCATGATCAAGAGGACAAAGTCAGAAGGGTTTCATTCCGTCCCTTTTGCCAAGTCATTTTATATCACTTCAACCAGCCAGAAACTGAATTCATGAAATAACAGTAATAACTGTCAATTTAAAAAGAAACAATACACCATAATAGCTGAGGGATGTTTTACAAGCACATCGGGCATTCCGCAGGCGCCGTGTTTTTCATCAGCGCTCGGAGGCATTTTTATGCAATACCTCCTGGCCTCGGAGTGAGATGTCACGCTGCTAGAAACATTACAGCAGACCGCGGCCCAAGATGCACCTGCACTTTCAATTACTCAGCGCGTGCACTCCTCTCCGCTGGTCGAAACACCCAACACCTGCTTGCACATTAATCTGTAACGCTCTCCGCTGCCGGATATTTCCGCTTAACGGCACAACATGTGATTGCCACACCTTCCCCTCCTGCACCGGCAGGACCTTCGCTCCTCGGCCTCCATTACCGCATTAACCAGCTGCTACCTGTCACAGAGTGCGTGGGGGGGGCGGCGGGGGGGGGGAAGCCGGGAAGGTGGCAGGACCCGGGCCTGGCGTGAATTAGCCACTTTGGCGGGGGCATAGTCCGCTCGGAGGAAACTGAACACCTCCGCGCCGCTTGGCGGCGAGGTTACAGTGCTTCTGGACGCGGTCCACGGGCTCGGTCCTCGCAGGCCTCCCTCTCTCTCCTCGCCGGTGACGTCGCTGCTCCCTGTAGTCGCAGCTCGCCTCAAGTTAGAAATAATGGCAACATGAACTGCGTGCTCACGGTTTTAACGACCCCCCCAACTTTTAAATGCTAATAAACTCTGCATGCATTCTGCTTTTTCACACGTATGTTAGCCAGCCAAATAGTCCTGTGAGTAGTCTTTGAAAAGGTGCTTTAATATGAAGAAAAGTCCTTCGAAAACAGTAACCGGATATACTTCAGATACCCTTTTGGCTTCACTTTAAAGGCCTGTTGGACTGTTCTTTAGGACAACAAACCTGGAACAACAAACTCAAGAAAGGAAAAGCTCAGCAAAGTGTCAACAGACAGCTGTGCACTCTCACGGGAGTCCACGCATTACTAATACTGCCGTGTTCAACTCAAATGTCAGCGGTCATTTTATGGAAAACACACCTGTTTTATAATTATTTGTATTCTTTGGCGGAGCCAACAGGTACAGTAACAGCTCGCAGCATCGGCGCAACGTCTAATACGTTTCCTAGCAGAATTATTCTGTTTCACTCACCAGAGGATCTGGATCTGACTTATAAATCAAACAACAACGAAGCACCTGCTTAGGGCAGCGACTATTGGGATTTTTAAAACATAAATGTATTGTCAACAAGGACGCACGTCCAGACAACGTCACCTCACAGTAAGAAGAATCAGACAATTTACAGGCAGCCACCACGGAACAGATGTATGATCAACAAAATCCCTCGTTGAGGAACGACGGGATCATGGTTATGATTACAATCCCATCCATATTTGTCACAAAACTAGATTTACGTGGCCTACTTAGTTTATAATAACTCAATTTCTTATTTCAGCGTAATGCACTATTAAATAGTTTGGTGGTCATTTAAAGTATTTCTGTTTGATCCGACCATCAGCGATCATTAGAAAAAAAATATTAAAATTGAACGATTGTTTCAACTTAACATTTGCTGATTCTTTCTTCTCAAATGTAAACATAGTTTCTGTCTTTTCCTTTCAACCCATGAACGCTACTCCACCTGACCTGCAGTAACTCCATTCTTCCCACCCCCGCCACCTGACCAAACCCCCCCAGATGCTCACCCATCTGCACTCCCAAATGTTCAGTCTTGGTTTTACCTGCTTGTGTCACGCTGTTTGACAACAAATCTGCTTTTGACTCTGTACCCAGTTTTGTGAACTTTAGTTGACACCTTTTGGATTCAAGCTCGCCGTTCTACTGAGCTGACGGATGGAGTAATTAATCTTTTACAAAGAATCCCTTAAATTACAATGAAAATCCCCGTCAGTGTGGTTCTGACAGAATCTAATCCCAAGTTTCATCACCCTGGCCCATCAGAGCAGAGCTTCAGTTCAACTGAAGACTCAGCGATTCCACAGAACTTTAATTTGAAACAAGACAAGTAGGCTTACGTCAATAATGGTTGTTTTTGAAATTTTCCCTAATACCTGGCAACCACAGTATTGTTAACGTTAGAGGAAGATTGTGGTCACGGTAAAAAAAAAAGAGAACGCAGCAAAAATTGAGTTATTCCAGGTCTGTGACGAGCCGTGAACTCCATTCTCCTGCATGAACGGTCGATGCACGACACGCCCGTCAACCACAGTGACCCCAACACCCTAAAGTCTCCGATTCACTGTTCTTCTGGATGGAATGTTGGTGTTGGACGTAAATCTGCAGATGCCAAAATCTCCCAACGCCGTCCTTTTGTCGCTTCCTGGGAGTGACGGGCTGAGATCCGACTGGTGTTCTGAGGAGCCGGATGGACAATAATGACCCGAGGTCACTGAGATCCGAGCCTGCAAGGTGCACTCATCCACCCCCGGCTGGCTGCAGTCAGGGAATGGAGGAGACCCCGGCAGCTGCAGGGGCCGCGTTGAGTAAAGCGAACGTTCAACCTGTCGACAACTTCTCCATAATTCAATAAGTCAAGGTGGAGGACCATTCCTGCGAGGCCACAGCAGCTCCGTAAATAGCTGTCTAGCGTGATGAGTGTTTTTCTTGCCAGGGTAATCTTGGTTGCTCTCTCTCAACAAGCCTGGGAACATAATTGAAAACACGAACGTGAAGAAACACAAGTATCACTGACACAAGGAATGTGTCTTTGTCCCGGACGGTTACGTTTTCACTGTCCTGTTTTAACACGTTCCAAGAATCTCTCTGAGACCGTCTGCAGGTCAACGCGTTCGACAATGCGCCCCTTGTTCCACTATCTTTAAAATGAAATAATTCATCGCTGTTTTCACGAGCGGTGACAATGTGTCTCATATGGAAAAACTGCTCCGCCTGTGTGCCGCGAAGTCAAACATTTATTCAAGATTTTTTGACCCGATTGTGCTGTTGTCTTTTCAATGATTCAGCTTTTAAATGTTGATGCATTCTGCCAACGGGGGGGGGGCCCTCGATGTTATGAATGTCAAAAGTTCCTTTGAGTCTTTATTAAGTTTTACTATGTTAAAATATTAGCAAAAGCAAATCACACAGCGGTGTAGACAGTAGTGAAGGACTTTGACGAACCTACCGCAGACTCTTGCTTCAATTTCCTCTTCGGATTCCTTCTTTTTGTCAAAGAAAAGCAGCGTTTCAACTTTCCCACCGTCTCCCCTCAATACATCTGCCCCACTCCAATTGTGACTTAAGTCTCTGCTGGTCGCCGGCCAGCATGTTAACTCCATCTAAATCAATGGATTAACAATTTAGCCCAACTCCAAGCACACAACTCCCTCTCTCTCTCTCTCCCTTTCACTCACACACACCCACGCAAACACACACACACACACACACCCCACCGCCGCCGCCGCTGCTAATCTTCAGGAGCTGACCTCGGCCAACAAATGACCAAATTCACACAAGCCGAAGACCCGCCCCCTAACGACCATGCGGTCTTTTCCTTTCTTCCCTGCCCACGAGAAGCTCCTATTGAAGCAGCCAGCCACACTTGTTGAGATTGCGCCGACTGATCCCCGAGTGCCTCCCCTGTTAAACGAACCCTCGCCATCCTTCGGGGGCTCCATTTAGTTGGCTCGCGACAATAACAGCAAGGGTGGGAATCCAGCTTAAGCAAACAGCAACCTCGGGTTTGTAGCAGGGATTACTGCCTCCCCGAGCCCATATTCCCACACCGAATTTGTTGGGGAATGAACCAGTGGCCTTTTCCGTGTCCTCCCTTTGTGGGGCGGCGGCGATGGTTTTTCGCGGCCCCTTGTTGTTTAGCAGCAGGCAGCGCTGGTTGTGAAGCCGTGAGCTCAGCGTTACCGTTGAACCCGCGCCAAAGCGTCTGGGACGGTCCGAGCGGGCAACGTGCAGCTGGGGGGGGTGGGGGCGCAAGGCCGCTCGCACAAACCGTGCTGTCACACCGTTAGTCATTCCTCATGTCGGTCACTCCGAGCTCCCGCCAAGCCGACCGCAGACATAGTTTAGTTAAGAGGATGCGCGTTAGCATCGATCTTTCCCCACGTTTCACTGATGTCCTCTGCAGTCTGCTGCGCACGTGTTCCTCGGGCTACAGAACTTTAGTTTTGAGATATTTTCATGTTTAGCATAGATCACATCACGGCAAAGCCGCGTGCCTCTCATTAAAGGTGGAATGGGATTCCAACAATGCCACATGTGACATAAGCAGACTTTATAACTGTGAATTAAGGGGTTACAGATTACCTTTGCAGGCAGCACGTGTAGCTATTGTGCACATTTCTCAAAAAAAGTGTCGGAGAAACAACTTGGAGACGATATTGTATAATTCCACGTATCTGTAAAATCACTTCTGTGTTTGGAATCTTGATTCTCTGTGCAGCAACAACACACCGTTTGCCTGCTGACGCACCGTGTTTCATATTCACCTGCTGTGGCCTGAGGTGAATACTGGGTGACTGTGTCAATTAATCATTATACAAATTAGAAATTAACAAATGGAACAGTCTCTACACACCGGTCCAGAATGACTGTTTAGACTTTCAGTGGAAATTGCCGACCTTTGAAGTATGTTTTAGGTGACGGTGGAGATTGTTCAAAGAGAATCCATCAAGTTTGTTAAATAATAAAAACCTGCCATTTGTTGGTATATAAGCACGACTCGACCTGATAATCTTTGTGTGGGGTGAATTGATGGGTTAAGCACTGGACTTAGTAGCAGGCGACTGAAGTCAAAGAGTGATTTGATATTACGCAGGATTACGCAGTTATTTTAACCCTAACGTTTCCTCCACAAAGGGCCTGTAACTTATTTCGGCGAGATCCCTTTTGCAAAATCCGATGTTCAATTAGAAGCGTGGAAAGCAGAACCACAAACATACAAAAGTCCGTCGCCGCGAAATCCTGTTTTAGAAAATTAATCTTTCTCATTACGTCACGAAACATTCCCCTGATTTTGTTTTGAAAAATGGATCTTGCTTATTACGTCCCGAAAAACTCCCCTGATTTTGTTTTTAGAAAATAAATCCGTCTTATTACGTCAGAAAACATTCCCCTTATTTTGATACCTACAAAGGGCAACAGGTTTAACCCCGCCCCCCACCATGCCGTCCACACGCCCAGGTCTCATGTCGGCGACCTCTGCAGCATCACCCGGCGGCCCGTCCCCGTCTCATCTCCCCTCGTTCTGCATTCTCCGGGTCAGAGGCGCCCGGTCTCGCCGCGGTGCCGTGTGTCCTAATCACATAAGCACCCGGGATAATCCGCGGGACAGCTGGGGAATCTTTACTGCACAACTGAAGCATGAGCTGGACGGCAGCGTCATGAGCCATCTCTGTAACCCCCCCCCCCCTGTCCCCTCACAGCCCCCCCCCCACTCTTTCATCAGCCTCCCGTTGTAATCCCCCCAACACACACACACACACATGCGGTCAACGCGACTACATGTTTGTTTCCTCGCAGACACGAATGAGGGGTCGGAGGTCAGCGCAGCTGCTGATGGAAACTTCCGCGTCCTCCTCGGTTCACTTTTGCGCAACAGAAAACAACAGCGGTTAATACTTTCATGCATCCCTGATGCACAAAACAGGTGGTGACCTGGTTGAAGGAAATATCTTCTTCGCAATTACAAATGACATTTAATGCTGCGTAGTTATGGTGTCGAGTGTCCACTCAGCCGTCTCCAAAGTACTTACTGTCCGAGTGGATTGATGGACCGAGGCCATCGCCTACATCCTACTGGAGATACATGAAGACACTCTGGGACATCGAGGAACTGTTTTCCTCCACGCGGTCTCTGCTAGAGCAGTTAGCGCATCCGCCTCCTCGGAGATTCTAATGAATAATGGAGTAATAGGTGGAATTTCCTCCAGAATGGCGAATGTTTCTAACCCCGCACCTCCGCCCGGCGAGCGCTCCGGCTCTCCCGGTGCAGCAGGAGTGCCAAAAAAACCCAGGCGTCCACGCAGCTCTATGTTTATCCCATCGTCCTTGCTATGGGGTCTCTGGGGGCTCACCCCCCCCCCCCACCCTGTCCCAGCATGTTTGCCAATGAAAGAAACACATGCTCCACTATTATTTATAGAATCATTTCGTTGTTTATTATTCTATTTTTCCAGATGTCAACTGAGGTCCGCTCCGATTTTGAGCGATTTATTGGAGGATATTGAATGTTTCATGAGGACATGGTTTGGGGGGCAAAGCATAATAAGAGAAGAGCTGTTTGAGGAACGAGCTTTGTCATGTGAAGCTGACATTTTTATGATTGCGAGCGAGCGTTGAAAAGCTCCTGAGCCGGTTATCATCATCATCATCATCATCATCATCCGCGGCGTGTTTGTGTGGAGGCCTCGGACATCGGTCAGTGAGACCGAAAAAAGAACAGAACAAATACTGATAGTTTTCACAGTGCTTGTATCACAAGACATGCTCAAGATACATTACATTTGAATGTGCCTCCTGGCGTTTCATCTTTAAGCTGTTGCCCTGTAATCTGAACTGAAGCGATTATTGAGTACATAAACTAAATGTATCTGTGTGTCACTAGACCGACAGTCGGCATGCTGATTCTAACAAAGTAATCGTTGTTTCAATAGCAGATTCTCCCCCCAGATGCTGCGTACATACAGTACAGTATGTATTTTTCCCTCCGCGCGGTACATTTCTTTGGTTTCGCTCCCGTTCGGAGGGATGCTGAGCTCACATGTTTTTCCAGGCGTGAGGGACGAGCGGGGGCTTTGACAGGTACTTAACAACAATCAAAAACAGTCATAAACAGGGTGAGCTGTTGGGCAGGGCGCAGGAAGGAGGCGAGGAAGGCACGCATAGCCTTCAGACCCCTATCACACTTTCCAGAGAGGAACTCGCCTTTCGCCAATACGCTGAGAAAAAAAAATCCTCGAATCTGTGAGACCTGCGGCATGAGTGAAAGGGACAAACGCTTCACCCAGAGAGACGCTGAGGAGCTCTTGCTTTGATTCTCATTAATTGTCCTCAAGGCTTTTTAGATCTCGTTGTTTTGTTTTTCAAGGACTCGACACTGAATGAAAACGGAACTGTCACTTTAAAAAGAAAAGGATTCTTTTGCACAAAAAGTTTGAACTCGCAGCCAATACCAAATGTGTTCATCTATCTGGTGCTGAGTTCAGATGCAGGATTGTGCTCCGGTGCAAAAAAATTGATTGTACGGATGTGATGAGGATAACGCACCATGAGCAGGACGCCATCGGTCGGCTTGACATCTTTGCAGAGGCCCGTGAGGCCGCCCGTCCCGGTGGAAAGTCAGGAAGTTTACAGGTAAAATAATCTGAGTTTTAAAGTCTACAAAACGTTGCTTGGAAGCGTATTTTTGACAGAGCATCAAGCGCATCGTCATCCATCACATATGTGAGCGTTACTTAGTTTCTCTATTACTCTCCTCGTATACGCCGATGAACTAAACGCCTCGACGTCTTCGTCCAGACCTCGATGAGCGCTCCTCAAGGCAGGAGCACACACACACACACACACACACACACATCCTGTGCAGTGGGGTGATGCTGGAATAACAAATCCTGTGCCACTTTCACCAATTCAACAACCATCTCAATATCCACTCCGACGGTGGGAATGGGAGGTGGTTAGAAGCAGGAGGGGGGGTTGGGGGGGTCAGTCTAGCGTCTAGCTGATTTTTCTTTTTTTTTCTTCTTTTCTACCTTTTCTCTTCTTTTTTTTTTGACTACGTGCTTTAGTTGCACCCACTTCCTTCATGGTAACAGCTGTCAAAACGTTGTCGGATTACAGCGCACCGCAAAGTCACAGCTCACTGGACAGGAAGGCCAGAGGGGTCCGGCAAGCGGGGTTACATTAAAAGCTTCTCACTAGGACCCGGGGGGGTGAATACCAAACGCCAAGAGGGTGCTACTCCTGCGCCGCTAATTTAGGTACACGTGTCAGGGATGTCGAGGGCTTTCCCACTGATGTTTTAGCTCTTAGAACAGATACACTCCGTGATTGCGTGTTGTTTCCCCAACCGGACGTGGCGTTCCTATTCTCAGCCTGGGATCACAAAGCCCCCGGCTCTCTTGGATTACTCGACCTTCGGGGTTCGCAAGATGAGGCAGCGAGATATTGGCAAGATTGTTGAGAGAGAAAACTCCCTGACATCTCAGCTCCTCTGCTGAGGGAATTAGGGCCTGTTGGAATAATATCAGCTCAGCAGGGTGATTCTCACGCCGTGAGGCCGAGACAGAGATGTGCATATGCGGCCCTGATGAGTTTCATAGCGACTTTGTTTGACGTGGTGGTAAAAGCATCACTGCCGTGGGGCCGCGTGGTGTGATATGACGGCGGCATCAATAATCAGTTTAGCAAAGTGAGGGCGAACCTGCATGAAACTGAAAATCCAACAAGTCTGCATCAGATTGCAGCTCAATACTTAACTACAACAATGACGTCTTATTACAGAAAAGGGGGCAGGTGGGAGGAGGGGGGGGGGGGTATCATTCTGTCAAGAGCTAAAAAAGAAAAAGGTGTCGCCACATGTCCTAAAATCAAAAAGGACATAACTGGTTTTAAAGGCAGTATTGTATTGTTTTTGTAGATTTAGAGTCTAAATTACAATACAGGTCATTTAGCAGACGCTTTTATCCAAAGCGACTTACATTACACTTTAAACCCATGGCTTTTACACATTTTTGCCCGGGGAGCAATTAGGGGTTAGGTGTCTTGCTCAGGGACACTTGGAACGCCTGGAATCAAACCACCAACCTTGTGCTTCCCAGCACACCTTCTCTAACCCCTGCGCCACGACGACCCCAGTCTAAATGGTGTTATACACTGTATAACAGATATAAAACGGACAAAAGCAGCAAAAAAAATCTTCAATTTGAGGAGGTATGTGAAAAGTAATTCAAACAACAGTTTAATTTCCTTTTATTTTAGTCAATTAACCAATGTATTAATCGTCTTTGCTAAGCGCCGCACATCCGCGTTAAATCCCAAACCATTTTAAAACCTCCAATCAGATCCCTTATTTCATTTTGTATTATATCGTACTGCATTACTTAATAGTTAATTAAAATAGTGCAACTGAAGAACGAAACCACACATGGAATAATTTAAAAATTCATTTATTATTTCAGATTTTTTTCGCCTTTGTTATACAAAGATGTTAAATAACTTAAATACATTCTTACCAGTCATTTGTGATCTGTTTATACCTACAAGCTATACACATGAGGTAGAGGAAAATAATTTAGAGTTCCCATAAGACAAGAATACGTGAACATGGACAAAACTTTGCTGGTGTAGTATCATCACAACGGACAATACATAGTTTGTGTTTTATCTTTGTTTTACAAGCACAGCACAAATCCTAACAAAAAGTACATGTACATGTAAAGTGATCCAAAGGTGAGTATAAACTAGTTTACGCTGATGCAATCATGCGTTTATACTGCATCGTATGGCGATAACCAACATTACAGAGGCATTTAAAAAAAAAGTTGATTATACAAAACAGAACAACATATTGTCGATGACTGTGATTTTGTTGGAATACTCTCAAAAGAAACGTGTGATCGTGCGCATGAATAAAAGGCCGCTAGGAGGTGAGTCGATTCTAAAATTTGTTAGGATTTGTTAGTGCTTAGATAACCGAGAACGATGAGATATGAAATATGCTTAAAGTATACGCTGGCTTCTCGAAGCCTCCACCCCAAAAAACACCCGAAAGAAAAACAGAGTAAAAAATACAGGATATAAAATCAATTTAGACTTTGACGTTATTTACACTAAACACTCATAATATATTTAAAAATAATTTATCTTTTAATTTTTTTCTCTACAAAAAAAAATAATACAAAATTTTGTACATGATCCACTGACGACTCAACAGTGCAACAGTTTTGGATTTGAGAAAATGTGGACGGCCGTGACGTCTCGGGGCCGACCGGCTGCTGCGTCACGCTCCGTCCTCGGGAGGAATTTGAAAGGCCCATATGTACAACCTATAAACAAACAGAAAGGCACTGATCTGAATCTGCTCGATGGAAGAGAACCTCAGTGCGTTTGGGCCGAGGTGCGTATGTGTGTGTGCGAGTTTTGGCTAACACACACACATATACACACACACACACACACACAAAAGTTGTGGTGAGCTGGCATTTGTGCTTCAGGTCTCAGCATAGCTATTATGGTTTCCCTGTAGCGTGCAAAGTTCTATGTATACGTTTTGACCAGTCTTTATTTGGCATGCCTCCTCGTATCAAAATGCTAGGAATTTATCTCCTCCGGACAAATGAGCCAAAAGCACGACCCGCCTGACGAGGACGCCGCTCGCGTTTCAAATCTATTCATCTCTACTGATAAAAGCATCTGTTAAAAAAAAAAAAGGATGGGAAAAGGATGTTTGGCAACGGTGCTGCGTCGCCGATTACAGTCCGTAACCATCGTGTTGCAGCAGCTGTGGGCCGTTTCCAAAAATGTCGTTTTGTGTTGCTACCGATTTGCCAAAGAGTTGCTCGCGAGGGTTGAACACGTGCCTCACTTTTGTCTTTAAACCACAGGAGAAGAAACTTGCAATTTTTTCCTTTTTCTAAAGTAGCAAAAAGCTGAACTGCATTGTATTTATGAATGCAATTCTTAAATGACTTTAAAAAAGGGCTTTTGGGCTTCAGTGCGTGAATGGCGCTATAATACAAAGCCGGGTCCCTCACTCAGTAGTTAAATTCACACCCATCTAAAAAAAGTCATAACTTATAGCATGTAACAAAATGTTCCCACAATACAATGACATAATATTGTCTGCATGGTGTGTGTGTGTTCAGAGACATTTCTCTTCAAATTTAACATTTGATTGCATGTTTTCCTAAAGGAATGGATTGACATTTATTTTTTCAGTTGCTGATGGTTCAATTAAAAAATACCACACATCAATGTTGCTCAGTCAGACTGGAAACAGCGAACCAAAACCTGCCCACCAGCATCCCTAAAGTTCACCCATTAGCACGTTATATTCTAGTCAAACGCGTGAGTAGCATCAGTAATCCTGACTCACTGACGTCTGAATGGAGACAACTCATTTTGCAAAACCCCAACATTTGCATTTGGCCAGCAATTTGCCGAACTTTACACAAATGTTAGTCTTGCAAAACGTGTTTATATTAACTAAAGCACATTCGTCCTCACTTAAGGCGAATCTGCAGAGGCGTCAAGTTCGATTTTCGTCTGGGTCGAACGGTTTGGCCTGACCGGTGCAGCTCCCACTGTACATGTCTACACGTGTGGAATATGGCTCAATCAAATGGTGGCAGCTGAGGAGGAGAGAGGGATGTGAAATGGTTGTGGGGGGGGGGCAGGGGGGGGGGGGGTACATTCCTCCAGTTCTCCATGGCTTTCTTTACAAATTCAAAGTATCAAAAGCTAAACAAAACAAAACGATTTAAACTGCAGAGCTCAGGATATTTCTGATGTGTGTCGAGCGATCACCTGCTGCAGCGACGTCGGCTGTCATAACAACGCCGCTGTCACCTCCAACTTGGATATTAGTTGTCTTTGCACTATTTCTCTCCTATTCTACCCAAATTGTTATAGTGGTTTAAGTTATTCCCTGAACGCTGGTTCGCTCAAGGCAGAGAATAGCCTAAACTGGATGGTTTAGTTATTTTTACTGCATTTACTAACAGCTTTATATTATAGTATTACCGGAGAAATAGTAAAAATATATATCATTTCTTTCTCCCTGTGAAGGAGTAGTCCCAAGAGGATCTATAAATTATCCACAGCAAGACGACGGACGTGTGCTGCTTTCCAAAGGGCCTCGTCAACATGAATCAAGGAGAAAAACGAGCGAGAGCACACAAACAACAAAACATTTGTGTGGTTAGTGGTTTGTTTTTAACATAGTTAGATAAGTGGCTTATATAATATTACAATATAACTGAATTCATTCATGTACATATGCAAACACACAATGTGTGTGGGTGTAAATGTGTGCGTGTAAAGTAAATCTTACACCCGGTCTTTTTTTTTTCTTTTTAGCAAGTCTCTGAATATGGTTTTCTTTGCCATAATAGTCGTCATACAAAGCCCCCCCCCCCCCCCCCCCTCTATGCCCATCGCGCGCTCCTGTAAAAAACACACACATGTAAAGAATCACACACACACAGAACCCTGTCTGTCGGTGTGTCTGATCCTCATCAGCTGGACGCTGATCTCTGACCTCTTTGAGAAAAGATGCATTTGGATTTATTTTAAAATGGGGGGGAAAATAAAAAGTGTCTCTCTTCAAGGCATCGCTGGGATTTTGCGAAATTGAAAATAAAAAAATATAAAAAGCTTGAGATGTTGCCCCAGTTGTCTGAGAAGGTTCTTGGATCTGCGTGCGGCCACGCGGGACCTCCGAAAAGTCCGAAACCACAGAAATCCCCTCAAAGTGCTTGTTGCTTCGGAATCGGGCTCGCTCCTCGTTCGTGTCGTCGGGAACAAAGCAACCGCTCCTCCTCGACGCCGCCGCCGTCCCCCCCGCGCGCTCGCCCCCACGTTTACCCTTTGCAGGTATACACCTCCTCCCTCTGCGTGCACTGCTTGCATTCCACGTAGCAGCACCAGCGCACCTGGCACTGGCACGGCCGGGTCACCTCGCTGCTCTGCGTGTTGTGGCCCCGCCCGCAGCAGATGGCGTCGCAGTTCTTGTCCTTGTAGCACTTGCGGGCCGTCGTGCCCGCCGAGTACTTGCTGGGTCGACAGAAACTGGGCGAGTCCTCGATGTGGCGCAGGTCCATCGTACGAGGGGTCTGATCGCTCGGGCCGGGCTGCTGCTGCTGTGGCGGTTGTTGTTGTTGTTGTTGTTGTTGCTGCTGTTGTTGTTGTTCCCGGCCTGTAGAGATCTCCCCCTCCCCCGTGGCCTCATTGGTGGAGCTGCCCACCTTGATGGAGGTCTCGTAGCGCTGCTTCAGCTGCTTGCCGATCTCGTGGAAGGGCTGGAGCTGCCTCCAGCAGGTCTGCACGGTGCAGGAGCCGGAGACGCCGTGGCACTTGCAAGTGGTCTCCACCCCGGCCTTGATCACCTGGGACATGAAAAAGGAATGCGATGAAAAGCCGTGTGATCTAATGGGCCTTTTGTTTAGTAAGCAGCATTTCAAAAGGGACAATTTACCCAAATAAGCTCATAATTGGACCAGATGGCAAATTAGTGACTTGGCTGATCTCTTTGATATGAACAATAAAAAACAGGGAGAAACAGAGGCTTCCCATATTGCATGTGAACTATAATTAACATCATTCAGAAGGAGAACAATATTGCACTTTGTCTAAGCCTGCGTAAAGATGAGCAATATAATATTGGCTTCTTTTTTAATGATAACCACAGACAACAAGTCTTGTTAACTAAACAAGTTGATAAACCTGTTATTTTCCAGGTAATAAGTCATGGGGAACGTTAGAGGGAGATTAGTTAAGACATCTATACATAAAATTGTAGAATTGGTAGTGAAACATCGAGAGCGTCGGGGAAAGTGACCACAAACGCGTTATTTTATTGCTGCTTGACCTCTTCGCAGTCAGCCAAAGTCCACTTCAGCCCCAACCGCAGAGTGAAAGCAGCGAATGTGCGAAAACCAATGACAAAAACACATTGTCTAAGAGTTTGGATAAAATCAACAGTCCTTTTCTCAGACTGTGAAAGAGATCGGGGAACAGGAAGCGCATATTCATCACACCAGCAGGTCAAGCAAATTTTGATAGGTCAGCTTTTCAAAATGTCGAGGGGACGCAGAGGCTCGCACATTCCAGCTCGGTCCTGCGTGTGGGAATTCACCCCGAAGAACCGCGATATACCTCACTACAAAAAAAAAGGAAAAATCACAAGGAAGACCAAAAAGCAACGTCGTAAATCTTCGATCACAAATTAAACCTCCAAAGAGTTTGGAGAGCCAAGCTGAAAAGGAAGAGCCTGCGCGGGTCTTTTGGGAGACGTTTGTGTCGGCTAACATTTGGGACGTGTGCTTCTGCTATAATTCAATAATTCATTTCGAAACCAAACTGGAAATGGTTACAAAATGAGAAGGACGAGCGAAAGAAACATATTCCAGAGAAAACGTCTGCATGACAAAAAAAAAAAAAAAGAGCCCATTCCCTCTTTTATTTTACTATTAAAAACACTTCCAACATGAAAAAGCAATATTTGATAACCGCAAACAGTCAATGAATTGTGCCGGAGCACAATGGCGAGATACTGCCTATCTAATCTGGGTAAGAAAATCAAATATTGACTAATGAGTACTTTTATATTGCACCAAATGTACAGTGGCAATTACTTCAGTCACTTTAGTTGTGTTATGTGACAGCAGTCATTTAGCAGCGCTTTAATATTTAAACTCCGGCATTTCAGAAAGAAAAACCAAAGATATGCTAGTTCAGTATATATGGGATAAGACGAAATGACTTGGCGCTTTGTCTACATGATTGCATTATATTATCACAGTTTTCCCACCGTTTACCTGATTGAAGTCAGCAGCCAGCGTTTCTGTTTGAATTCTATCTGTGATTCCAAATGAACTCTGACCTCGGCCATTTTTGAGTGTGTTTCGTGAAACGTACTTTAATAAAAGGCAGATCAACATGACAGTGGGTGAAAAGATACCGCTGAATTATTATCAAAACATATTTTCCTTCTTTCAAATCAACCTCCCTTAAGTTTAACATCCCTGCTGAGTCACATTTTAATGTTTGAAACAAATTATGAGCTGGAAAGAAAACTGCTTCATGTCACAGACGAACTACGACGCTCACGAAAGGAGTGAACGGAGAAGGGAACTAAAGGGTCATTTCAACCATCAAGTGTTCGCACTCGCATGAAGGTTTGGCACTCAAAAGACACTTTTCACGGGCTAAGTAGGAACTACTTTGACGCGTACGACCATTCGCTAAACCGCCCGCGCCGCCCCCCCCGCCCTTACCTTGATGCCGACGTTTGTGTTGAGCATGTCCACGCGTGCGCGCAGGTCCTTGTTGGAGCGTTTGCCCAGGAAGTCCTTGACAAACTTGTTTGCGTATTTGAGGTTGTCCCCGCAGCCTCCCCACTGCCACGCCTTGCGGTTCTCCAAGTGCGGAGCCTCGTCGCACGTGCAACGCTCCATGCGTCCAGCGCTGCAGGCCTTGGCCATCGCGTGGGTAAGGCCGGCCGACGAGATGGCGTACAAGAAGGCCGTCTCTTTAAACCCTGGAAAAAGCATGTTGGAGATTGACAAATGAGAGGTGGGAAAACCGTTCTCATCCGTGTGCAACACGGGGGAGATTATCCCGCCATATTAATGCTTGACGAAAAGGGAGGAGAAACCCGTACCTCTCTTTAGTATGTTGGCTCGGTGGCGCCCTTCTAAGGTGCAGTTCCACCTCTCAAAGCGGAATTGGTACTGGCATTCTAGGGCGCTCATGGTGATGGCCTCCCGCAAGGTCTCCGCCACGCCCGGGTCGCGTCTGCACATCCTGCGCTGCTTCTTTTCCAGTTTGAGCCGGTCGCACAGCTTGTAGTGGGCCCTGCCCACGTTCTCCTCCGGCAGAGAGTTCAGTGGCAGGATGGACAGCGGTTCATTACCCGTCAGCCTGCACGGATAAGACCACATGCGCACTCGGGTCAGTCAAAACGCCGCACGGACGGGTGGGTTCGCCTCGATAGATGCTCCCATCAAAGTGCAGGATTGGTGACCCCCCCCCCCCCCCCGCCCCCTGGACAAACAGCAAGATGGCAAAGATATGCTGCATAAACAGCAAAGGAAGCACAGCTCGGGCATGCAGTGCTCAAAAGGTTTGGTTAATGTTCAAATGAATTGAGCTGTTCGGTGGTTAATGTTCAGGGGAATTCAACATTTGCTGGAGATAGAGATCGGCCCCCCGGCGCTGGCGCGTCACTGTACAGTGCAAATTCTCCACAGAGGCGGAAGAGTTCTTTCTTTTCGCAAGAGGCGCAGCGACGATTTAAGATTGAGGATGTAATCTGCAGAACTAGTAAAGAGCACACCTGGTGTGGCCTCACGCTTTAAACAATTTTATAGTCAAACCACATGCATCGGAGACCGTGGCTCGGTTTTAATATTTATACGGCGTCCTGACGGGAGGGAGCCACTGACATGCGCCGCTTTACGTTCAAACGTAAGCACGTGGCAGAATTTACACAAAAGTCCGGGGCCTTCAGGACCTCGAAGCCGTGATCCATCTGAAATACAACAAGCAGAAGTTTCGGGTTCTAAACACGGCACGGAGAACATGTGGTGCGCTCGCGCTCCTTTTCGTCAGTTTATTTAAGGGGAGCGCGTATAAAAACACACAAAGCGAGGACTGCCACATGGCTGGCAAAAAAAAACCCGACGGCCGGCGCTCTGAGGTCGTGATGAGGAGAGCAGAGCATTACTTTCATAAACACACACAGGGGACATGACTGTCGGCCTGTGACCATTTTGGTCACACCAACTTAAAGGATTGGCACCCGTGGTTGTTCATTATGTGGAATTTCTGGCCTGCTTTACACCCTCAAAGTGAAACTGGAGAATAACTGGATTTACGAAACTCACAAAACCACATGTCCTCTGGCCAAAGTGCTTTCGGGGATGGACATGGGACATAAGAGGGACTCTTTTGTGCACTGACTGACACTCCTCCCAGCGAGGCCCCTAAAAAAAATGCAGGATTCAAACTTCTTTTTTTTTTTAAAGATAAAAAGAAGTGTTCCAGATGAACGGAACAGGTACAGAACATAACGGATGTCACAGTGTTATTAACGCCGCATTAATCCCTTCTTGGATGTAAAAAGTGGACCAAATGACTGTAACCACAGCAAAGCTTGTTGGATTCAGCCGTGCGAAAGGACCTTTCCGTAAAGGGCGCGGAGCACCTGCTGCACGTCTCCGCTGGCTTCGTTAACACGGAGCGGAAGTGTTGATCGCTGATCCTCATTACTTACGCGATCGTTTTTCACGGAAGACTCTGACATCACTCACGATCACTTAGAGAGTCACAGGATCTCCTCAACAAGAGATTTGTTTTAATGAGCCCAATAACTCACCGAAATGTTTCCCCTCGACTCGGAGTATCATACCGATGGACTTAATAGTTCCCATGTGCTACGCGTTATTGTCTCTGCGACGGGCCCGGGTTGAAAATCCAGGCAGTGAAATCAAAAAGGAGGGTTGAGGATTTGCCTTCGGATCGGGTCAAACGTGTGTTTGCCTTTCCTCAACTTGTCTGACAGCTATAGATTTTCCATTGGAAACCTGGCAAGTTGGGTCTTGACCGAGATCGCTCTCCCAACACACTTTAGACAGTGAAAATATCCACGGTTTGAGGTGAACAGAGCCAAGAGCATACACAATGCAAGAGAACTGTCCCACTGGGAATAAGATCTTCCTCATATTTTGAGTACACTACGCTAACCGTGCCAAGGAAACCCGTCCAAAGTGCCAGAACCAACAAGTCCAGCCGACCCGGTTCCGTTACCTGTGGCTGACAACCGTTCCGCTGCATTTCTATAGCTGGCGGGGCCGGGATTGAATGATGGCGCCACGTGGAGCACCTAAGACCGTTTGAAAAAACAGTGAAAAAAAAAAAGAATCCTGTGAATGTGACGTATTTCATACCGACACCAGGGTGCCGTTCACTACTCCACGTGCCTGCGACTTAGAAGATAAGCAAATACGCATTGGAATTTTGCACAATAAATGTCTCAGCAGAGCCCTCCGACCGACGAAACGTGGCTCTCGATTGACTCAACGTCACCAACGTGACGTGCGCGTTCCTCGTTGAGGCGCTCACGGTTATCAGCGTCAGATCTCCCCAAAAGCCCGAATGCCTGCCAAGAACAAGAGAGCGTTAGAGTGACAGGCCTGTCTGAGACAGACAGACGGTCTGAGCGGGAGCTGGAGGGAGGCCAAAGATGACACCCAACTCAGCGCTACTGTCCCTGCGGCTTTTTTTTTTTTTTTTCTCCTTTCTAAATTATTAATAGGAAGGGATATTTAGAGGTCGTTAGAGGGGGAGAAACATTTCACGTGTGCAGAGCTACTGCCGGGCGGGAGGGTGGGGGGGGTCGTGCGTATTTGGACTGCAGGAAATAGTCAAATGGTATCGCAGATGTAAAGTGATCGCAGTTCTTTCCGTCTAAGTATCGTATTTTACTGGATGCACTTTTTGCATATTAGAAGAATGAACTCATTCAAATCAATCAAAGGAAAAAGATCCTCAGAAAACAGTCCGGTGGCTGAATCACAAAAATTCACGACAAATCTGGATATGAAATATTTTACTAAATGTAGATCATTCTTGCCGTTATTCAGTTTAAAGTTTTCTACCCAATTTAATAAATACAAAAACATTTCAAGCCAAGATATGCTCATCTAATAATCCATAAAGCATTAAATCGTTGTCTCTTCCCATTAACAAAACGTCATATAAAGGGGATCCTAGAGTTACAAGACGCATTTGCTTACCACAACGCATGTTTAAACAGTGAGCGAAGCGCTGGGACCCACACAAGAATATGCAGGTTTTCACATCGCGAACCCCTTTTCTTGTTCGTGTTTTTGTTTGAGGCGTTGTCACAGCAACACCAATCACACACGGAATATAACGCCAACATACAGAACTCCTTATTATCCAACGCGAGGTTGGATGCTCGCTGCTGTTTGCTCAGCTTTGCTCTTTCCATCTACACCCTCGCTGACCGGCTCTCACGCCGCTGCTCCTCCTGCACCGCCTCTCGCTTAGTAACGCCGCGGTTTGTTGAGTCCTTTCTCCCTCCACCCGTCAGCACCTCCCATTGCCCTTGACATTTTCACTTCATGTACATTTTTGCAGCCGTCGGGTGAAAATCATTGACTAGCACTGAACTCGCCATCGTTCAGTGGCCCCCCCCTCTGGCTTTTACGCTACGGGCCTGGAAGTGACCCTCAGCTGGTGATCCAGCGCCTTCTTCACCGGGTCGGTATGTAAGTAGCTGAAGGAGGCGGAATAATACCTAAACTCTACGACGGTGGGAAAACACATTATTTCTCCTAACTTAGCGTTGTGGGCCGGGTCGAATGTCTCGCTCTGTGTTTGGGTTACAAACACACATGTCTTTGTAGCGGCTGGTGTTATTCGTGTGCTCCATATGTAAACAAGCCGGTCCATGTGTTATAGATTAAACTCTGTGGGCTGAAGCACAAACAGCAAACGTTACAAATGTCCAATGCTCATCATCGATGTGAACATTTGCTGCTCTTTTTTATATTATTATTATTATGTAAAGTATCTCTAGGCTTTGGATTCTATCCAACTATAGAAAAAACATAAATGCCCCCGTAGGCAGCGGGAACTTGGGAGGGTTGTTTTTCACAACTTTTCCTAAACAACTCCTCACCTAAGACGCATTCGAGTGTTGATTGGTAATACAACATAATCACAGCTTCAGCATTAAACAAGATTATATATTAGACCCTTTTGGCTTATCACAGGGAAACAAAAGAAACTGACGTACAGAAACGGCTGAGGTCCTTTTTAAAATGGTGTCACCTTTACCTTCGTTGTCCAAGCGAGAGTACTGAGCTTATTATTGAAGTGTAAAATGTTCTTATCAAAGCGGTTTTAATGTGTTCCTTTAAAAAATGTTTTTTTGGAGCCAATACTTCATTGATTTTCCACCCAAAGGTTCCGCATCGGTCGGGCTGGAGTAGCTGCTGTTTGGATCAGCACACATTCCCGTTTCATAATGCCAATACTTACAATCCTTTCAAGATCAATAGATTTCAAAGAGCGGGTTTCTTAGTGGTGCTTTTAACTGCTGCATGTTACCAAAGCAAACACATCCTGGTACAGTGTGTTCTTTAAAATGTGGATTTAAGCGATTGTCTGTTTATCATCTTCACTCCTCAAATAGCTGCCGGCTTCGCTTAGTTGTCATACAACGTCACACGCGTGTGCATGTGCACATGTACACAGGCACTTACTACCTTAAGTCAACACCGGCAGGAGTTGATCGTGGCTGAACGCGCCCGGGCAGAAAAAGCACCAAAGCCGCAGCTCCTCCATCAGCCGGGGACCTGCAGGTTGTGTGGTCTGGTGTCTCCTACATCACAATTTACCCCCCCTCTCCTCCCCTTCTCCTCCCCCTCCTCCTCCCCCTTTTCCTCCAAACTTCCCCTATTCCCACCGGCCGACCCCTCTAAACGAATGCCAATCATTCCGCCCAGCTGTTGGCTCAAAACAAAGCCTCCTGTAGACACAACCACCCTCGTCTCAGACCGTACCCCCCCCCCCCCCCCCCCACCCTCAGGAGGATGACAGACATGAACATGTGTCCCGGGACAGTTCAGCTCTCATGGAGACAAACCACCGTAGTCACCTGATGGCAATCCGTACCTTTCTTTCTTTAAGCTCTGCTGATTTCCTCTTCTCTCGTTTTCTTTTTCCGTCCGACCTCCAGCGTTTAAGTATGCTCTTTTTTTGGAGGGGACGGAGGGTGGGGAGTGGGGAGTTGGGGGGGGTTTGCTTTTCTCAGAAATGTTGGATGAACTTCAGACCACCCTGCCCGAGTCCCATCACGCCAGGCCATGCCAGAGGTTGTAGGAATGTGAGTTTGTGTGGTGTTTTCCCTCTGGCCCACTCTCACCGTGGCTGCCAGTGTGCTCCACGGCCTCGACGCCAATAACTGAAGAAACCAAGAATCAGTGTCAAATGAGCCTCCGTGCCATTGTCTCGCCTCGCGAGCGTTTAGAAGAGACAAAATCCTGCACAGAAATGGGATTTTTTCTCCCCCAGCAGTGACACCGAGCTTTCCCGGAGTCATTAAAACTAAAGAAATAGGGGAAAGAGTAAAGGATCACGCGTACGTACGGCCAAGATAAGATTAGTCACCGGCTGAAAGCGGCGGGTGTTGTGACTGCTCCTGACCAGCTGTGGCTGACACGAAACAAAAGAGGCACCGGCCCGGGACGCGGCCAGTCAGGATTAGTTGAGCAATGAGCCTTTCAGCACCGCGGGGGCCATCGAGCAGCGCCGGCGTTTCCAATGTGAGGGAGGAAAGTTCGCTATCTGCTGTGACTTCACAGGATATGACCCAATGTTGTATCCTCCGCTGTCCCTTCAGGTCATTGACTCCCCACGCGGGCCGTGTCGGGCCTCTCACACTAATTGGCTGATTGGGCAGAGTTCCCGCGCATTGGACATTTGGATATTTTAAAGTATATTTTCGTAAGTATTCTCGCTTAGTTTGTCTGCACGTGAGGCTGCAGCAGAAGAAAATGTTCTTTCAATTCATAAAAGAAAAAAGAGGGGGGGGGGAAGTCACTGTTCAGCACTAATTTTTTTTAATCCACCGCCGTGAATGCGGGCGCCGGTAGCCGAGAAGCGGGACTACGGGTTCCACGGTTTGGGAATGGGAGCGTGGGGCATGGTAAGAGGTTTAACTGCTATGTGAGAACTCGAGGCTTCTAAGGTCAGCAGCTCAGTTATAGTCACTGTGTGACTGGCACAGATTGGGCACGCAGCGGTGGCCGCATGACTCCCCTGTTCTAGCCTACACCATGGCACAGAGCGGCCCTGTACCAGCGCACCGGCGCACCAAACGCCTTCAGCCGCGCGCACACACACACACACACACACACACACACACACACACACACTGTTCTCGGCTCTCTCTGATTCGCACAAGACGCCGGCCGCGGCCATCTGATAAGTGTGCAGAGGCCGGAGCGCGCGGCTTTTTAAACCAAGCAGGACAAACTGAGAGTGTTACTCGAGCTCTCCTGGCTAATACTCCCCGGCAGTGTGACGTTCTGTGCGTGTACACACAGTTCATTTGTTTCCGGGAGAGAAAAAGGTTTGACTCTTGACATCTGATGAATAAAGCAGCGGATTGAAAGTCTGTCCATTTTCAATGGGAAAGAAAAGTGCTTGGTAGTCAATCTCAGCGTAGATTGTCTGTAAAAAAAAAAGGCCAATCATTTGAGTGTACTTCTGATGGTGTCCATTCTCAAACTAATACTCAGGCTTCATGGATAAATATGCTTTTTGAGGCAAACCTTAGACAGTGTAATAACACCCATTTGGCAAACACACACTCTGGTTTGAGTGGAGTACCTCAGTGCACGTCAGGTCGGGCTTCTATAGGATTGTGTTTACGCAAGATCAACGTCCTGATTAAGTGCAATAAAGGTCTAACCCTGCAGTTTTCATAAGGCTTTATGTAATTATTCATCTTCTCAGGTGCATGAAATTCAAAACCAGGATTTCATGTTGGCTGCTGTAGAAAGCCACGTCTGAAACCTGAAAATATTGTGCAAAAACAAAAAAAACAGTTAGACCTGAGAAACGCACCGATATTCTCTAGAACGCGTGAGTGAGAGTTTGTCAATCTGCTAATCTTGGCCAACATAAGAAGTGCCCTGTCTCATAAATCCCCACAAACCGGGCAGCGAAGACGCCTGTGGTCAAGGATGGAAAACACAGGACATAGCGGTCGCACTAACTAGCATCATCTCATCAATGTCTGACCAATAAAAGTATCTTGAGCCGCAATTAGTTTTGCAAATTACCCGTGTCTCCAGCTCCATCTGCAAAGGTCATCACGCGTTACCAACAAGAGTTTCCCCTCAATGGGAGTTTCCTTATTCCCATATCTTCTGACCACCCGCCAATAAAGTCCACAGCCGACCGGTGGGACGGTCCTTGTGAAATCTCTGATTCTTAGCATGTTAGCGGGCCAAACATATCAAAAAAGCCATGCCAAACCATTTCATCTTCAATCATACTAATATGATTGGCCAGTATGAGTCCCAGGACAAGCCATTCGATGAAATGTTTGTACCGCTTTGCAATTCTTGAACCTGGTAAACAAGCAGTAACTCTGTGTTACTTAGTTTAGAGGAGCCATGATATTCTGTGCAGAGGGGGGGGATTCTTTTTTCCGGACACAGACACTGCTTTTGCATAAGATTCTTCCACATTTCATTTCCCACTCTCCTCCTGTTACTCAGAAGGGTTATAAATTGCTGATTGAGGACCATCCTGCAACCATCAGACGGCGCTGCACCACCCTGTGGCATCCGCAGGCGTAGCATGCCTCTCCTGAGGGACGTTGTAGAGCAGAGCGCCCCCCCCACTCAAAGCAAAACATGGCTTAGCTCGAATCCTCATGCACCGAACTGAAACATAAAGAAAACAAACTTCCCTCTCTTTTCTCCTGAGGCCGTGCCGTCCGTTATCTAAGCCGCCAGGTTTGCGTGACCTCACCGACGCTACGCGCTCACAGCGCCGATGCTGAGAGAATCCTATCTTCTCGGCTCACAGTAAAGTGATACCCTTTTGAGGTGTGGCTGTGGCCACAGGATATCCTATGGAGTGGGGAAACCCCTCCGCCGACGGGGCTCCCCGCCCTGCTGCACGTCAGGGTCTAATCGGTCCTAAAGGCCTGGTAACGAGACGCCCGCCACCGCTGTCTGCCGGGCTATCGCCAGCCCGAGCCCACGCTTGCAGCTCCTAATGAGCGGTAATCACCCGGCATGCTCCCCACAAGCCGCTGCAGGGATGCCGGGCACGCACATGGGGGAACCGAAAGGGAAACGTTTACATGGAATCGTAGCATGTCTGTGCAAAATGAAATGCAGCTCCTAGTTTGGCACAGTGATAAAAAAAAAACCTTCCTTCTCAATAAATGAACACGCATCACATTTTTTTTATCCTGTTGTTTTTGGCGTCATTGGACCTCCATCGGCACCGGGATCCAACTGGTGACAGATTCCGTGAGGGTGATTAAAAAAGGAGGAAACAGCATCCGCTATATTTGCTTCTTCGGGATGCTGCGGTGCCTGTGGCATCGGTAAATCCCAGCAGCGTTACTCACATGGACCAAATAAAAACAACTTTTGTGGCTGAGGGTTAGTTTACCGAAACTCAAACCCGGAACCGACAATCCTCTCAGGGAGTCCTCTGAACACGTCCCTCCTCTTGGCAGTTCAATCGCGTCAAGGTGCTGTGACCTATTAGGTCAAGTAACGAAAAAGCTCAGCAAACGCCGCCCGCATCAAATTCTCAATGATAACGGATTTAGCAGAACCAGCACCTGCCGCAACAGGCCGGGGGAGAGAGAAGAGGCGGGGGGTGGGGGGGGGCAGAATGAGCGCGCTCGCATTCTTGTGGGCGAAGGATGACAATTTAAGCGGGCTCTCGACCACGCCAGGAATCCCACCCCGCCCTCGGCCGCGCAGACTACGGGCAGGAGAGATTGTGTTTATGTTACACTTACGCTCCACCGCACTCTGGAAATTGGGTATGCAACATTGACCCTCTATTTTGAGCGAATCAGTGCCGAAGAGGCCCCGGGATGCCTCGCGCTCGTGGCCTGTTTATTTGAACGGGGTCTCGTGTGCGAGTCGGAAGGTGAAAGCGGGCCCCGTGTCGCCGGTGTCGTGTTTCTGGGGAAGTTGAGCCGCGGCGGGGGGGGGGGTCACATTTTGTATCAGTGTCACCTGTGCGCAGGCTCTCTCACTGTGCTCCGTGTGGCTCAATCATTGACTGTCACTCATTCACATCCCCTCCCCGACCCAGCCGCGGAATAATAAAATGTGGAGTGTATCGCAATAGCACATGTTCCGCTGCACCGCGCGGACCACAGAGAGAGAGAGCGAGAGAGAGAGAGCGGGCTGACAGAAGGAATTGGAAAACAAGTGCTAACTGAATGAGTAGATGTGCGTTACCATGAGGACCATGGAGGCGGATGTACCTGCCCGCTGCAGGGAGGGACACAGAAACAGAGAGCAGGTTTACACGTGTCCTTCCGGTGCAACTTTGGAATATCGTACTTCGTGTGAGCGTGTGCATTACGGGGGATGACGTTGCGCCGCGCAGGGCTGAGATATTCCCATCATGCCGAGCGGTTACAGGTGGTGCGCGTTGACATCACTCAGGTGACGACCTTTTGTTCTTATCCTTTTAAATGTTGTGATGTTTTATACCACCGTGCCGTATCAACGAGAAGGTAAATCCCACTTTGGTGGACAACAGGTGGACGCAAGTCACACGAGTCCTGGAGGACACTTCCTGTCCTCTCTTGCAGTTCTCAGATCGACTACCACTTGCTGGATCCTGCACAACAACCCATACCTGCCATAAATTTGACTCTGCGGGAAAGGCTTCAAGTGTCATCACTCTGCAGCCTGGGGGGGGGGGGGGGGGGGGGGTAACTAACAGCACCCATCAACACTGATATTTGTAGGTACAGAAAACCCCTCCAAGAGCGTGCGACGTTAGAGGATGACATGCCACCTTGGTACAGATTCCAAATCAATCAGTTGTCACTTGGGGGCGTTTTAGTTTCAGGTGAAACGTGGCCACCCTTCCACCTGACACGCTGACCTCATTTGAACGACCTTGGCTTACCTGCAGGGCGAATGTTCCTCTGTAACTGAGACAGAAGAAGAAAAGAAAAAAAAAAACTAAGAGTGCAGTTCATGCCAGTATGCAAACAGGAGTTCAGTGCATTAGTAGGGCCTCTAAAAGGTGGAGGGCTACACCTACAATCCAAGGCGTTCCCTGGGAATGAAATATACACCCCTGTACTCTTTATAAATTAAACATTATTGTGTATATGACATGAATCATACATTTTTCTGATGCATTTCCAAGTCTTGCGAGTTTAGACGCAGCTGAAAATCTCAGCTGAAAAAAAAAGAAGAGTTTCTTTCTTTTTTTTTCTGACTTGTGTGATGTTTATGCTGGATGGGGGAATTTTCTGTGCAAGCTGAGCAGACGTTTCGGCCACCAGATTGCTTTATTGTTACCAGCTGTGGAGTCTGGGGCACATATACACTCACCTTTCGCTCCGCGGCCGCTTTCGGAGTCGACTAAGGATATGATTTTACAAGTGTTTCAGCGAAAATAATCACTCAACCGCTACTTGCCATTCAAACGAGGGTTACTTTACGCAGGGCGCTGGCTCAATTGTCAGGGAACGAATTGGGGGGGGGGGGTGGAGAAGTCTCCTCGTACAGCATTACTGCGAGGACCCACTGGATGCTGTCTCCGTGGGTCAAGGCACTCGCTGACCGTGCTAAACAGTCAGCAGCTCCGCTGAGGTCAAATCATGTGCGCGCAACCTGCCGCAGACACCAGCTGCGAGGCCCGCTGCGCGCCGCGCACCCGCCGCCAAATGACACCTCACTGACCCGCAGGAGTCCATGCGACCAAAACCGCTCGCGCAACGACTCCCGAGGGGTGTGATCCGGTTATGTGAATAAGCTGTTTCAAAAGGACGGTCTTCGGTGAGTTTGCAGGAGGAACAAAAAGTTGTTACCTGCTTTTTGTGCCTCGGGAACCAATCAAATCAATGAAAGGGCACGCGTCGCGGACGCGTCTGTCCTTACCCGAAATAGGCTGCGGTCGGTCCGGGCAAGTTGAGAAGATACACTATGACTGTGAACGATAACCATCCCAGGAGTAGGTGTCCATCCAGCATTTTGCTGCGGCTCCAGGGCAGATCATTTCGTTTCTCCTGAGTAGCTGTGTAAAATCCCTTGTTGAAAGTTCAACTCTTCTTATACAGAGAGGAGCTGCGCTGCGCTCCTCCCATCAGCAGAGAGAGAGAGAGAGAGAGAGAGGGAGAGAGAGAGGGGAGGGGGGGGGGGAGAATAATATGGCAATGCATGCAGAGGGCTGAGTTGATTTTCTCCCTCAGGTTTGAGACGGATACATCTCCTCCGTTGTCTACATTTCCACGGTTGGAATGCGTTTGAAGCGCCATGCCGTCAGTGTTTGTGCAGACTGAGGTCAGTCTGAGCTGGCCTGCAGAGGATCAAATACTTGTTTACCATCAGTCACTGGCCGTTTGTTTCCAGTGTGGCAAAAACCCTGAAATTGTGAGATCCAGCCCCGAGTCCCCTGTACTGAACAGCGAAGTCCATTTTTGTCTAGAGAAAAAAGTAATTGTCATCCATCCTTTTTGAAATGGTCCAGTCGTGCAGCGGTTTTACTCCACTAAAGTGATTAAGAAGCCTCTTTGCTCGGGGAGTTTTTACTGCACAGGCTGTATGTCAAATCAGCCTCGCCATTATTGGCTGAAGAAGATCCTGTGATACCATTTGAAAGCTCCGGAGAGCGTACTCAAGCAACTTCTAACGCAAAGCCACAATGTCAAAGTTGTTTTGCCAGATGTTTCCATCATCAATCAATCGTGTTTTTATAGTGTTTCGGACTGAACTATTTGCACGTTATGCTTTACAGTAGTAAATACTGTAAGCTACTGTTTTACTCCAGCAGACGTTACTCTGCGGGTACAGAAAACCTATGATGATGCATTCTTTATAAATTAAACTGTGTATCAACGGGTTTATATTGGCTGCACATGCTCCATATATTGCTACTTTGATTTCACTGCACCGCACACTACAGAATAGGTTGCCTGTTTACTAGATAGTGGTTAAAGATTGTCTGTTGAAGTTAAATATCAGTCTGTTCCTGCCTCAACAAGGCACAGCGGTTACTTCTCCTTAACCAGAAATTCACCAGAGAGTTCAGTGCAGAAAGCAAATTAATCCGCATGATGTCCGCAAACTGTCGGCGATCTCACAAGAGCTAAGGACGAAACCTTTAATCGCATTGAAAAATATCCTATTGAGCACCATAAATCAATTGGCAAACCATCAGTCATTCTCAAAAGTAATCTGGTCGCTTTGGCAGGCCTGCTCTCGAAAAATATTTACTCTTCCTACGCACTCGATTGCATAAGATTTGGTGATTACCAAAATGGTCAGTCATTGTCACTGAAAACGCTTATTTAATATGCAAACTCACTTGTGTTAAAGCGTTTCCCAACTGTAACACACACGAGCAGTAAAAATAGCAAAGCTCCCGCCACGGTATTCTTTCTAAAACCCAGGTCAATGTGTCATTTCTTGAAACACAGACTGTTAAACTACAGTAATTCCAAGGAACATTTCAGCGAACATGACAGGTTTACTCCCAGGCATGACAGCCATAATAGCATTACAGATTTGTTGGCGGTTGACCCCTTGATTTGTAAATAATATCCCCAGACTGCCAGCTGAGAGTTTTCTTACATCAGGGACCTCCCTGGTTAACTTCTGCATAAACCACCTGACTTCTGCTGAGTCCCTACACACACCTTGGATACCTGGCACGGGGGAGACAAGTATCTGTACTTGGGAATGGTGCCGGTTTTCTCAGGTACACCTGGGAGGCGCTCCTGCCAAGGATTCGGTATGAAACCTAATCTCAAAACGATATCCGGGCCTGTTCACCGAGGATCACAAAGAGCAACAGATGGGACCAAGTGGCTTCACGGCGCCTTGTTTCTACTCGCTGTGCGTAAACAAAGCAGTTCTTCCAATTAGAGATTCAAGTGAGGCGAGTTAATAATTCGTGCTTGCATGTTTCACATGATGTTAGATGTCTTATGATTATCAAAACCAGGGTGCGAAACTTCTCAGCCCACGTCAAAGTGCACTTGAGCCAGATGTTTAGTATTCCTTTGGTTGTTGAATAATATGAATGAATTCATTGATGCCTGAATTAAGTTAATTGAAGAGAATATTCACTAAAATGTCAGCAGCAAAAAGTTATGCTTAGTTAAAGTTATTTGCTAAAATCCTGCCTAATCTTTTACACAAATGATGATGAGACACTTGTACGATTGGTTAAATCAGTTGAAAGTTCCATGAGTTTGTTGTTTGCATGATTTCACTTTCAGCTCATGCTCGATATCATTTGCACAATTCACACAGGTGAGCACATGAAAGTGCAGGAATGTGCTCTTTTTCAACATTATAAGCCTGTCAGCCTTTCCTGAAGGGCAGTTATTCAAAAGCCTGAAGGCCCCCAGTGAGGGCCGTGCTGCTTGATAACACCTGGTTTTAAGGAGATCAGCAGGAGGGTTTGTCAGTACATGAACGGACACTAATCCCGAGCAATACCCACTGGTCCTGCATGTCTCTTGAGTGGGATAATTGATTCCCACACCCTTCTTAAAACACCCCAACCCCCCCCCCCCTCTCCTCAGACCCGGCAACCGAGATTACAAAGCCGGTTTCATTCTGGTGTGGAGGGAACATGGCCAAGAGGACAAAAGCCTGCGTTACTTTTGTTGTTTTAAGCAGGGCTCCTGTGAGGGTTGAACCTCGGTTCTGAAGTGTTTTGGGTGGTAGCAGAAATGTGTTTGGTAACGGACACTAATCCCGTCTCTGCCTCTGGAGAAACTACCTCACAGAAGCCGCGATGATGCATTTCGGATATGAACATTATGGTTGCATGTGAACATGTTGTCATGGATACGTGATGGGAATGTCCCGTCACGTATCCATGACAACATTTTCTCTCACCGTAAAAAAAAAGAAGTCAACTTTGTTTCAAATCCAGGTTCAACTAGAGAATGTAATTCATCCTCTGGTGTTAGTGGAGGTTCTTCTGGGCATTGAGGTTAGTGTGTCGGTTCAAATGAGATGGAATGTGTTATGGGATGTTGAGGTATTTCCTTTAAGGGAACTCCTGCAAAAGATCTCCTGAAATCCATTAAATGTATTTCAATGTATAGAATTTTAAAAAGTCCAAACTGTGTGTGAGGCGTTGGCCGAACGTCCGTATTTATCAGTCAAATAAAGAGATCCAGAAAGATGTAGATAGTTAATATAATGGGAGTCGAAATTATACATAACCATAAAATATGGTATTATATTCAACATAAAAAAGTCATTTTGAGTTAAAAGCAAAGGTTGGATTCCTTCTCCCTGTCCTCAGAGTCTTATGTATTAGCCTTGGTCTGACCTTGTCTTGATATCACATCCCTGGAGAGGAATGTAAATCGTATCCGTCCAATCCCAACCCAGTTACCGCCAAACTCCTCGTTCTCACCACCCCTACTCCGCTGCAGGGCCACATGATCTCCTCCGTGTACCAGACATAATTTGTGGCTTAGGTTTGGAGGCTGACGGTGCGTCTGCGCCACTCTGCTGTTTCAGGCGTCGGGTGCACCGTGTGCAGAAGTTCTCAGGGTTCTGAAAAAGTCCGTCCTCGAGGGCCGCAGAGGTGTAGCCGTTGTTTTTTTTTAATCCCGAGTTAAAAGTGCCGTCGACCTCCTGTGCGGGCATGATTGCATTCCTGAGAGAAAACAAATAGCTAATGAACAGATTATGAATTAGGTTAAAGGACGAGCAATTCCCAACAATAATTAACTGAATTCTGAAAAGATTCCTTTTTTTTAAAAGGGGGCCCTCGGCGCCAGAGCACCACAGAATTACCGCCAGTGCGTAAACCAAGACAGTAGCTGCAGTTTAAAGCAGCAGCTCGCTATCAAAAAGCTCCACGGTGGAACTTAATCCCGGGGCTTCATTTGTGGCGTGTTACCTGTGGTCCACGCACATTTTCTAGTGAAGTGTTATGACACACTCGAGCCAAATTGTACGTGAGCGTGTGGCGGCTTGTCCGTTCTCCAAAGTGCTTAAGTAGGCACATGGAAGCTGTTGCTGCTGCTGTGTAACTGCGGGAGGAAACATGGTCCTTTTCATCATCCCCCTAACATTCTTATCACATTAATATCAAACCGCGGTTTTTCATTGCCAAAGCTGCATGATGCCATCGGCTCCTTGGTTTCCCCGGCAACCCAGTTCAACGCGCCGCTTTTTACGGTGTTTGTCGTAACGGCAACTTTCTATTCGCCGGCACAAACCGAGCCGTTCATCCAGCCTTTTCCTCGTCTCGCTGGAGAGAGCATCCACAGTGACACAGCACAGTCTCAACGGCGAGAGTAGTGACGTGTGGACGAGGCCCCCGGGCCAGGAAAGTACAGGTTCCTGTACGAGGAAAAGGCGATACGGTAGACGTGCGGTGAATTGGGTGGTGCTCTCCGGCCCGCAGGTGGTGTTGATGGAATGGCATGATCTGCTTTGCTTAGCGTTAATGAAACAAGACAGAGTCGAGCTGAGCAGCTGCAGCCTGACGCGGCCTCTCTCTCTCTCTCTCAGCTGATTGCGACCTCGGGTGACCCGAAGGAAAGTCTCGTTGTGTGGGAAAGACCTGGAGGAGACCAAGAGACTAAAGGGAGGTGGAGATATGGAGCCTCAGCAGTTGAGGGTAAACGCTGCGCCCTGATATGACACACTGGGCTGTTCCTGTAAATAAAGCTGCGTTGCCTCTTCATGTTTCCCGGCCTCTGGAGTTTCATGACGCCTGTTTTAATGCGTGACCTCAGCGCTAACGCGGCTGTCCGTGTCCCCCCGAGGAGAGACCAGACCGAATGAATTTACGCCTGACGGTGCACCTACTCGCTTCTCATCCTCAGATATTAGTTGTGACTCCATCACGTTAATTTAATAAAACGAAACCGGCATCTGTTTCGTTGCAGTCGACCCTTTTGAGTTTAACTGGATGTTCAAGTCCATTATCGAACCCGTCTCAGCCGGGTGGAGATCTGATGTTTTCATACTCATAAAACCACTCATTTAATGTGCCAATAATCTGTAGCTAACTAAAGCAATAAATGGGACCTCAGAGGCAACAGACACGGTTCACATTACGATTTGAACGTTGCGTCCCATGGTTTGTCTTATCGGAGGCCTTTTTACACCCTGTACACACTCAGACGAGATACGGCCGTCAACGCCTGAGCTAATGCGCATCCTGAAGATAAAGTCAAAGGACAGACGGACCCTTTGCTTTGTTTGCAGAGCGACCCAGAAGTACCAGTGATGAGTTATTTCCAGGTGTGAGCTTGAGGGGTGTGTTACAGCTTCAGGAGGTGCAACGCAGCAAAACGTCACCGAGCACAACAGAGTAAACTAGATTGAAAGTATAATGTGAGAGATTTCCATTTCCTTGTATGTCTGAAATATTTTGGCAATCTATGTTCCTGATTCTATTTTTTTGTGATTTCTTGAAGTAAACAGAATTAAAAACTGAAAACTTTTATTCACAAGCTCCCTTTTCTATCTAATCAGAACAACAGGAGTCGGCCTCAATGTGGGGCTGAAGCAGGTAGAAAAACGGTTTTCAAATACATCTTTTGCAATTGTTTCAATATTGAATACGCATTTTTAATTGTTTGTGAATAGAACGTATTCATTTGGGTCTTATATCGATTTTACTGTTTTCACCTCTTGTTCTTATCCTGATAGTTTGAATTGCCTCATCATTTGACGGTGCTTTCCTTGCCATTGAGTATCTTTCTGTTTATAATTCAACAGTAACAAAGTTAATCGTCATTCCATGACAATGCTGACATCTAGTGGTGCTGTCACTTTTGCACACGACAGAAATCTTAATTTGACACGTGCAAAAGCTGCAATTCAAATCAAATTCCTCTCCATATTAAATACACACCAACAAGCATCGGTAGAATCACAGAAAATATTCATGGGAAAGTCTGAAGTAATGAAACTGTGATAAGTTCAATATTTGTGTATTGCGTGATGTTGGTGTAGCTGTTTTCTGTCAAACGGCCGGAGTCTGACTGAGGCCTGTGATGCAGAGCGATGACAAAACTCGCCCGTCGGACATTACTCGCTGCTGACGGCCCCCTGCTAAATGACCTCATCGGGGCGGTGAGGTCACCTCTGGGCGCACAGAGGTGCCGTGATGTGCTTCTGTCTACTCGGGGGGAAATCTGGATGGGTGGACAGCGTGGTGGGAAACGTGTTGATGGAGATCAAATGAACATGAACCAGTCTAAAGCCTGGCGGCTTTACCACCTCGTAAAAACCCTCATTTGATTGATTTCTTTTAATGGTATGTAGAAGTTGAACATGTTTCACATACATTTTAGCACATATTTAATCTCCGGTTGCACTCAATGGTCTAGAGTCAGTAGGCATATGAACAGGCATCACATTTTTGACATGCATTTAACACCCTCGAAGTCTTGGCCTCTGTGCAAGTGCTGACAGCTACTGGGGAGAAAAAAAGACCCGGTTCGTAGCTGCTCTTTAACCTCCATATTTCCCTTTTCTGCAGCTGCGAAAACCCTCCGACCCCGCTGTGTCCCTCAGTTGTTCTCTCTGAGTTTAGTCATTTAGTGACAATGTCTGAAATAATGATAACAAAATATAATAATTAATGAGAAGCATTCATGGCAACATCCAACAACACGTGTTCATCAGTAGCACTCATTGTGCACATCCGGCCCTATTATGGGGCTGCTGTTTTTGAAACCAAGCAGCACATTAATGCTGTAGCTAATCTGGGAGGCTTTTGATACTATGTGTCTTGCTTTTCTATGTAAAATCTGCAAACGAACTACTAACAAATGTATGTCAAATGTATGTTCTCTTGCAAAACTTACAACATTTCCCTGTGAAATGCGGTGAAGTTGAAGCTAACGCAGCAGAAAACGGGCATACTCAACACAACCAGTACTTTGAAATTGAAACACATTAATGATTTATATATAATATATAATAATATAATGATAATATACTTATAGTTGCCACCACTGAATATGAAAATCAGGACATTTGGTGGCATGCTTTGTCAAGGTTGCAATGGGCAATAATCTCCACTGGATGGCACTAACATCTTTAGCCATTTTATGTTCCTCCTCCAAGGAAAAAAAGTTAAGTATGTGAACACTTTTGAGAAATTACAGAAAAAAATATTTTTTTTTACCTTTGTCACCGTTGCAGAACCATCTCGATGATCATCTTTGAATTTGTTCTAACTGGTGAATTAAATGCAAAAAGTTGAACCAGAAAAAGTTAAATATTTCAATTATAGCTATTTCAATCAAAAGGGTTCCTGTTTTCATTTTATTCTCTGTAAATTCATTAATATTCTTTTCAGTCCTTTTGTGCACTTTAGTCTTGAAAAAAAATGTGAGAATTAAAGCTATTATCATTATTTGTATAATTATTATTGTGTACAAGACAAAAAACACCCAGTAAATTAAAAAATATATAGAAAATAACTGTTAAAAGGTTCCGTTTTACGCAAAATGGTCACAACTTACTGAGTTGAATTACTAGAAATTGGCTTTTTGTTCAGCTCATTGGTCACAAATGTTACACGACGGTGTATTTAATCTTCAAGTCAGCACCAGTGCCTTTAAAAGAACACACCTCCTCTCCGAGCATCTATCAGACAAAAGGGAACCAGACACTCTGCTGCCTATTAAACTCAGTGCTGCATTACAGTTTATCCACTACGTTCGTTATAATAGGCCTGAACTGTCTGGCAACTCATCGTGAAGGCATCTCTAAAGAACATCACACTTCCGCAGATACCACGTGAGGGGGGGAACTGTCCTTAATTATTGCCCCCAATGTGCCCTTTCTGCCCTCACCTCGGGATGCGTCTAATTTGAACGATGACAGGATTATTAACATCGGTGATTATTTGCCATTTTGCAATCTCGGTAGATTGTTTATTGCTGTGGTGACGGCAAACCAAATGTTTTACATTGTGTTACATACATTAAAGAATAAATAAATATGGCCACATTTTTTAGGACACTTTTCTTTAGAGCGGCTCAACAATTTAGTCTGGTTTAAATTTTCAGTTCTTCTCAACTTGTCATTCATTCATTCATTGAAAAACAGGCACGACTAAAGGGCTGGAGAGCCCTAATAACGGTCTAAAGCAATTCACACATATTTATTTCTGCATTTTAGAAGCTTCAAGCCAGGGAGTGAAATCCGGACAGGTTGTTATAGCTACGCGATCCACAGGGGTCCCGATGTCTATTTAAAAGCCCCCCCAGACCCTCCCTCTCTCCTTTAAACAACATTATATATCACACACGCTGCATGCTAATGCCACCGATTCCCAATGAGCGCTAAAACACGTCTTAAAATCAGCTCGTTGCGTTGTCTTGAGTTGGAGCTGCTTGAGGAGGCGACGGAGGGAACATATCATCACAATTCCCCCTTTGGCGATACCTGCTGATTGGGTCCTAAAAAAAAAAAAAGAAAAAAAAAAAAGCAAGCAGGCTTTTAACTTTTAATATTTGGCTCCCGAGTTCTGCCACGAGTAGTCGCGAAAGATCGATTATCCCTCAGTGTTTTGTTTTTTTTCCGGGGGAATAAGAATTTAAAAAATCCATTAGAGCGGAATCGTTTTTTTTTTCTTATTTCCCCCCTAATTTCGCGTTCCAATCTCCGTGCGCACATGAGCGCGCATGGAGGCTTTCTCCTGGAGACGGTTTAGCCAAACTTTAAGGATGATACGCCTCGGATGTTTCCTGCTGCTCTTCGGGCTCTCGCATGTCATGGCGAGTTATCCCATCTGGTGGTAAGTTTGATTTCCATTACGTCCACGAATGAGTGGTGTTGTTGTTGTTGTTGTTGTTGTTGTTGTTGTTGTTGTGTGTCCACGGAGCCGTTGTGCGTCCGTTTGTGAGTGGTTGTATACTTCTTCGTTTCGTTTCTGACAGCAGCATTTAGCTGCACGGAGGGCGAAGTAGTTCACAGACGTTTGACGCGAGTATTGGTTGAGGTGGAAGGATGAGGAGTAATTCTGAGGTTAGAAAGTGACGCTTTTAATTCTGAAATTTCAAACGTTCAGCTGTGCAGGAAACAAAAAAACAAAAAAACAAAATCTATCCAAATTGTACGTTTATTTTTTAATGCTCTGGACAGCGACATTTGCAGGACCAACGATGCAAACTGACCTGGAGTATTTTGTTTCTATATTCCGCCTGCAGCAGGTGCAACGTTTGCGTGCGCGTGTGCAGTAGTGTGTGTATGAGGTCTAAGAATAAATGAATAAATAGGAAATATGCTCAGAGATTTACCGTGAAGACTGATGTCAAATTCTGTATATAGACGGTCTAATCTTTATGTAATCGGTGTTATCTTTCCCAATAATGGGGAGCACATCGTAACATTTGAAGTAGAATCAACTATATTGTATTATCAGTTGTGGGAAACTTGAACACAACATTAGCTGAATAATCTTTCCTTAGTTCAAAGTGTGATAATGCAGAATGTGTTGTATATCTCAGATTTCTAACTTTACGTATGTCATTCTTTTTATAAACAAAACGGATGCACAGAGTCCCTATAATGAGATTGTTTAGTAATGCTTCTTTATTCCAGATTTTTAAGGATCGGACAAATGTCTCTAACTAGCATTATTCTTTTAACATTACTTTCTTTGCATAAATGTCCTCAATACTTCTTGTACAAGATCTTGTAGTTGCACACTTTTCATGCTTTTTCCACCAGCTAACGGCACCAAACTAACTGTTAAATACCTTTTTTATTAAAATAAAATAAATGAAAGGTTCCATCTTTGGTTTTGCTTCCCCTAATGGGCCTCCTGGTGGTAATATTGATGAGAAACTAATTACACGCACAGCTGGAAGGAAATCCTGATAAAACGGTGGGTGGGAAAAATGACCCAAATCAGTAAAGTCGTCCTTCTCAAAGTGAGTGCAAAGTAGATGCTCTCCCAACTTGGCTTGGTTTATTATTTTGGTGCTTTATCACATGAGCATCGTTCTTCATTTGTCCTTCAGTTTACTTCTTTTGAGCCGTGGTGTGCTGTGCCATGTTTCATCTCTGCAAGTGATTCGATTTCAATTAATTAAAGCGATTGCTACAAAGAGTCGAGCTACAGAAGCAAAAGAGTAAACATGGCGGTAGCCTGTTTGCTCTATCACTCCTACCAATGCAGTGCAAACTGTCTGAAGTTACAAATGAAACCAGTCTTGGTGCAAATGCGGAGGCCTGGTCCGCTTCAGATCCGAGCGCTTTCGTTGCCTTGGAAAAAAAACGACCTGCGATGTTTTGCTGACAGACTTTGCGGAAACTTTCCTTCAAGCGGCCATCGGCGCCGTATCGCACTCAGCCTCTCGACGGGGATGAGGGATACGCACCAAGACAGGTTCCCGTCTGTCTCTACTCGACCTGCCATGACATAGCCTGCGCTGCGCCCGCCGCCCCCTTCCCCAGTCCACCCCACCTTAGAAGATAAATACCTGGAGGTGAAAGCTTGCCGCACATTCCTTTTCCCAAACATATTCTCTTGATGTCAAAGTCAGCTCCAAGGCCTCGGGGCCCACAAGTAAAGTGGTAATTCTAAGGTGCCCTGCTTGGGCTTGCTGAAATATGCATTAAAACCGTGTTGGATACACTTGGATGAGACGGGGGGAAAGTCTGTACCGAGGCAAGAACTTTATACGATTTGTGCTTTGCTTAAGTATTTATTTGCAACAGCTTTCAGTGGAAACAAACGCCTGAACAACATCAGCGAATCGACCAGCATCGTGCCGTGTGTTGTCTCCCGTCCCAACCGAGGTGGACGCGAAGACACCAAAATACGGAGTAACCAAAGCATATTGTCTCATGGTGGTTTTGTTGGACATGGCTGTAAAACTTAAAACGTTCCTCTTTGATTCTGCCTATAGTTAGGGCTGGCTCAGGTTAGTCCGGACCAGCCCTTAGTTAAGCTGCTATAGGCTTAGAATGCCGGGGGAATTCTTAGGACACACCGAGCTCCTCTCTCACGCTCTCGTTCTACCATAATTCAAGTTTTATTAATGCACATGACTAATTCAGCTTCTTTCCGGGAGTTTTTTTTGTGCTTTCGCCCCTATCAGGTCCATAGATCGTGGTTCCTTCGGGACCCTGGTCCTGACACCTACCGTGGCCATGCTGACGCCTGCTGCTGCCATCATCATCATCATCATCATCATTATTTTAGATATTAATAATATTACTTTACTCATAAACCGACATTACCCTCTCCTAAAATCTCTGTGCTCTCCCTCCCCACAGGATTCTGTGGATGGTGGTTCTATCTGATGGTGGTTGCCTCTGCAGTGGTCCTGCTGTGCGCCTGGCTTACTACTCACAATTACTTGAATCATTTCTGTCATAGGAATTGCATGTATTATACATTGTTCATTCTGTACACATGGCATCCATTGTAGTCTGTCCATCCCGGGAGTGGGATCCCTCCTCTGACGTTCTCCCTAAGGTTTCTTCCCTTTTTTTCCCTCTTGTAAGGGTTTTTTCATTTTTTGGGGAGTTTTTCCTGTGCCGATGGTGGGTTTCGGGGCAGAGGATGTCGTATGTGTACAGACTGTAAAGCCCTCTGAGGCAAATTTGTAATTTGCGATTCTGGGCTATACAAAATAAAATGACTTGACTTGACATTAGAAGAAACCTCAGAGGTGGATCCTGATGAGTAAAAAGAAACACTGGAGACTCAACAGCAAACTCCTACCATGACCCCGATTCCACACTCTTTTCGGAGATCCGTCAGACAATGCGAAAATCTTTGTCAACGGTGAAGTTGATTTAACTGCCAGGGAAACCTGAGGGCCTCAACATGTTTCCCTTTGGAGGAACAGAAAGCAGAGGAGGTCCGAGAACAGGCGGGGAGGGGACTAGAAGGCCGGCCTGAAGGCCTTCCTTCATCCCCCTTCATACTTAGCAAACGTCTCACATTGTACCCGTTTTTGTTGTGCGTATTAGCAGCAACGCTAACGTCTGCACCAGTTTGGGGATGTGGACTCTGCGTTTCTGCTGGGAGAGATGTGCTCCGGGGGGGTGGGGGGGGGCCTGGACCGACGAGGGCCAACCAGAGGTCACCGCGTGATTGTGTCCTTGTTTACTGATGATTGCTGCAGACAAACTGCAGACAAATACGATTTCCTCAGGAGTCGTTTTCAACTTGCCGTAGCTTGCTTACTTAATATCTCATTTATGATTAACGAGGTCGGTATGGTCTGTAAAAGTCGGGAGAGAAATTCTGTGAAGAAAGCCGGTGTGACACATAACTCGCTCATTTGCTCGGGGGGAAAAAAACGTCGGTTCACTCACCTGTCATCGGGGGGGGCTTGCACACACCTTAAAAACCAGCACCATTAAATTCGGGGGAATTGAAAATGGATTAAAATCAGTCTTTACATTTTCCGTCAGAATTGAAGTACTCAAGGTCAACGCGTTTTGCTGCCTGCAGAAAGCTGTCGGCCAGGGGTCAGTTGGCTGGGCAAATCTTTTCTTGGGCTGTGAGCTCTTAAAGGAAGCAGCCTGAGGCCAGTGTCAGGAGTTTTCATAATCTTGTTGATCAGCAATTAGTCCCCGAACAGCGGTGAACGGGTCAACAGATAGAGAGCTAAATGAGCAGCAAAAGACGGCACACTGACTCTGGCTCATGCGTTTCTGCAACAGCTGCCAGCTGTTATTGATTATTCGGCAGATTCTTGCTGCCAATAGAAAGTCGAGGGAAACCGTGAACTTGTCTGGATAGCTAACGAGCTAACGAGCTAGCTCGTCGCTACTCTGCAGACCACTTGCTAAAGATAGTAGGAACTCTGCAACTGATAATAAAGAAATTAAAACATTGATTTTGGTGACAATTCAGTAAAAACTGAGCAGCTCAGGTCAGGAGGTTATGCCATTTTGGCAAAACAAACTATAATTTATATAGTATAATTAAACATGTAATGCTCCTTTCGTTAACATCAAACAAATGATCTAATAAGGCTCTTTGACGTGGAAACGCAAAAAAGTGCAGAAAGGCCAAATTGTTCTTAAAATTGGCAACATGACATCCTATACAACGACACAATGGATATCGCATTTCTATGATTACCAGTTACTAAATGTCCTAATTGAGAGGACATGGAAAAGAAAGACAGGGAGAAAGCAATAAAGGCAACCAGACAGAGAGATGTAATCAGTGAACCAAGTTTGCACTTGTTGTATCCAAGAATACCTTCCTCAAAGGAAAGGGAGGGGGGGGGGAGGGGGGGCTGTGTTACACTTAATACACTCTCTGAAGCTTCAATGTAGGTTTTGCACTCTTATTACCCTAAGACGAAGGCCTGTTAAGTGTGCGGACAGTTAATAACAAGGTGTAGTTTCCCAAGTTGTCAGCTTCTATGAAGACCTCCAGATGCATTGTGGACTTTCATCTTGAACAGAAACATCGGCTGCTTCTGCGGAGCAGGGCTGCAATTTCAATGCACACAAAGGCCAGGTGTCTGCACAGAGGGTAGTTGGAGGGATAAGAGACGGACCCCTAATGGTAGCATCTGACGCGGCAAATAAAAAAAAAACACACAATCAAACTCAGACGTAAAATTACACTGCACCCAGGGAGGGGAATTAGTATTAGCACTTCAGAGACGTCGATTGGATAGGTAAAGGTAATGAAAACGCACTGACGCTGTGACTTCCTCATCTCCCTGTACAGGTCACTAGCGGTGGGCCACCAGTACTCGTCACTGGGCACTCAACCAATCCTCTGCGGCAGCATCCCGGGTCTGGTGCCCAAGCAGCTGCGATTCTGCCGGAACTACGTGGAAATCATGCCCAGCGTGGCCGAGGGGGTGAAGATCGGCATCCAGGAGTGCCAGCACCAGTTCAGAGGGCGGCGCTGGAACTGCACCACGCTCAACGACAACTTGGCCATTTTTGGGCCGGTGTTAGATAAAGGTAAAGACACGCAGCCATGACATCGATCTGGACTTTAAGAAAGCCATGCAGTTACTTCATCGAAGTGCATAAGTGCTGTGTTTTTTTTTTTCACACATAGAATATGTGGGTGTATCTCAAACACAACGTTCATGTTTCAACTCACCACCAAAAGATTCCTGCCATTTTCATTTGGCACGTTTACTTGGTTCATATGGGACTAGCAGAGAAAGCTAATGACCAAATCTCCCCTTTTCCAAACCGGGTGGTGCAATCGTGCCCCATAATTCGCCCATAAACTGGTAGAATTGAAATGAAGAAAGAGGCTATCAGGAATATAGATAACAACTAAATATGAAGCGACTCTCCCATTTACAACTCCATATTATGTCTGTCGTATATTTGCGTTAGAAAAGCTGCTCTCCCTTCGTGCATCATTCATTATGCTCACACAAATCCTTGTTTAAATAGACTTTGGACTGAACAAGAGCAGCCTCTGTGCATGAAATGATGCACACAAGTAAGACCTGTGAGTTCTGTCATGTTGGAGTTTTCTTTAGGAGGGAATCCCCTGTGATTGTTCTGCTTTGAACGGCCTCGCAAAGGACTAGAACTGGAATTTTTCAAAAAATGTTTTTCCCTAGATTAGATTGATGTGTTAGGATTTTAAAGTAAATGTAAATTCTGGTCTACTTACGGGATCAGCCCTTAGAAATCCCCCCCCCTGTGCAGCCACATTTTGTTACCTTACGGAGCCTTCTAGCGGTTCGTCCTGTTTCCAGTCATTTCTACAATATTGTGCCCCGGGAGGTTTATTTTTTGTGCTTTTCCTTTTGTTTGTCCTCTGCGTTGCTTCTCGCTAACTCTGAGATGAGTTACAAGCTTCAAAATTGAGAATGAAGGCTAAACACAGGAGTTGAGGGTCAGGGATCTTAACCTGTCACCTAGTTTACAGAAGATTGATGCAAGCACAGGGGGTTGGAGGTTAGTTGGGGCAATTGCTTTTAATAAACTCCTGAGCCAGTTGATGGAAGAGGCTTGGGCTCAAGTAGGTGGCTAACGATAGGGGTTCTCAATCCGAGCCCTTTTGTGGTGCAAAATGCTACCACATCTCTCCCCTCCCAGCCCCTTAATTGCAGGGGTACTGGGTGGAAAGAGGAGGCAGCTACCGGGCTTTAGTAAATCATTTTGATTGGATTAAGGTCACTGAGGCCCTTAATAATGTGAGAGGTCAAAGTGGCTGGATTAAGTGCCTTTGTCAGAGGCCAATGAGAGTGACTCAGGGGCTCACGGGCCTTTGATAGGGCTTAGTAGGAGAGAGCTTCCATTTCATTGGATTTGATTGATGCTGGTGTTTGTCTGTGCAACAGGGCCATTGTCCTCACTGGTGTCTGTTTGTCTGCGTTTCAGACTGTTGTGTGTCGGTTTCCTCCTGCCTTTTTGGGGGCCGAAGCTGAAAGGAAAGAGCAGGCGCCTTTATGAGCTTCGGGGGCTTAGTTCCTATCAGTTAGCCCATCACTGTCCTCCTCACCTTCACTGAGGACATGAGCGGTTTGTTTTACATAGGTGGATTAAGCAGTGGATAAATACTAGAAGAATATAAGACATGGACCCTTTAAGGAGAGGGGACAATCCTGTGAATTGAAAGTGAAGACTACAGTTCAAAAGAACAGAAGAGACATTTTTCTGCCTTTGATCACTTACTCAACCTCCTTTCAAGTCGAATGCATTAACATAATCATGACAAATGTAGTCACGTATGACTTGACCACACACAAACACTTTTCCATCTAAATGTACATTGTCACACATACCTATTCCCAACCTCACACACCAAAACATGAAAGAGTTGCCTTTTAAAATGACCACATGCTTCTTCTACGTGGATGTCTCCCCCTTCCACATGGCCTGATTCTCTCTCTCTCTCTCTCTCTCTCTCTCTCTCTACGTTTGCCTCTCACTCCACACCCCAAACCACGAGCCCTGCCTGCAGGCTACGTCTGCGTCAGCACTCATTAATTTACATTAACTAAAGTGTCAAAACATGCACCGCTGGAATCCGCCTGTGATGAAGGGTGACAGAAAGCTCTGCAGGTGTTGTTAGTCCGTGGAGCCGATCCCAGAGAGAATTCCTGCATTCTTTGTGTTTACAGAACACCTACCAACTATCATGGTTGTAGCCAGTTTGTGATTCATATGATGGAATTAGGGAGGGCAACTTTTTTAGAAAAGGTGGACAGTCTCAATTTTTGCAGGTGTTACCACCCACACAGGTAGAGACATGCACCCTCGCTATTCTACTTGAAACCATTACACTCAGGTGAAGTCTTCTGTAAAGTCCTGTTACTTAATGTATAAAGCATTTGTAACGTGTTGCAAAGTTTCTCACTTTTGGAGCTCTGCCTTATCTGACCTTTTCATTCCCTGTCGGTGTCCTCGCCTGCATTCTGTATGTAACGAAATCCACAGAATAAATTGACCTAAATCATTAAGTCCCAACTAACCCTAACTGGGAAAAGGTCAGGTGATGTGGGTTACGACCTCTGACCTGAGGATGAGAAAGTGTAACTATTTAGGATGAGCTGAGAGGTCTGCGCTTCTCGTGAGACGTATGTCTCAGCATGCTGGGGGAGGGAAACCAGCACACCGGTATATCATTAACTCTGGGCAAGAAAGAAAGAAGGGGTGTGGTAAATGGAGTTGATGGGGGGACCTTAGCCCCGCTCCCCGCTGGGCACTGCTCAGAGCACAATATCTTCGCCACCATGAGATTAAGCAGGAGAGAAAGTGCTTTTCCCCATTCACACGCCCTTTAGATTGTTTTATTAAACCATTTGAATGGGGATTTCCCCGTCTGCCGACAAGCGGGGTCCGGCCAATGCATAGTTCTCTGTTGCTATGACTTAACTTGGACCCCACTAATCACTGGCCAGGGGAAATTTCATATAAAATATCGGGAGCCATTGTGGGACTAACACAGCGTGACAGTGGCAGCACAATAGGGGATTCAACCCCCCAGCAGGTTGTAGGGACCACTTGGCCTGCTGGGGTCTGGCAAGGTTCGCTGGAGGAGCATTGTCAAAGAATAGTGTCCCGGAATACCATAAATTGGTCGTAAAATCCGGAGAACCTAAGGAGCTAATGTAAGAGAGGGGTTTTCCTGTTGGGGTTAGGGTTATTATAGGTGTATATATTCCCTAGATATTCCAAAAACAACATATGTTGGCGTTTTAATACAAAGGGAAAAGGCTTCAACAGCACACCAGGTTCAAAATAGGCCTTCAAATTGGCACACGGTTCACATTGGGGTGTTGAAGTGTATATGGAGGCTCGTAAACCATCTGTGTGCTGTGTATGCACGTTGAAAGCCTCTTCAGCCGTTGGTCGGAATGAAAACAAGACACTTGGTCGACTGAAAAGGAGGTTTGCAGTGATATGAACAGTCCCCAAGAGTTTAGGAGTTTTGTGGAAAGTAGTATCATTGCTTGGCAAAGAGACTTATATGCTTAAATGCTTTATACCTTTACATCCACATAGCCTTTGTTTTATGTATCTAATGATGATATCATGCCTTTTCTGGTCCACATTTCTTCACACTTTTCACTTTTCACAACAAACGAGAAACATTGCGCGAAGCGTTCAATTGAGCCATATATTTCAATGCAAATCATACAATCTTGTATGTAAAAAAATATTAGATCTTAGATCTTGCTCCTCCACTCACTTGTTGCCCTGAAGGTAAAAACATGTCCCTTAATCTGTGTCGGTTTTAGATGAGGCACGTTGATATGAAATGTATCCCCATGCAGCTTCCTCAAGCTCAACATCCTACATCCCTCATCTTCCTCGACTGCAAAAACAATATTACAATATGCAAGTGAAACAATCTGTGGGAGATGTCAGCGGGACGTAGCCAGGAGAGCCGGAGGCTCAGATGTATTGTGAACATTAGTGACCTCGTAGGTATATAACAGCGGCATGAGGTGGGTGGTGGCAGCCTTGTGGTGGAGGATGCCAGTAGGTCTTTTCTCTTGCATCATTGTTCCTAATGCCCTTTAGTCCACAAACTGGTTGGAACCTGCTGTAAGGGAGGAGCTCCCGCCGCCTTTAGCTTTATACTCCTCCTTTCTTCATTTTTTTTCTTTCCCTCTGTCGTTTTAGTTTTTAAAATAAGCATGCCACCGCCACTTCGTCTGTCTCTCACGTGCACGGCAACATGCAATCACAAATGTCACTGTTTGATCCCAGACCCGCTGTCGATTTCTTTACTCTGTGTAAACTCATATTTACTCCTGGTGTTTCTATTTCATTCATCTTGTGCTCTCCATCTCTTGTGATTGTGCAAGACCAAACAAGTGGATATAATCAAGGCAAAACCCCCTATTAGTTTGAGTTCTGTTGAAGCAGGGAATGCTGGAGCGCTCAAAGGGTCTCATCTTCTCTAGTTGTGAAATGCTGTTCGGGATTGCTTTTCTGGACAATGCGGCCCCGTCTCCATGCTGTGTGAGTTATTTGTCCCTAAAGTCTGAGGCAGTTTCCTAACCTTTCAAAAGCTTAATTGAGTCCCTTAATTATAGGCCTGTCAGGCCCGTCTCTTCCTCTCATCTCTCCAGAAGATGCTGATCCCTGTGAGTCATCAGTTAGCTATGTTAGACACAGGTACAGAGGCCTTGCTGGCCTCACTCACAGACAGGATGATTGATGTCTGAACACACACCTTGGTAGATGCAACTACGTGCAGCCAACTCTACAGTTATGTGCCGTTTGTTTGATGTTATCGCGTCGGCTTGGGTTAAAAAAAGATTTGCTTGTACAATCACACAAGACCTGGGTCAGGGAGATATCCATCACAAGCAGCGACATGCATTCCCTCGCGATTACAGCCGCAGCGTTTTAATTAAATTAAATTCTGAAAATAGCATTGGGAGCACATCCTCCCCGGGACAACGCGCCGCGGGATCCGGCCTTCCAAGCGTCTCATCTGAACTTCTCTCCCTCTTCCAGCCACGCGAGAGTCGGCCTTTGTTCACGCCATTGCCTCGGCGGGAGTGGCATTCGCCGTGACCCGCGCCTGCGGCGAGGGCTCAGCCACCATCTGCGGTTGTGACACGCGCCACAAGGGCCCCCCCGGCGAGGGCTGGAAGTGGGGTGGCTGCAGCGAGGACGTGGAGTTCGGCAGCAGCGTGTCCCGTGAGTTTGCCGACGCGAGGGAGAACCGCCCGGACGCGCGCTCGGCCATGAACCGCCAGAACAACGAGGCAGGAAGAATGGTGAGCGCCCTCAAAAAAGATCTTTTTTTTTTTTACTCATTGCATTGTAGCTGTTCGTCTTTTTCATCAACGCGCTTCCTTCCCCCCCTTTGCTCTTAGTCCCTCAATGACAACATGTTCCTGAAGTGTAAGTGCCACGGGTTGTCGGGTAGCTGCGAGGTCAAGACGTGCTGGTGGTCTCAGCCCGACTTCCGAGTGATTGGCGACTACATGAAGGATAAATACGACAGCGCGTCAGAGATGGTGGTGGAGAAACATAAGGAGTCCCGCGGATGGGTGGAGACCCTGAGACCCAAGTACAACTACTTCAAACCGCCCACGGATCGCGACCTGGTTTACTACGAAAGCTCCCCCAATTTCTGTGACCCCAACCCTGTGACCGGCTCCTTTGGAACCCGCGATCGCGTCTGCAACCTGACCTCCCACGGCATAGACGGGTGTGACCTCCTCTGTTGCGGCCGGGGACACAACACCAGGACTGAGAAGAGAAAGGAGAAGTGCCACTGCATTTTCCACTGGTGCTGCTACGTCAGCTGTCAGGAATGTGTGAGAGACTACGACGTGCACACCTGCAAATGAGGACATACGGCCCCTCGCCTTTTTCCCGCAAAATGTTAAGACTTGATTCGGCAGCAGAACGAATACAGCAGCTCGTCTCCAAGACGCGAGAGACTGCAAAGGTGGCCTGACCTGTCGGTGGACTCCAGTGGCAGACTTGATGGCCTTTGTGTTTGGTGCTGCAATGATAAAAAAGAGCCCCGTCTCTGCTTTGATCAAGGCAGCAGGTGTTGACATCACAAAGCCGAATCCACACAAACCACACATATGGTAATGATGACAACAGTGTTGATCTCTCTGGCGATGACGAAAGATTTTTTTTTTTTCTGTAGGAAAGTACTGTCGGCTAATTGTCAAACGCCATATTGGTGATTTCTTTTTGTTTTGTTTTGTTTTTTGTGTTTTAAGTAGTAAGTTTTTTTCTGTTGAGAATAGTCCAGCACTGCCGATGCAGAAAAAGTCACGACATTTATGAGCAATTTACAAGATCAGACACTCAACAGCATGCATTCTCATCCTCAATGTTTTAAGTATGTTTGTGTATACCTGGAAAACTAACATTGCTGCGTGAATGAGGTTCTTTATGTTGCTATTGTGTACTTTTGTTTGGGTAAGAATGCACTTGCACCTGAGTGAATGTAGTTATTATGTTGCAATGTGTTTACAATTCCTAGCGAGTTAATATCGGCTTTAAATAACTCATTTTAGCTCGAGAGTAGACACGAGCCACATCAACTCAACATCGGCAAAACAAAAATACACACAGTCTGCACATTTCTTGAAAAAGCGAGAGTAACAATGCTTTGAACAACATCGAAGTGACGACCAAAGACCAGAAATGAAAGCCCCTCCTCTAAGTGGGCGGTGCTTACAGAGCTGCAGATGACTCTAAAAGGTCAGCACTTGTGTCCCGTTGAGAAATATGAGGCATGTTCTCCTTGTTCTTATCAGTATTACTAATGTCTCATGTGACTGGGTATGGGGAAAACCGTTATTTATAAAAGGGATATTCACACTATATTTTTGTTTCAATTAAACAAACTTCTCTATTACGATATTCAAGCTCAATTCTGTTCAACGTCGTAAAATGCAAAATAACAAATGGTTAAAGAGCTGTAAACTAAGGTGTGTCATATCAGCTCTGAATAACGCGGTGTAATTCCCAGTTGTGATTAAATGTTGACCAAAACTTGTGCAGGAGACGATTCTCAGCTGTGGCCTCTGGTTCCCCAAACTAAACAAAAAGCAGCATCACTGAAACTATCGATACTTCCCTTATTTTAACGCTGCTAAGTAAATATAATATTTGTGTGTTTGTGTAAGTTTGCGGCTTTAGGTCCTTTCATTCGGTACGATTTTGTCCACTTGTGTTCTTCTATGTATATTCTTGCATGAATTGATTCTTTCTGTGAAAGAAATTGCTTATATGTAGTTTGAAAAAAAATGTGAAGTTTTGACTAATTCTTGCATAGCGTAAATCCCATTTTAACCAAATAGACCAAAATAGAGTTTATGTTATTTTTAGTTTCCTGTCGTTTTGTAGTCATGCTAAACATCGGGGCAAAATTATTAATGTTGCCCTCTCTTAATTTGAGTAAAAGTTCAACACTGTGTTTATTTATCTGGAAAGTGAAAAACTGCTGAAATCTGAGAAAATGTCACAAAATGTTGATGAAAAGGTGAATGGGCCTTTTCCCTGAGTTGCCCTGACGATAAAGAGTGTGTAAAGTCACTGAGGAATTGTTGTTTACAGCCAATGTAATGTCTCAGGCATCTATAGTGGGACTAAAGTCATTTCTCGCCCGTAATCCCCTTTCAACCTGACGGCAAACATCAACGAGCAGCAATGACCAGTTTCTTAAGTCATCTTCAATAAATCACACAGCAACCATTACAACAACTTTTAACTTGCATTTATTACGGTTCACTTTATGTGTGATTGACTGTTTTTGTGGACGATTTGCTTACGTTCTAATTTTTTGTTACGTCTTAAATCCAAAGTTTTGTACAAATTAGTTTTTGTGTTTTTATAGATTTCTAAAATTGGATGTTTTTTTATAATTATTTATTTCCTGCTATGTACATATTAGTGAGTAAAAGTATATATTTGCAGAAACACATTTTTTTAAACAGTGTTGTGAATTGTAACGCTGTAGCATTTTTACCTCATCTGTTTTTTCACTGACTGCACACAGGTATCGTTTGTCTCACAGCCTGTAGTAGATTTATCAAGTTAACTCTGTAACACCAAAATAAAGCAACATAAACAACCGAAGGTGTTCTATCGTCTATGACTGTACTTACCGTTCGATAAATTATTTTCCGCATTTTCTCTGAATCCCGAGTGACAAAAAAAAAAGCACCAGGGCACCAAAACCACATGAATATGAAAGTAGCACATCGATCTGTCATGCAATACGGTGTAAACTTTTATGTATCAAACATTTTCTTCAAAATAGGCCTTCAGATCAAACTAGTACTTATAAAAACAGAAGAATGAACGGCGCTCTTGTGACGGGTCAAACAAAGTTAGAACTCTTTGCGGTGACAATCCTGCAGGTGAGCCCACAGCTAGCACAGAAGAATCACAGCCGGTCATTAGGAATATTAGATTCAGGCCGAACACGGGCTACGGATATCAGCATAGGAAGAAAAAAAGATAATAAAGCTGGCGTGATAATTAGATTTTTCTGATAGACTGCAGAGGCCAGCCGTGCTTTTTTAAAGAAACAATAATACCACAGAAAAAAAATGTCAGCGATGCGAGTTAAGAAATAGGTGGAGCTTTGTTCGAGAGAAAGACCCGATCTCAAGATAGATTAGGGGCGTGATGTGAATAGAGCCCACCGGTGCTACGGCTGAGCCGCCGGACCCCCGATAGTCTTTGAGCCCGTTCAACAATGTCACCACCAGAGGCCGGGTCTCACTGCTATCTAACCCCATTATCTCGCAGAAAGATTGATACACACCCCCTCCGGGGTGGAAGCACCGGAAAAAAAAAGTGATACCCTTCCGTTCTCATTCATGTGGATTCAATGGCGTGCCCACCCCCACATCGACTATATTTTAAGCCGTCTTTCACAGTTTGTCCTACCGAAAACTCATTACTCGGGTGCACTCATTCTCCCGGACGTTGGTAAAAATGCTATGGCATTTAAATCCCGCCTCATGATGGGAAACGAATAAAGGCTCATTGAACACCCCGTTGTATATGAACTCCTGGGAGCCGGCCAGGTTCAGGTTTGGTTTTAGTGACCGGGGAGGCTGTCGGCGGCTCATTCCACACCTCGACCTTTGACACTTCTCACACCATTTGAATGGGAGTAAACAAGTGCAAAACATGAAACAGATCACAGGACGGACAGAAGCTCCGGCCCTCCAGCGACGCTGTCTTTCGGCAGAAGGAAATAGGCCCTTCCCTTCAGAGCAGACCCACCTAGCAGCTTTGTCACCAACGTGAGAGGAACCTTGTTAGCAGATAGTTGCCACAGGCGGCTGCGGTGGCCCCAGTGAGTGAGGTGGCACCCTGACTGTGAGAACTTTGACGCCACCAGACTGCAAGAGGCACCGCCTAATAACCATATAAATGGGAGACAATGGGCCTAATTGCAATCAGTCGCCTTTTTTTTTTTTTTTTTACGTCCCGAGTTTCACCCTGACATTCTCGAGACGCCGCCCCGTGCATTTCAATAAAGCCGCGTTGTCGTGGGGCAGAAGTAAGGGACATATACAGTGCAGCGGCGCTCAGGCCCACGCACTCAAATGACACCATGCAAATACTCCCGGGGGCGTCACACCTCGGCTGCAGGCTTTCTGTTTCACTCTTTCTGAGGACCTTTTGATGTTGTGAACAGAAAACCAAGGCAAAGCAGCCGGGGATTCCACGATGCGTTTAATCCGAGGTTGTGTCTGTGCACAGATGATTTAAAAGTTTTTGTCAAAAGGTGGATGTATCAGACAGACTCAGCTGCTTTAATACAGTACAGCTCGGAGTGTAACCTTCAAGAATGTGATTCACAAAGCTGTTCTTGTTTAAAGCCTCACACACACTAAAGGTGATGGGCCAAAACTGAACTACAGAGGAGAAGTGCAGCGTGTGGGCATTTCATTATGGAACCGACTTTGAAGACAATCTTTTGAAGTCTGTCTGTGCTTCTGGTTAGGGTTCAGGGTTGTGATTAAAATATTGCAAAATACCCTCAAAAATGGCTTTATTTTGTCTTTTTTACATGGCTTGTAAGTGATATTTCTCACTTTTACTTTCTGAATAAATAGCTCCTGACAGCACTCACACCTTTATCCAACACGTCGGCCGCTAAATTCTAACTTAAGATCCACAAATGTGTTGTTTATCACACAATGTGAATCACTTTTTCGCCACTTCTGAATAAACGTTAGAGATACAGTAAACAGATAGAATACTCTTCCACAGATCGCTCTCTGCACACCAAGCCAACCATTCTCTGATGGCTGAGTGGAAAACCTCTTAACATCTGCAGGAATCATGGCATTACATTTTCTCTTTTACAGCCGGGGAGGGTAACGTGTGAAGTACGTCACCTGTCATGAATGAGGATGATTGGTTGACTGCAGGGTTTCTAAAGAGGGTGGCGATCATCAGAAGAGACGTGGCACCTGTAAAGCAGCCGTATCCCCTTTTGAAGTGTCTGTTTGTATTGTTGAAACCAACAAAGGAATTTTGCCACCCCTGTACTTACACCAGGAACATTAGTCAAACTGGAGGAGATAACAAGGGGAGGAGGGGGCGGGGGGGGAGGAGGTGATAAGGGAGACAAACTACTGAGCTACACAGTCTGCACAGTGCGTTTGCACGTGCACGTGTGCACGTCTCATCAGCACGCTGGCTGCTCAGACGCAGAGTTTTTGTCCTCAGGTATGTCGCTGTATGATGTGGTCTGCTGGTGCTGGTGGTGCTGCTTTGCAAGCCTGAAGGTTGACAAGGGGTCATCCTGCAGATCAATGGAGGCCCGAGTTGTAGTGGGGAGGAGGAGGCAGACGTGATCACTCATTAGTCACCTCTTCACCTCTTCGCAGCTCCAAGCGGTTCAGCAGGTAGGATGAGCATTTATGAGCTTCCAGAAGCAGTTTCCATCATTTTTACTAATACCGATTCTCACTGTCTGTCATCTCCCCGGTGGGGTCCCACTTCATATTTATAGTACTCCTGCAGGTTTGAAACAATTCAAATAACCGTGGTATTTACAGCTCTGATATTTTGTCAATATTTTACAGTAGGTTCTGGCCTGACATCAAATATGGATTTGAACTATTGGAGCCGGCACACAGTCAGCCTCAGTTAACTGGCAACATTAATGAATGTCACTGAAATCATCATTTTATAACAAAACCTTCAAAGAAAACATGAAAGTGGAGGAAAATTAGATCTGACCATATGTTTTTCACGTCAACACAAACATTGATTTCATAAATATTACTGTCTTACAGTTTTATTTTTTATTTATCACAGTCTTTTTTAGTTGATGCATCTAATAACTTATTCTTACGATTATTGTGCAGCGTATTCCTTTATTCAGCTTCTCTTATTATATTTCAATCCATCTTTCCATACCAGCAGAAACACACACCCGTAACCCGTCATCACACAAACAAATGGACATTTGTCCATTTGTTTGTGTGCAAATGTGCAAATCACACATCACACGGTAAATGCTTTGATAAAATCTTACCGTAATCTCTGTATTGACAGACTTGTGTTTGTTTGCATATGCTTTTTTGGGGGGGAGGAAGTTCCATTCTTAATGGTTGGAAAATCATCCCCTTAGTGTGGGTGGATGGGAAGATCTGATGCCCGCACAGATTCATCGGCATTATTGCGGACATGTCCTGAGTGAGAGAGATCGGGTGTATCAATTACAAGGTGACTAGCGGGGGAGAGGAGCGGGGTTATCATTAGCAGGGACTGGCGCTGGCCTCTGGTAGTTCCAGTAATTACCTCACAAAGGGTGGTGCTTGCCTTCCCACTGCTTTTCCCACACTGCACTCCAGGCTCAGAATTCCAATCGGCCCCAGACCTGCAATCTCCACGGTTTTAGACAGCAAATTACTGACAAGTCCCATTCTTCACAACACTGTAATTGCTTTTTAGTGCTGCTTTTATTGAGGCAACCCCAACCCCCTTGCCCTTCCCCAAATAAAGCTCAGTCAGGGATGGGGCGAAGGGTTAATACAGATAACATTAGTACCTAATTGGAAGGTCTTGGTCCGCAGGAAACTTTCATTGAAGTCCTGTTTTGTTTTTTGTTTTTTTAAATCTTTTGCAGCGTTTGAATAAATATAAGTTTGTTCCTTTGGTAAATATATCCGTTAGTGATCAAGAGCGACATGTTTGCTTCTAAATTTATTCCTCAATAGATTCGTATTCGTTACGAAGGTGGATGCAAACTCTGCAATGCCGCTTCTGCGTGCGTCTGCTCCACAGAAATGATGTCATAAAGGCTCTTCACATTGCATATAAAGAGAGGCACTGAGTATCTTGGCTACTCTTCAAATTAAATCACTTTGTGTTGTCTTTCCCACCCCAGCGCATTACGCTCCCAATCTATTACTTTGGGGAAATCATTAGTCTCCATGTCAATACAAGCTCGAAGCAGAGAAAACATCTCATTATGGGACTTAAAGAGACCCGTAGCTTTCTCGGCTCTGTCAAGCTGTTCCTCCTTTCTTCAATATAGTTACTTTCCTTTCACTCACAGGACAAATTCTCAACGTTCCAACGCCGGACAACCCAACAGTCGCCATTTGAAATGAGAAAAGGGGAAAGAATGGAAAATGGCCGAGGGATTAGAGGATCTAAACCGGATAAAGGGTTAGGAGATTCTTGGTGTGATCCAGTTTAGTTTGAAAGATGGAGGGTCTTAACAAGGATTTGAGACCTTAGAATTCATTGTGCCATTATTTCCATCCTGTGCAGCTTCACTTAAATTGTTTGCCGTTTTGTGGTTCTTAAAATCTCATGGTTCTCCTTTTACTGCAGCTATAATATTTAAAATGATTCTGACATAATGTCCTAATTATCTCTTTATTTGGATCCTCAACCATTTTCTCTGTTTGTTTCCCGCGTTTACTTTTAATGTTGATACGTAATAAAATGTGTTTTTCACACACGCAAATACAAAATGCAGAGATAGTGTGGTTTGAATGCTAAAAAGTGATAATACACTTTTGCTGCTTTCGGTCCACGCATCAAACGGGACTACATCCGGCCTTTATTGGCGGATCTACAAAGTGCCCTTGGGCTTCAGCCTGCAATTGACTCGGGTAGCAACCTAATTGGCCCGTGCCCTTGTGTGTCCATCTCCCTGTCAGTCTGAGCAGGTTGACACCTCTGACCCTGTCAAGGGTGTCAAATAGCTTGTCAGAGGCCTTCAATAAAGTACAATGACAAGCCCTCTAATGCATTACCACACGAGGTCGAGCCAGAAATGAGAGGCTGCAGCATTTCCAGCCTCAAGGCAGACAGGTGCGCCGTCGAGTCAAACACACACTAATCACACACACACACACACAAACAAATAAGCCCTCCACATCAAAACGAATGACCCATGATGTGATGAGGTTGATAACACAGCTTGTATGTTAAATGTCTATAGTAACTCACCAGAAGTACATCAAATATCGTGATGTTGAGAAGAAATGATCAATTGTCCAAACTGTCATAATGTTTTCTGGTCTCGTTCAAACCACCATGTAAGGATTATCTTTGTGTGGCTCGCGTAACAAAAATAGATCAGTTGTCAGTAGCAATAAACAACGCCGTACCTGGACCACCTTGAGAGCACGTTCGGCTTGTCACCATGAGGCCTCTCTGAAGGGCCCGAAGGGCCTCCTAAAAGCAGTCTGTCAATGTCACGGAGGCCTGAATACTGGAGAAAAAAGACAAGAGTATGTTACAAATCATTTGGAATCAACACGACAAGTCAAAAATCCTAAATGCCAAATCTGGACACCAACCCGTTTTTTCGATGCCACGGGTTTTGGTTGGTGCTGACTGGTCGTCGAGGCCCTGCTTCGACATGCTGTGCATTCCAACCAATTATCTACCCTTAGGTGCAACAGGTTCACACTTTAATCTTTGATGCCTTCTCCAATGGGATATAGCTGGATTTAAAACTGGGAACAGGGGTGGGACAACCCTTAAAAATCTGTATACACAGCAAACATGAATCAACTTCAAACCAACCCACAGAGGGAAACAAAAAGGTCTTTCAAAGAAATCATTTTATCCTCATTGTTGTTTCATCTTGCAATGGCTCCTCATTGCCCATGTGGATGCAAGTTTCAAAGAGCAGACATGCCCTCAAATGTTACATCAGACTTGACTTCCTGAAAGGTGAAATGTTCTGTTTTATGTTGGGCCGTTTAAAGGGTGCTGAGCAATTCAAGAAATGGACCACGGTAACCTCATGTTCAACCACCACTCACCAGGAAATGCAGTCCCCTGGCATGGATGTGTACCCTCACACCTTGCCAGTATGCCCACTCCCAGCGAGTCCCATTCTTACACAGTTAAACACAGTTAAACAATACCGAAGATCGTTTTCCATCCAGGATGTAGAAATGAGTGCTGCGCCTTGACGGTTCACATACACTGTGCTGTCAAAATACACCATGGCAATCTTCATGAGCTAATGACTCAATATGGAATCAAGTATTTCCTCGTGTACGCAGGGCGGAGTACGAAATGTTATGTAAATCCCTTTAACGACCTTTTCAGGCTCCCGACAATCACCACACAAAGGTGATTGGCAGCCGACACCGGTGCACATTTATCCTTTTGCCCCGGCCCGTCTCTCTCTGTAGCGCCCCCTACTGTGAGAGGCGTGGGGCAGGGTGCCCAGTGGCACTCGTTGCCAGTGGACGAAGCCAGCGTGGATCCTCTCATGGCAACGATGCTGGTCGTCGTAATAATGTTCGGTTTGTTTCCTGCTTCACACCTCCTTTTGGGGTTTTACCCGACGTATAATCCAGGACATGAGACGCAGAGGGAGGCATCCCATGCCTGTCCATCCGAGTTCCAGCGCTGCTTAGCCCAGACCGGCTTCCTTTGTGCGGTTCTCACAGCAGTCTATTGGTTGCCTGTGGGCCATTTCATAATGTGCATCTATTATTGTGAATATTGTGATCGTTGAAACCACAACCACACCATTTACACAAACTCCTAATCCAAAATAAGTTCCTTGAATGCATTTGTGTATGAGGATTTGAAGACTCACAAAACTGCAGATAACACACACGATTATGCATACACACACATTATATCACACACACACACACCAGATCAGCGTTCCCAAGCCCCTTACTGGGCGTTTTTATCCTTGCAAGGCCTCATCTCAGAGGGGAGTAAGGCTCCTACTGAGATCCTCATACCATTTCCTACTGAGATGCCTGTTTGGCTCCTCGGCAGCCCGCTTCCATTCATAAACTGCAGACAGGCATCACCCTCGGCCTCATGAGCCATAAATGTACTATAATTTCACCATGACTGAGTCGGCGACTTGGATAAAGCCACTCAGGCAATGACGTGTCTGTATACGTTGCCGGGAAATATACTAAAAGCTTATTTTGTTTGCGGAAAAGGGGCTAAATTGAATATCTGTCACTGTAGCCTTGACCCCCGGGTGGGAATATGTGTTCTGGGGACACGTTTGACACAAATACAGATGGGATTTTAAAAAGAGAGAGAAGGAGGGGGAGAGAGAGCGAGGGAGGGAGAGAGGGAGCGAGTGCAAATGTGCATGTGTGGAAGAAAACTTGTCAAAGTGGGAATTTGTTTGTGTGTTTGTGTGTGTGCGGGTGTGATAAATACCCCCCCCCCCCCCCCCTCCCTGTCCTATTTCTAGTCCACATCACAGCTGTCAGTAACTAGTGAGATATGAAGCCGAAAAGGAGAAGCGATGAAGGAGGGGAACCCTTCGGATGGATATTACCGCTGTGTTTGCCTGCGGAGCGTGGAAAGGTGGATTTAGCACCACCCCCTAGGATCTTTACTGTACCCTTGGCCGACTACATGGTACGTTATAAATGTATATTATGATCGTTTCGCCCCAATTTAGGGTTGAAATACAAATTTTAGTTAGAACCCTCATCAAATACAAAAAGAGGTCAGCTGCTATTCAGTATATTCCTGTTTAAACAATTGCTGAGCATTTTTTCCAGCATTATGTATGTCTTTGAATTCCAAATGCTCGAAAACAGCCACAGGGTTTTCAGCAAAGGGATTATCTCCAGTCCAGATTTAGAAATTGGCGAAATAGTATTTTTGACAGCTTTCACGTGATCTCCTTGATCTCCGCTGCCTCTACCTCGGTGCCTGCACCTGTCCTCTGAAGAGAAGGGAGGTTTGACTTTTGTCTTTTTTCCAGCTGTGTGGAGGATCCCCCAATCATACAACTTCTTATAGCTTCACTTTAGTTTTGAACTGTTCAGGCTGATTAAAGTAAAATTCCCACCGTCTGGGTCAATTTTGCAGTAACAACCGTTTCACCGTTTTCATGTTTTATTTCTGCAGTTTAGGCAGTATGTTATTTGCTAAACCTCGACTGTTAGATGTCCCTCTTTAGAAAATCTACATGATTTAGATCCTCCAAAATGTTAAAAATTGTGTCAAAGTTGAATACTTTGTAGGGAAACCAGATTGGATACCTGAGGCGATCAGTCCGGTGTCAGTTCCAGTATTGCCGATATAGAATCAAGCCTGCTGGTGCATCAGACCAAATACTCAGTATCTGCATGTCGATGGTCAATGTCAGAGGCCGGCGAATCCCGCAGATATAAGAGGAGTCCGGGTAAAGGAATTAGCAACATTAAGAGTGTTTAAGTTATTATATAAGGGGAGCCCATTCATTTAAAGGGATTGTTTTCTACCCAGAGAGAGAGACAGACACACCGCTCCATCTCAGCAAGAGGGAAATTCTTTCTTGTGCAAATGTTGACTTCCGAACTTGTCAGCACGGCACAAGCTTTGGCAAATGTCTGATTTACTAAGTACGACTTTGTAGACCAAAATGAACAAACCACTACTACTTTGTTGTCTGTGGATTCCATGTGTTTTTTCTTATTTGCAATGGATTTAGTTAAATAATCGAAACAATGCTTCTCAGTAAACACCGTCTGAGAGAAGACAGCCGTTGCTGTGAAAATATGCTGAAAGCGATGGCACGGAAAACCACAAATTATGGTGGTGCTGCATTATGAGCCTTCCCTGTGTGGTCCATCCCCAACTATAGACCCTTCCACCCTCCTGCTGCTCTCTCTTGCCCTTCCACCCTCCTGCTGCCCCCTCTGCTGGGGGGTAGCAGGCATAATTGACCCTGGTTAAAATTAAACTGGCCCGACAATAGCATGGATAGACTTGTCCTTAATGACCCGTTTGAGGATTGAACGGAAGTGGGAGTTGCATAGTTTGAAAAAAAATACACCTAAGTAGTTTAACTAATTTAAATAATACAGTATAAAAGACCCATAAAAAACATCATCTAGAGCAGGGGTCTCAAACTCGCGGCCCGCGGGCCAATTGCGGCCCTCGGGACGATATTTTGTGGCCCCCGCCTTCATATGAAAGTGTAATGTTAGTGCGGCCCGCGAGTTCTATATTGTAGCAACCTCGCTGTTAGCAGCCACTTACAACCTCCACCCCAGCACCGACCGTTCCGTTCGCCGGTCGGACCGTCAGTGTCATCCCCCCCGTCGGCCATAATGGTCTGGCCCGCGTTCGGTCGAGGTGGGCTGCATCTGGCCCGTACCTGACTTGAGTTTGAGACCCCTGATCTAGAGTTTAAACAATTAATGCACACACTAAAATTGCATATATGTAGCTTCTCTTGGGTCCAGGGTTACAAATTAGCCTGGGTTCAAAAAATAAATCTTGTTGACTCTTTAGGGAATATGTTTATGAGACGGTGAGTTGCATTGTAGCTTTTCTTGTTATTGCTGAGTTCTAATATTGGGGGTTGGTCATTTAAATTAGAATAGGTTCAATAATATTTAAGACGATGATACAGATAAATAATAACAAATGGGCCACTATAATATACAAATTAAAAAACGTGGAACAAGTTAATCAACGATATTATACGTTGTAAATTCTGCAGATGAAAGCTATGGGGAAAGTCTACTAATTAGAAGATAGGAGAAGGTGATAATGGATTTTTTGTTTTTAAATCAAAACCATTCACCTTTAAACTCAAAATGCTGATGGGTTCAGAAAACAGTTTTGAATCTGCCTGCGAATGATTTGTACATGTGTATAAAACACTGTAACGATTTTTTGATGTGGGTAATAAGTAAATAGGATTACATTCAAGTTATAATACTGTGTTATTAATCATTCATTAAACGTTTTAACACCAGTCAGAGAAGCTAAGAGAAATTGTATACATAAAGAAATAAACAAACCCCACCAAACGTTTACAAATCTAAAGTTGTTTTGTGCAATAAGCAACAGCCATGAATAATTAGCCCTTCTTGATTACGCAGAGTACCACATGCCAGATGTGTGTGTTAATCTGGGCCAATAACCAATAAATAGAAGTTCTCCTCTCGGCCGCAGGAGGCGACATCTCCCAGTTTAGGCAGAAGTTCTGGTGGAACGGAAACTCTGACGTGTCGGATCGACGCCATTTTCCTGAGGAAGGAAACGCCTTTAACAAGGAAGGAAACGTCAACCGTGTAAGTGTGTTAGAAGCACCTTTATGAAGTCAATTTCTTTGCTGAACGCAGTCGTATTACAAGCTTTTTTTCGAGAAAAATCACCGTTGTGAGCGCGGTTACGATTTGTATTGGTTGAAAAGAGAAACTGACTGGCTGCCGAGGGCTAACTTTACCCGAGTATGCTAGCTAGCTAGCTAGCTAACGATGTCTCAATATCTGATTTCCGCCTGTTATCAAATTATTCTTTTGCGCGTGTTGTCCGTATAACTTCTGCATTCAGTTTGCATGGCATAATCAACTTAGTATATTTCCAGGTTGGTATGTATTTTTCAAGACATGTCGAAAATGTAAACTGGTCTGACGAGTTTTAGCCTCCTAGCTTTAGCGAGCTAACGTTATTTGTTTACGTAACGCTAGCTTGGTTAGTCGGGCTGTTTTCCGCATTCCACCGAGGAACGTTAACGTCAATCAGATGCAAGTTCTGCCGAGAGCCGCCGTGGGTTTTCATTTGCGATAAAAGGTCGAGGTAACTTTTTTATAACGTGAGACAATCCCTTTTTACGTTACTGATTGTTTTTAACTAACGACACACTTTAGTCCCCGTAACTAAGTCCTCAGTGCGTAACTTCGCAGCCCGACATTCATTCCTCTCAATCAAAGTAATGTTCTCAATCCTTCTCAGACTGTCTAAAAAGTCAGGTTGAAAAGAACTAATTAATTTCCGGTGTTTCGGGTTATCCAGCCTACCTTGTTAATTGTCAGCTTTCAGGCGACCTCATCCTTTGTTGTTTTAAGTTTAAAATAGGAAGATGACACTTTGCTGTCCCCGTGGATGCTGCTGTTTTTAATTTACCATGTCCTGACAATAGAAACTCTATATTGAAGTCTATTTTGTGGAAATCTGTCCTACAGTGATTGAAACGTGGATTATTGTTCATGTGTTGAAATAGATAAGGAGCAAGTTTACCTTTCTTTTAAATTATACACTTTTTAAATACACAATGGACTCTTGGTTCTTGTTTTGGGCAAATTTCTGTCTCGTAAAATAAACCCAGCAGCCTTTTTGAACTTACAAAAAAAAGTATCCCTGCAATATTGTTGGAGTTTGAATCCTGCGACTAATGGGTTAATTAACAAATCGCTTAAACGTATGCTTATTACTCTTAGTATTCATACTAAACCATAGTCTTTCATACTGAATGTATCTTTTTCTTTTCAGTTTTTTTTATAGCCAAAGTAGGTCCCCATCACCAGCAGCCATGGGGAATATGTTTGCAGGCCTCTTTAGTTTCTTTGGGAAGAAGGAGATGCGGATCCTTATGGTCGGTTTGGATGCTGCTGGAAAGACCACTATTTTGTACAAGCTGAAACTTGGAGAGATCGTGACTACCATTCCTACGATAGGTAACTCAAATGATGTAAAATAATGACGTCTTCATCCGTTTTGGGATATTACTTTTAATGAGGACGTCCAGTTTATTCCTAATGCTATTGTTTGTTTCCTATTGTTAGGTTTTAATGTGGAGACTGTAGAATACAGGAACATCAGTTTTACAGTATGGGACGTTGGTGGTCAAGACAAAATTCGACCACTGTGGCGTCATTACTTCCAGAATACACAAGGTACGTATATTCCAGTCAAAATGGTTGTTGGATTTCAATCAGTCACTGTCGTATTTAACAGATGCAAGACTTGTCACACACTTAATCATTTGCTCCCGTTCGCTCTCGTTCTAGGTCTCATTTTTGTTGTGGACAGCAATGACAGGGAGCGAGTCCAGGAGGCCCGTGAGGAGCTCTCAAGGATGTTGGGGGAGGACGAGCTCCGTGACGCCGTGCTATTAGTGTTTGCCAATAAACAAGTAAGTCCTATTTGTGACGTTACTTTATATAAGCAAGTGTGTATCATTACCATCTTTTTGAGTTTTTTTCTGGTCTCCTTTAGTTTGCTTTAATGTTTGGTTTTCTCACTTATTTTGTTTTCAGGACCTTCCCAATGCCATGAATGCAGCAGAACTCACAGACAAGTTGGGTCTTCACAGCCTACGTGGCAAGCACTGGTACATCCAGGCCACCTGTGCCACCACTGGGGATGGTCTGTACGAAGGACTGGATTGGTTGTCTAGTCAGCTCAAAAAACAATAATCATCGGCTTTCCACCCAATCTTAGAACATGTGCTCTACTCTTAAAGTTCCCCAAAACCGAGTTACCCTCTCCAAAAAGAAGCCCTGGAAGTTTCCCTTACCTCAGCAGTTATTGTTATAAACCTACAGACCAGTGGTGGGGATGATCTATTCTTGTAAAGCAGTCAGGTTTTATTATTATTTTATGTAAATATCTTTGGTAATGGGGCAGCTTGTTGCACTCTATAGAATCATGTGGTGTTTATTTCTCTTTTGGGCTGATGGGCATCCACGTGTCTATATAGAATAAGAAAAGGGATGTGAGGAATAAGACTTTACCAGCACGATGACCTCGATGCATCCGATGACTTATTATCTGCTCACATGTACTGTAGCGGGTGATGGGCTTTTAATTAAAATAAAAACAAAACTGACTTAAACACGTATGCACTACTTGCAGCAACTGTGGTTACTTTAACAAGTGACTACATAGTACCAGCCCCCCCACCCCTAAAAAAAAAAAAAAATTGCCATTTAGTATACGCAGGCATTGCCACGTTGTACTTGCATCCCCTTTTCCAAGTTTAAATCGTTGGTCCGTGAACACTTACCAGCCTTTGTTATGCAGTAAGTCGAACTGAGAGATGCTGCCACAATCTCACATCAACCTGCTTCATGGTTCTTTGAAAGGCAGTATGTTGAGACCGCATTGGGTTTTTGTATTTTTGAGTCTCAGGTTTATCATGTGCTGCCTTTTGAAACGTACTTGTTAGCAAAACTGCATGGTGTGGTCTGTTGGTGTTTGGGGTCGTGTTTAGTCACTGGGTGTTTACGTCGTCATCATCATCATTATTTCAGCAGCCCGATACTGTAGCGCGATTCGGTATTTGTAACTAAAGAAATTGGACACTACAATGGCCCTTCTGTCTTTGCTAAAAGCCCTCGCGAATCATGCCTTTTTTTATTTTTTAAATTTGGTTATCAAAATCTGAGTGGCGTTTTGTTGGCAATACAAACCGTTTCAGCTACATGTTAAACGCGGTGCCAGTATTTCTTCCTCTGCAGCATGTTGTGCTTTGGGTAAAGGAGAAGCCAAACACACGCCTTCCTATCAAAGACAGTTTCCTTTTTATTTCCGAGCTTCTCCAAAAGGTGTGGGTTTTGCTTTACTTATCTGAACGTGTCTTGAGGGGACATCAATTGGTTTTGTGATTTATAACTGCCTAAAATTGTGAGAACTATGTTAATCTTAAGTTTGTGTGTTTTTATATGTAAAGCTTTTGTTTTGTGAGGAAAAAGCACTGTAATTAAAGTGACTGGATAATTTTGTTATTCTGCAACTGATTTTCATTTTCACACTCTATGCAATAAAACTGCTGAATGTTACAGTGTGTAGTGGAACTTCTATCAGTACTTGGTAGTATTTTTTTAATTATACATCGGCAATTTGCTTAAGTGCAACTAAAATAGGCAAATTTACTACCTTTTTATATAAACTGTAGTGCTGAATGATGAGTGAATCAACATATTAAAGTCATTTTATTTGTTATAGGTCAAGCAGAAATCTTATCCTGAGTCTAAGACATTTTGATTCGTCATAGTAGGAAAAGCACATGGGATACGAACAGCACCGATGGCGCCGTTAACTGCGGCCGTGACCATAACGAGCCATTGTTTGTTTAATAGAATCCTCCTTGTATTCCTGTCAGAGGTCACAATGTCGTCCATGAAAGGGGCCGGATGCGAGTACGCTGCTTTTTCTCACATTTCATTGGAGTGATTAATAAAACAAACAGCCTTTGTGGCGTCCCTGACAGGATAGTAACGCACTTGGGGGGAAACAACCCCAAAACGTGGTTTCATTGCAGCCTGTGGGGGCCGTCACCCTTTGACCCAGAGAGAAATGTGATGTAAACCGCCCAGTGTTTGGGTTGAAGCAGTAATGTGGAGAGCACACCCAGTTCACATTGTGTTATAGCGGCAATCCAGGACAACATTCTTGCAGGTTGATTAGGCTGCTATGGATAATGCAGCCAAGCCTATAAAACATGGCAGGGAAGTATAGCGGGGGGGGGGGTTTGGGGTCCCTCATAGGGCTGCTTTGTGTGGGCTCCTCTCCTGCTGCTCTGTCAGCTTGGTTTGTGTGTGGCAGTCTAACGGTACTCGGCCGTATAAAAGGACCAGCCTGTTTTTTTGCACTCTTATGAATGCCTTGCTCTTTTTTTTTTTTGTGCCCCCCCCCCCCCAGGTGCCAGCCAGCAGAATACCCTCTTTCAGACCAATTCAAGGCAAACGCAAACACTACACTCTATTATGACCAATGAAGAGCATTCCAATGGTGTCGCACCAGTCAGGGAGCAGAACCTATAACGGTGAGGGATTAAGGAGCACTGGCGCTGCTGAGAATAAGACAAGTGAAGCTGCTGAGCAGTGCACGAGGGAGATGGACAGGTACAAGGCCCCAAGGGGGGCGACATGTTAAAAGAAAAAACTATTTGGAACTATTTCCAAGCATAGGTGCTATTTGGTAGCTGCAATGTCATATACTCTTTGTAATCCTGATTTAAATGATTATAAACATTGCTGTGCTCATTACAACTTACCACAACCTTCAAAAGGTCTTTGCTGAAAAGCTGCCAAAAGTGTGATAGCTTTTGAAATAGAAATGTTTATTATGAAAGGACAACTCTCTTGCATCCGTCTTTTGAGATCTTTTACTTAAGCAGTGGTAATCGCGGAGGATCAGGAGAGTAATTTCCACTATACGAGAAAAGAGGAATGTATATTTATTCCCAGATAATCATAAAAGGTCAGTTTGACTTGCAAAAATATTTTACCGTGCATTGCAATTTACAAAAAAACTAATTCAAAGCCTGTGACTATTGATAGAAACATTTAGAGGTTCAAATCACATAAAATATGTTTTAAGAAAAAAAACTTAATGTCAAACAACATAACAGAGGCCACCAGTGTCCCGTGACTAATTCACCAACTTAATGAATGGAGAAAACATGAAGGCCAAAGTTTGCGAGTCAGACACGTCGACCTTTCTCCACCTGCGGTCTGTTGGGCAGTTTGGGGCGCTCGGGGGTCTCGGGGGGGTTTTTTTTGGAGGGGGGGGTCGGTCAGGCCGCCACAGAGCTTTCCGTCCGTGTTACGAGTCTTGGAATTGAGGGGGTGGGAAGGACATCAGTGGTCCGAGTCTGTGTCGTGGCGCCGCCTGTGGCTTTGTGTGCCACCAGCAGGGGCCGTCTTGTGGCTGACAGGGTTACGGGGGACAGGAGACCCCCCATCAGAGGAGTCTGTGTCATGCCGCTGCCGTCGATGGTGGGGGTGGGAGGGCTGTCGCTCGGCCTTTGCTCCCCCCCTTGAATGGCTGTCATGGGGTCTGGCTCCACTCTGACTGTGGTATGATGGATTATGATGATGGTGGTCCTTTCTCTGCCTATAGAGCAAAAGGAAACAAACAATCAGTGACCGGGTGAGATGTTATGAGGCCGCGGATAAAGAGGCTGCCCGATGAGCTTTTCAGTGACTTCCACAGAAAACACTTGATGACAGCTGCAAGGTGATTTTCTTCTTATGAAATGAACAAATGACTACATTTACAAACATAGAAACATGGTTAATTCTGTACACTACCATCACATGCTGATGTTATATTGTGGCTCCTCTCTCACCACCACATTCATTCATTCATGAACCCAAATTTTAAAAAGTAATCCTTTGGCCAATTTGTGTAGGACAGTGCGTCGGCGCCCTCTAGTGCTTGTGTATGAAATCTTGACTTATGTATAAATGCGCAAAACAATTTACCCAATAAAAGAATTAAATGTGGTCAAAAAATGTTCTTTTAAGTACATGAAGTGAGTTGACTTTGTAGTGTTTCTGGTATTTTCACCACGCTCAGGGAAACTAATCCCACAAGTGTCTGTGTGGAGTAATAAACCAACCTTTTTCTGTTATCAGAGTCCGAAGAGGACGAGTCTCTTCTTTGCCGTTTCTTCTTTTTTTCCTTCTTCTTTTTCTCTTTCTTGCTTTTTTTCTCTTTCTTTTTCTTTTTGCTCTCGTGCCTACAGAGTACAAAAAACAAGGGTTGTAGAGATTTATATTATTGACATAAACAAGTGACAAAGTGTCTACAGGCTGACATTTTGCCCAGTAGAACGATGCATAACAACCCGGCGGTTCATTCCGTTATCATAGGCAGTATCTAACATATTGTGAACACTCACAGCGGCTCCACATCCCCCTTCTCTTCAGTCGGAGAAGTCTTTGATATCGACGTTTCCAGACAACCTTCGGTTTTGTGGTGCTGTAAAGATGTGGATTTGATCAAAGAAACTTAAATTCTGATCACTACCGACACAAAATATTCAAAAAGGCAGTTTCTTTTCCTCCAAATTGCTGTGCGGTTACATTATAGACATCTGCATGTCTTATCTTAAGATGTTTGGTGATATTTTGGCATTGAGGAGAAGAACTTACTGTAAAAACAGGCAAGCCTAATTTAGCTGTCTCCTTTTCCTTTTGGGAGAGCACCATTTTCCTTGATCCTGCACTGTGGATGAAAACAATAATTATGCACTTTACAATCACAGATCATTCAAGGAACGACGCTCTGTTATCACTTGAATGTTAACAGGAGCATTCAAATGAGTTCAAACTGGACAAATATAGAACATAGTAAAGGACCGGGACACATATCCACATTTGTCCTCCCAATATGTGGTTTGCTCTAAAACAAACACTTGTGTTTATAACATAGACATATGTTATAAACATAACAAAGCATGACTCTTTAATTAGACTCAACCACAAGAAAGTGGATATTCAACAACAATAATAGGATTTACAATTTTCTTAAAAAAAGAAAATGACCTGGAGCTTCCCAAGCCTGAGACACGGTCCACATCTCTCTCTTCACCGTCAACCTCTTCCCTCCGGTAAACATCTGCGAGGTCCTAGTTCCCAAGTTGGGAAAATTAAGTGTGCTTTATTATTTTTTGGTAGGTTCAGGCCAAATAAAGTTGTTCACAAGTAGCAGAAAAAGTGGCCTACCTCTTTGGTCAGGCCAGTCGGTTGCCTCTTTATATTCCTGTGTCCTCTAGATGGAAAATGGAAAAAACATAAGGTTTGTTGATCCGCTCTAAACTGTGTCATCCATTTATTTTTAGAGGAAGGTGTACATACAGGGCAGCCATCAGTGCCTCGTGCTCTGCGGCTTTGACAGCAGCCATTTCCTCCTCTTTGGTCAAAGGTGCACCACTTTTCTTATCTCTGGAGTACCATGACAGATCCTTGCCTTTTTGCCATCGCCCTACTGGTGCCATCAGAGAATTCCCTGGGAAAGAAAGAAAGAATGTTTGAGAAACATATGTTATTTTCAGCTGTAATGGAAAACTTTCCAAGCAGACAACTTTTTTAAATATTTAATATATCTATATCAATCAATTGTAAAAAGTCTGCAGTCATGCTTTTTCTTTGTAGGTTGACTGATCGTTGCAGCTTCATGATCCGAATCAGCTTTATTGGCCACATGGAGTAATTGGTGCAACAGGTAAATAAGTAACTTAAATAAGTCAACAGGCCACTGAGGCAAAAACGAGGGTCGCGACCTCGCCAGAGTCACCTGATGATGTCACCATGCTTAAAAAAAAATAATATGACTGCGATTGATGAGGAGGTATCGTCTATGATAGCAAAACGCCTCTTTAATGTGCCAAAATGAAAAACATGTTCTTTAACAAAACGTGTTTCGTGTCACAGCTGTGGTGTCATTACGTAGTTTTCGTTTGGTGTGCTGACATGCGGCCAGCAGTTCAGATAGCAGAGGGACTACGTGTGTGTGTACTCACTTTGTCAAGGGGAGCAATGAAAACGAGGACCAGCTGTTTGTAGAGTGGAAAACGAGGCTAATACCGAACAGCCAGACCCCGTGTAATGAGGGACTTCACAGCGAAAGGTATGGAAAAGCAGCATGTGGAGTAGCGAAGCCATATGGCGTGTAGTTAAACTGCTTCTTAAAAAGACCGTTGCACGTTAGCTAAATGCTATTAGCAAGTCTATCTGGTCGGCGCTGATAGCGAATTTGGCTTCGTTTCTAAATTTAAACTTACCGAGATAATTCTCTCTGTGTTTATCGACTTTCACGTCGTCCCAGTTGAACTGGTCCTGGCCTCCTCGGACCCCTCCAGATCTTGAAGAACCGAACATTTTTTAGCAGGTTACTTTGGAGTCTGTAGAGAAGAAGCGGTGCGCCGTTAGCTTAGCCAGCTGACATTAGCCACATTAGCACACGAGTGAGCGCGATCGGCCCTCGGCGTCCACTCATCCGGGTAGTTTTGTCGTAAGTTTTCTTCCTTTTGTTGTTCGGAACAACGGGTTCTACCTGTCAGTGTTCGCTTAAACCATTGAAACTAAAATCTATTAATTCAGACTGTAATCTCCCAGAATATTGGCACAAATTGGGGGAATAGTTTGTTGAAGGAGAGTTCAGATGCTAAGTCGGACTATTGTAACGTTAGCTAACGTTGAAAGTGCGACCTTAAATCACAGCTAGTCATAAAAGTGCGTATTCTCTTACCATTAACGTGGGGACTGCTGTTACCAGTTAGTTGTACGCATACATTTAACAGGCTGGCAGGCTTTGTATCGTATATCTTTATGAGGCTAATAACAACACGCCGCGTTTCAGTTTTATCCTGCGTTTTCCCGATGCCCGCGAACCTAACGTGGAGGTTTTGACTCACAGTGATGACGTAGGCAGCACAATTTCCCTTAATGGCTATTCCAGCAAAGAGCAAGTACTGAGGAGGGAGAAAGTCATCCGGAGAGCGGCCTACAATCTCGGACTAACGTAACTCCCGATGTACATGAGATATTTTTCCAGGCTATTGTCAGGTAGGAGGGAAGGAGTCGTATTTCTTTCGTTTATACCCTGTTTGTGTTGTGTTGGGATCATCAGTAGCCTGCACGGACAGTCATTTCTTCGGGTGTGACAGGAGGCGGATTGTTTGTGTTGTCTTTAGTAGAGAGGAAGAAAATAGTTGTGTTCCCTGAGCATGGTTAAGTTTAGCTGATGCAACGTTACCCGTCCCTTTTAATCACCGTTTTCATCAGTCCTTGCGCATGGTAGCCATTAACTGAACTTTCATAAACTGTCCCATCAAAATGATCTGTTTTTATCTCAGCTTTTGTAAATAACTGCCATTTATTTGAGAAATCCTTAGTATTGCCTTGAAAAATGTACATTCACTCATTTCAGCATTTTTCTGTTTATATACCATAATGTCTTAAAACGTAATACCATGGTGTTTTAAAGCCACCATTCACTGCTGCCTGCACCCTTTGAATACTTTTATTCTCAACAAGTTTAGGCCACATCGTGATCGCACTGATCGCCTAAAGCAGTCACACAGGTTTTCCTCATGCAACGAGTCACTGGTTTGCATTTGCCCACTTCACCGATTCCATGCAACTCACAACACTTTATTGCTTTCAAGCCCAAGTGCACTTTAAAGTGCATGAGATTTATATATATTATTGTCAAAAATGATGACACAATTTGGTAAATAGAATGTAGGTTTCGGGCACAAATTCACACCACGACTGAATAACTGATTCTTGACAAAAAGATGCAGAAATATTCCGATCACAAGTCTCCAAAGCCCGAAGGAGAATATTGAAATGGCTTATTTTGTCCAACCAACAACTCCAAAGACATTTAATATAGTCAAGAAAAATACGGGCAATCAATTACGTGTGAGAAACGTTTTTTCACTTGTGAACTAGTTTCTGATGAATTTATCTAATCTAATTTAACTAATGGCTTCAGCACCACAGAGTCTGACCGCTGAGACCTGATGGATTTCACATGATTTGAATCTAGCTTCAGTCCGAGATGAATCACGAGGGGTTTATGGCACATGATTAGTCAGCCCGCTGCAATTGTAAACTTGCAGCTTCTCATTGTCTCGTGTGTGTGCGTGTGTGTGTGTGTGTGTGTGCGTGTTAGACTTCATGTTGAGGGAAGTTTAGAAGGTTTGTCATTGCATTATTTTTGTCTGTGTGTCCTTGTTTTTTGATCATGGCGTTTACAGGCGAATATATTATTTTCAGAGCTGCAAAACGCGCTAACAGAGAACATCGGTGACTTTAATTTTACAAACCGTTTTATGAAAATTATCAAGCAAAAGTACATTGGAGCTTCTCAGAAGTGGAGCTTAAATAGCCTGTCGCTTTAAATTATATCTTTTAGGGTTATGATCTGGTTTGAGTGGAAACCGGTCTGCTTGTGCTCTTTTTCTTTCCTTTTTTTTAATGGCAAAACAATTGATCCACTAACTGATCACCTAGAAAGGTTCCCTCCACTGTGCCTGTGCGGAGTCGCTGCAGAGCGGCGTCACACACTCATCTGTGTGACCACTAACGGCAACTACTGGCGGCCGTGAGCTGTCAATCAGCCGCAGAGTTAAAGAACCTAAAATGTGTTTTTGAGACACCACGTGTGCCTGCAGCTGTTAAAATGGGGCCCCAAAAATGTAGGTGAGGTTATTCTGCAGTTATAGCCATGGACAGAAGTTATATTAATGACAATGATGAAAATAATCATTTGTTGTCGTCCTACCTGTTTTTTAATGGTAAAACTAATTTAATGCAAATTTCCCAAGTAGGTTGGTGTATTACTATTTAAAAAGTCTTTGGTACTTGTTGGTTCACACCCATCTCAGGACTGGACTCCAAGCATGTTGAAGTTTCTGAAAAAGAAATGGTTGCTTTTATATGTTAGACATCGGAGAAGGACTCTGCACCTGCAAAGACAACCTCAGTCCGTCCCACTTGGACACTAGAAGGCTCGCACGCTGTCATTTGTCCTGTACGAATACACCGTGAAACCGGAATCGTAAAAAATAGCATGAATGAATTTGTGGCCACACTGCGCAGCCCTATCGAGGCCTTTGAACTAGAAATTGAACTCGCTTACATGTTTTTACCGTAATATTTGATAAATCTTGACACTTGGAAATGGACCTAGATAAATAATCTAATTAATAAAGTCCACCCCCACCCTTTTCTTTTTGCTCTCCTCCCTCCCACACACACTCCAAACACAATCGACTTGTCTCGCACAGACTCGCACCCTCCCCGCTCACTTTGCATTGTGCGTCTGCTTGAGCTCCGTGTGTACTGACGAAAGGTAAGCTGGAGAACTAAAGGCGTCGCGTTATTCTTTACTTGAGTAGCTCACCTAAGAAGTGTTGTGAACATAAGAAAAGATGTGTAGAATATAAAGCAGCATAGAAAAGATGAGCTATATCCAGGTTTGTTGGTGATTGGATGTCTGCATAATTTAGTTAAAGAGAGCTTAATGTTTTTTGTTTGAAAAATGAACGCAGGTCTCTTAAAAAGTTGTATCTTTTAAGCCTCTCGTGGGTCTTATTTCTTCTGTTTTATTCTGCCGCCTCAAGCAGAGAAGGGCTCTCCAATCAGTGCTAATTGCCTCCCCGCGCCGCAGTCAAGTCCCGACTTGCCAGCCTGTTGTTTTCCCCGTTTGCTCTCCCCCTTGTGGAAGACGTTTTGGTCCCTTGGTTGTCCATCCCACCGAGGTCTGACTGAGGACGCCAACCCGTTGAAATGTGTAGTTCTGGTTCTATAATGACAGATGCCGTGAGTTTCCAGGGAATGCGTCTCCCCCTTAACGCCCTCTGTTTGCTGTACTGTCCCCCCCCCCCCCCCCCTCTAGCAATGGCGGGACCCAGGCCCGTGGTGCTCAGCGGCCCGTCCGGGGCAGGGAAGAGCACTCTGTTGAAGAAGCTCTTAAAAGAATACGACAGTGTCTTTGGCTTCAGTGTTTCCCGTAAGTATTCCGCTCTAGATGGATCGGCCGTTTATTCAAAAAATAAAACCCAAGAAGGAAACATACCGGATGTCATTTTAAGAGGATGTCTTCTCAACCCCCAGATACAACGAGAAATCCTCGGCCCGGAGAAGAGAACGGCAAAGGTACAACCAGTTCTTCCTCTTTCGGGACCTGTGTAACAGCAACGGCATATTTCTTGAGTCAGCAGCGTTTGAGCTTCTGTTTCCGTCTCCAGATTACCATTACGTCACACGGGAGGTGATGCAGACGGGGATCGAAAAGGGCGATTTCATTGAGAGCGCCGAGTTCTCGGGCAACATGTACGGCACCAGCAAAGCCGCCGTGCAGGACGTGCAGGCCAAGAACCTCATCTGCGTTCTGGACATCGACATGCAGGGCGTGAGGAACATCAAGGGCACGGACCTCCGTCCCATCTACGTCTCCATCCAGCCCCCATCCATCGCCGTCCTGGTGAGCACGGACGGAAATGCGTTTCATTGAATCAATACGTCCGTTTGCTTTGCACCGCAGTCATGTCGTCCTGCAGGTTTCGGGTGTTGTGAATTCTTCTGAATGCTCTGTTTGGTTCCAGGAAAAACGTTTAAGGGACAGAAAGACCGAGTCAGAGGAGAGCCTCCAGAAGCGTTTAAAAGCAGCTAAGGTGGACATGGAGTTCAGTAAGTATTTATTTATTGGCTATATTAAAAGATATAAACGGTGAAAAATATGAGTCTAAACATATTTATGTTCTTCTAGGTAAAGAACCTGGAATGTTCGATGTCCTAATCATCAATGATAATCTGGAGGATGCCTATGGGCAGTTAAAACGGGCTCTTCTCGAGGTGAGCTTCTATTGCAAAGCACAGTATCACATCAGTGTCACTCTGCTTTAATGCATCGACTCGAGCATGAAAAGGCTTAGGCGTTCTTTTATACCTTCTGTGTACAGTGAATTAAATTCCTTTACGTCGGTTTTAAAGAAAAAAAATCTGCTCGGTCTCTTACAAACGGGAAGTTGGCTTGAATCCCCACCTAGAGACCGATTGTACAATCGTAGCCTAGCAACTGTAACCTAGCACAAGTGACAGGACCACTCTACATTTCTCCTCTTCTTTGGTTTCTCACAAAGCAAAAAGCGTAAAAGCCGAACTGAACTTTGTGCTTATCTGCTGCAAACAGCCTCACCTGAAGTTTATCCGTCCGTGCTGTAGATGTTTCTGTATTTCTTGAACCATCCTGACTTGCATGAGGAGAATAATTAAACGTTTGTATCCCTCTCTCTGTAGGAAATCACTAAGGTCAAGGAAGTCAACATGTCTTCGTAAGGGCCTTCAGCATCCTCACACCTTTTTGTTCCTGACCATCCACTCCTCCAAAATAAAAGCCCACAGGCCTCGGTTCCGGTCGTGAACATTCCCTCAGATGTGGTCTGTGAAACTCCAGCCAACATTCCTTGGCGGGTACACAAATACGTATGTTTTTTTTATATGGTACTTAGAGGTCGATACTGACAAATGATATCTTAACTTATTTTAGTGACCCGATATTTCCCACATAGTTCTTCACTTTTCACTCGTATGAACAGAAGTTACTCCGATGATGCTCACTTGATGTGTGCCTGGTTTCTCGCTTTGCCGGATAAACTGATTGCAGCTTTGTTCTCTTTTTTTGACCGACGCAAACACGGAGGTGACACGACTCACTCCATCATGCGAATTAACCGGTCTTACGAGACTGTAGAGCTTGTTCCTGGATGTCTTGACTAGTGGCAGAGTGTTTGCGCTGAGCTGCACAAATTTAGTTCAGGAGGGAAACTACAAATTTAGAACTTCAGCATTACAGTTGATTTCTTATCCAAAAAAAACAACGTGGTGGCTGTTTATGCTCAGGAGTGCATGGAAGTAATTCCAGTGCTAGTCAATGTTTATAGTTGTGAGTCATAGTTCATATTGCGCTCTAGTGAGACTAGATCTCATAACAGATGGAGAAACGGCTTAAAACCACACATTGAATATTATTATTAAAAAAATGCCTTTTTTTATTCAACCAATTTTCATTTTTCTTTTACAATTGTAAATTTGAAAAACTTTAAAAACAGTTATATCATTTTGCAACTTCCCCATAGTAAAATTACATTCAAACTAAAGCAGGACTTTTGGAATGAAAATGAATAATATATTTTCCTTTTTTGTGTTGCTTAGAATCAAACACGGAGATTTCCTTTCAACTGAGAGAAGATCTATGACCGTGGTTTACACAGGAACCGTGAAGTAAAATTTCATATTTTTAAGACCCTTCTCATTCATTTTAAGACCTCGTGACCACTTTGGATTCTAACTGGCTACTTCAGGGACACGCGTGAACTCCTTTTACTATAAGTTAATGTAAGAAAGCACAAATAAACAGCCCGCAGTATGCTCAAAATCTTCTCATGTATACTTACACTCTTCAACTCTGTTTTGGCTGTTATTTATAGATTCTTTTTATTGTATTAAACATGTATGTTATGGTGAAATTAAAGGAATAGGAGATCAAGCCTTTCATTACATATTCTTGTATAACAAGTATCTAACTAATATGAGCACTGGATAAATTGAATGCATTGACCAACAAAATAAAATACTTCTGGAATGTGTGGCAGAGGCAGGATTGTAAAACATTTGTCCAATTGTTTCACTACCTGCATGTCTGACCAACTTCATCTGACTCACTGTTGCTGTTTTCAACACAGTGAAAACTGGTTTGGATCAGTGATAGTTGATTGCAGGGGGGATTAGACATTGCTCGTGTCCGGTGGCTATGTAGTGGCTCTTGAGAACACCCCTCTGGTTTGAGTAGAATGGCACAGTCCAGTTATCCTGCGCCGGTGTGATGCAGCATCTCTGCTCCAGGAACCTCTCCTGCCGGCTGCTTATAAATGACTCTAAAATATGTTATGATGTTTTTTTTACACGCTAAAATAGTTTTTTTTTTAAAATATCCTATACATTCGACTTTTATTTTTTTCGGCACGCAAAAAAAATATTTGTATGACTCATTTAAGTGTGTGTTACAAATAAGAGTTGTGAAATAAACTGCCCATACTTGTTTGCAGTACAACTGCATACCCATCTCAGGACTGGACTCCAAACATGTTGAATTAATTATAGAACTCAAACATATTTGGAAAAGAGACACGCATACAGGACAAGCAATTAGAGTCGCACCCTCCCCGCTTCCTTTGTAATGCATTTGCATTGTGCGTCTGCTTGAGCTCCGTGTGTACTGACGAAAGGTAAGCTGGAGAACTAAACCGTCGCGTTATTCTTTGCTTGAGTAAACCTAAGAAGTGTTGTTAACATAAGAAAAGATGTGTAGAATATACAGCAGCATAGAAAATATGAAATTAACCCAGGTCTCTTAAAAAGTTGTATAATTTAAGCCTCTCGTTGGTCTTATTTCTTCTGTGTTGATTCCCCCGTTTGTATGGAAACCCATTTCCGCCACGCAAAGAAAAGAAGAAATTATGACTTTATGAGTCTAAATTATCGAAATTATGACTTCGGAGCCTGCGCATGCGCATATCTTTCGTTGTTTGATATATTGACTTTCCAAACCGTCTTAGCGACTTATTGTCAGCGACCTTATCTGGTTTTATTGGAGACTTTAGTGGTGTCTGACGTGACGTGACTGAAGCAGAAACCTGGCGGCTCGCAGCAGCCCAGCTGCGGTCAGAGAACAGAGGAGACACACGTCACGTCCCGACTGACATCAACGCGCGCATGCGCACAGCCGCCGCTGAGGCTGCAGCGTCTTTCCTCATTGAGCGCTGGTTCAATAAAGAGAGAACTCTCTTCAGGGCTTTTCAATGGTTACCAATCACGATAACTACGGAATAAATACCACCCGGAATGTATTTTATCTCCCTAGAAGTTTGATTTATTTCGGACTCGGAAATACCGAAGATAATTTAGACTCCGCTGAAAGTCGGACGTCCCTGTTTGTAATGAGGGGGGAGTGAGTGGGAGCAAGTGTCCGTAGAACGTTTACAGTTCGGTAAAGTTGGCAACATATTCACAGATTCGGACTTCCTGGTTTAATAGCAAGTCAGTGAGAGGTTGTTAAACTCTGTGTGACTGTAGACCGTAGTCACCCGCCATGTCATAAATTTGACTTTATCTCACAATTTCGACATTCTTAAGTCATAATTTCGACTTTTTAAGTCATAGTTTTGGGGCTTCCATACGTTTGCTCTCCCCCTTGTGGAAGACGTGTTGGTCCCTTGGTTGCATTTAAGTGCGGCCGTCTTTGCGTTTTATTGCGTCCATCCCATCGAGGTCTGACTGAGGCCGCCAACCCGCTCTACTGTGTATTTCTGCTCCTATAATGTCAGATGCTGTGAGGATGTGTCTCCCACCCTCTCTGTTTGCTGTACTGCCCCCTCTGTCCCCCTCCTAGCGATGGCGGGACCCAGGCCCGTGGTGCTCAGCGGCCCGTCCGGGGCAGGGAAGACCACTCTGTTGAATAAGCTCTTAAAAGAATACGACAGTGTCTTTGGCCGCAGTGTTTCCCGTAAGTATTCCGCTCTAGATGGATCGTTCGTTTATTCAAAAAATAAAACCCAAGAAGGAAAGATACCGGATGTCATTTTAAGAGGAGTTTGTTTTATTTGAGACTTAATGTATCTATGCCGAAGCACATTCCTTTTCTCACCAACCATGAGGGCTCGTCATTGTCATCAGTGTAGCACAGTATGAAATAAAGTAGCCTGTGAGATAAATGTCTTCTCAACCCCCAGATACAACGAGAAATCCTCGGCCCGGAGAAGAGAACGGCAAAGGTACGACCAGTTCTTCCTCTTTCGGGACCTGTGTAACAGCAACGGCATATTTCTTGAGTCAGCAGCGTTTGAGCTTCTGTTTCCGTCTCCAGATTACCATTACGTCACACGGGAGGTGATGCAGACGGGGATCCAAAAGGGCGATTTCGTAGAGAGCGCCGAGTTCTCGGGCAACATGTACGGGACCAGCAAGGCCGCCGTGCAGGACGTGCAGGCCAAGAACCTCATCTGCGTTCGGGTCGTCGACATGCAGGGCGTGAGGAGCATCAAGGGCACGGACCTCCGTCCCATCTACGTCTCCATCCAGCCCCCATCCATCGCCGTCCTGGTGAGCACGGACGGAAATGCGTTTCATTGAATCGGTACTGTGTTGCCGGGTGCGGCCGTCCGTTTGCTTTGCACCGCAGTCATGTCGTCCTGCAGGTTTCGGGTGTTGTGAATTCTTCTGAATGCTCTGTTTGGTTCCAGGAAAAACGTTTAAGGGACAGAAAGACCGAGTCAGAGGATGACCTCCAGAAGCGTTTAAAAGCAGCTAAGGTGGACATGGAGTTCAGTAAGTATTTATTGGCTTTTTTAAGTGATATTAGCGTTAAATATATGAGTCTAAACATATTTATGTCCTTCTAGGTAAAGAACCTGGAATATTTGATTTCCTAATCATCAATGATAATCTGGAGGATGCCTATGGGGAGTTAAAACAGGCTCTTCTCGAGGTGAGCTGCAAAGCACAGTATCACATCCGTATCACTCAAGCATTTAAAAGTTTAGGAATTCTTTGATACCTTTGTGTACAGTGAATTAAATGTTTTTACATCAATTTTAATGAAAGAAAAAAATGCAATCTGACCTGTATGAGGAGCATAATGAAATATTTGTATCCCTCTCTCTGTAGGAAATCACTAAGTTCAAGGAAGTCAACGTGTCTTCGTAAGGGCCTTCAGCATCCTCACACCTTTTTGTTCCTGACCATCCACTCCTCAAAAAAAGAAACACAGACTTCGGTCCCGGTCGTGAACATTCCCTCAATGTTTCTGACGAGGCCTATTAATTAATAACTTGTTTTAAAGCACAAACATTCTATCTCCCCCCCCCCCCCCCCCCACCCAAAAGCCTCAATGATTATCTGTACCTTAACCATGAAGCTCAGGATAAAGCTGCTTCGTTGAAATACAGCTATAACTAATACTACGACTTATATTGCCACAAACTATTTAAAAAAATGTTTTTTGTTATTTCTGTATTTAAAAAGAAAATCATTCCAGCTCCTGCAAATTTTGTATTTTCAGCAAATCTATTGAACTTCATTTCAGCTTCTCCCATCTCTGTATTATGAGCAATTCTTTAAAATAATTTCAGATTTTCTGATTTACAGCAATGTTTTAATATTCATTTCTGTATTTCTTTTGACAATTTTTGCAATTAATTCAGCTTTTCTCATTTCTGTAATTTCAGCAAAAAAATTAATTTCAGCTTTTATCTTTCAGCATTCCAATGCATTTTCTTCTGCAGGAAATGCATTTACTATTGCACTGGGACACTTGGACACACGTTAACTCCTTTTACTATACATTAATGTAAGAAAGCACAAATAAACAGCCCGCAGTATGCTCAAAATCTTCTCATGTATACTTACACTCTTCAACTCTGTTTTGGCTGTTATTTATAGATTCTTTTTATTGTATTGTACATGTATGTTATGGTGAAATTAAAGGAATAGGAGATCAAGCCTTTCATTACATATTCTTGTATAACGATTATCTAACCAATATGAGCAGTAGACCAACAAAATAAAAAACTTCTTGAATGTGTGGCAGAGGCAGGACTGTAGAAAAATGTGTCCAATTGTTTCACTACCTGCATGTCTGACCAACTTCATCTGACTCACTGTTGCTGTTTTCAACACAGTGAAAACTAAAGCTTTTTATTATGAACAATAATTATCTTTAACGTCAGTTTACAGCACATTAAAAGAACATGTAACAACTTTTAACGTACTATATAATCGCTTTTTAAATTTTTTTTATAAAAGTTTTTTCAACATGGTCGTCGTGGCGCATGGGTAGAGAGTGGGCGCCGGGAACCGCAAGGTTGGTGGTTCGAGGCCCAGCTGCTCCATGTCCCTGAGCAAGACACCTAACCCATAATTGTGATAAATAAAAATGTAAAAAGCCGTGGGTTAAAAATGCAATGTAAGTCGCTTTGGATAAAAGCATCAGGTAAATGACCTGTAATGTAACACAGAGGCTGGTGTGCATTTCATATGTAGTGGCTCTTGAGAGTGCCAGTAGGATGGCAAAGTCCAGTTTTCCGGTGTGATGCAACCTCTCTGTGCCGGCTGGTTCTAAGTTTGTATAAGTAAAATATGTTTGACACATTTTTTCTGTAAAAAAATTGTATCAAGCATTTCTGTGTGTGTGTTACAAGTGGAAATTGTGAAATAAACTGTCCGTACTTATTTGCAGTACAACTATTTATTAGATAACTCAAACATATTTGAAAAAGAGACACACATACAGGACAGGCTATTACAATATATCAGTGCGTTAACGTTAATACATAACTCGCTCTTTGTAACTGACTAAAATACCTTTTAAAACAACACCACAAATCTTCAAGGGCCAGCTACTGTTTCTAGTCGCTATTAAAAAGGTAGTAGACTTTGAGCTTTCACAAACGTTCCATCGCAATAAAATACAACATTAGAGAGCAGATCAATGCAGGCACCAATCTAAATATCTTGCATGTGACCCGGTGATTGCACTTCATCACTAAGTGTCACGTTTAATTATTGGTGCAAACCTGTTTCCCAACAACAAATAACACATGCAGTCACACAGAGAGATACAGGGTGAAGAGGATTTACTTTACCGATGGCTTACTTGTAGAAATGCCATTTTGTAAAAGCCGCTCACCAATAAATAATTAACAAACACCCAAACTGAATTTGACTGGACAAAGTTCTGTTGGTTTGTTTGATTTAAAGGAACTTAATACTGAGCTAGAAAGATCTAGACGTGACCTCACTAATTCCAACATTTGCTGCTCCAGGACGCTAAAGCACTGCAAAAGGTACAAAAGTAAAACCCCCCAAAATATATATACCTAAATATACTCTATGATCATTTCTTTGTGTGTACAGCAATAGTCGTCACTACGGATGATGCCGGGATCAGTTACTACTAGTGGGTCAAGGTTCATTAATTCAGGAAGGTCTATTTAAGTGAAATGTGATGATTTGAAAAACTCTAAACTAAACTAAAAAACAAATCCGCTCATCAGTAAAATGTCGCACCTTAATTTCCCTTTTCTCTGTGTCCACCATGTACATTGTACAAGACATTCCGCATGTCATCAAATGTCATCAAGCAGTTGTAACAAAGCAGTTTGGGACTGAAACATGCGTACGGGAACATACAAATACTCATATCTTCCAACTCGTCAAGAAAAAGACCCAGCGATGCGTTGTTCATGTCATTAAAAATGTCCCCATTTAAGACAAAGAGGGCTCCTACTGGTTCTGATGAAGCTCGTCGCTGATCTGTAGAGTGACTGGGTTGCCCACTGATGTGTAGCCGTAGGTCTGAGTGGACACTTTGGTCTTGAAGCTCTGCTGCCCGCCATCGACTCTCTGCACCTCTGAGCGGTACGAAGGCTTCGCTTCGACCTTTGCGTGGCTCACTTGGATGGGGACGTTCCTCTCCGTCCTGGACTGACCTCCGCTGGCTTGTGGGACTCCGGATGAGAAAAAGCTGCCGGAGAGATGCTCCCTGAACCGGCCGAAGAAGCCGCTTCTCTGCCTCTGGACCACGACAGGCCGTCCCACGTTGAGGAGCACCGGCTGTCCTACGGTGGACCCGCCGATCTCCCTCTGGAGCACCGAGATCTCACAGGGCTTCTCTGCAGCAGGCTCGCGGCTGCCGGACAAACCGAAGGTCTCTCCATCTTCTGGGACGTAGTCCTCCAAGTCCTCCAGGGTCAAAACACGGCCGCCTCGGGTCAGGATCTCAGGCTGCGGTCTTCCGAGCGAGTTATGATCCTCCTCTTCATCGTCGGGTTCAAAGATGATGGTTTGATCGTCGTCCAGGTCCTCACTGTCCTCTCCAGCTGGACTGAGGACAGACGAGAGCTCACGTGGTTCTTCGGTGACTTCCGTGGCAGAATCAGAGGGAACACCCTCCTCCTCTTCTTCCCAGGACAGCGGCTGGCTGCTGAGGTCTCCCTGCAGCTGGGCCTGCTCCACCAGCTTGTTGTTGGAATTGTTAGTGTTTGGGTTCGCCGCTGTGGATCTTCTGGGTCTGGGGGCAATCGTTGCTCGGTCAGACCCTGCGGGGGAGATGCCCCTTCTCCTCGACAGCCTGGGCGATTTATTGACCTTGTACTCGATGACCTCCTCCACCTCCACCCACCTGGGCTTGCTCGCCGGGGCGCTCGCTTCCGCGCCCTCGGGCACGGTAACATAGAGCGTGGGGATGGCGCTCTTTCTCGGGGTGGGAATCCTCCTCGGGCGGGCTGCGGGGGGCTCCGGGGTGGAGGTCTCTGAGCGGTGGAGTCCAGCAGCAGACAATCCGGGAGACTTGTGCCTCCTCATACGTTGGTTCTTCACCACAGTGGTTATGGTCTCCTCGCTGGTGTAAAGAGAGAGAGAGAGACAGTGTAACGGACGTGATAAAACTCTAATGCGTATCCGGATGCAGTTTGCGCGCCTGTGATTAAAGCTTGGGGGGGCTAACAGTACGAGTGACACTGAGCTGTGTCACCAAAACAAGTCTGATGTCAAGTGAGGACTTCCCACGTGCCGCCGTAACCTCTGATGCACTGCAGATTGTGTTGCATTCCAGCAGACAGCACCCCGGTGAACAAAGCCCGTCAGGGTCAGAATCCTCAGGCTTTAAATACATGCACCATGATGAACACACAAGGCCAAAGAGGACATTAAATGATCTTTTAGTGCATTTTAACTTCCACGCGGCAAGAATAATATAAATAAAAATAAAACATTCAATGCATCTGCATCACAAAGTCAGAGACTGACGAGTAAATCCACCCTGGTACAAATATCTTTGACGGTTCCTAATCTTGACAAATGATCTCAAGAGTTGAATAGAAAGTTCTTCCTAATAGTCCAAGTAACATTTATTATCAGTGATTAACATGTTATGTACAGAGGAATTGTCAAGATTATTTGATGTGCAATCAAGCACCAGAGCTGCTGCAGAAACCAGATCGTTTGAGCATGTTCACACTTACATGATGATGGTTTTCTTTGGTATCCTCGTCTCCTGTTCAGTAACTACGGGAGGAAGCAGATTACATTTACTAGACTAGATGCAATTATGCATTTCTAACATCTACAAATGTGTGCATATTATACTAACAACCCTCAACAAAGGGGACTCCCTGTAAGTCAGTGTTCCTACCTTCGATATTGATGGCCTGCCCGCCGCGAGTCGCAGCAGAGGGGGGGGCGAGACGAGCGCCACACTTGGCCGTGCCCAGACGATTAGACAGCTGGCAAAAGCCGACGAAATAGATGAGTTATTGCTGCTAGTTGATATCAACGGAGAATTAAGATTTATACTTTTCCCTCATATGCGCAGTAATTAAACAACCCATCATAAAGCCTGTGATTCAAGTAGGAATCTTTAATGTCCACCAACCTCGCACTCGTAGTGTCCGAGGTCTCTCTCCGTCAGGTTTTTTATGGCCAGGACCAGAACTCCACTGCGGAGCTCGCTGTAGGTCTGATACTTCTCCTGGTCGGTCAGCAGCCGGCCGTCTTTGAACCACCTTGTTCATAAACGCAGCCGGGAAAAAAAAAGATGTTTACACAGAGGGAGGCTAAAGACTCAAAGGGCCGTCTGAGTTGAATAAAAATGCTCCTACCTGATCTTGGGGTTGGGGGCGCTCTGTATGACGCAGGTGAACTGAGTGTCTCCTCCAGCAACAAATGTAGCATTCCTCATTTTATTCACGAACCGAGGAGGCACTGCAACAAATAGAATGCATGGATTAAATAATAATTGATGTTTTCGGTGTTAGGGTTCACGTCTGCCACTTACCCTGAACAGTGATCTTGCCGAGAGTGCTGGCGTTGCCGGCCGAGCTCGCGGCGAAGCACATGTACTGCCCGGAGTCATCGGCTGTCATGTTGTCCAAGATCAGAGTGCAGGAACCGTCCGGGTCCTGGATGACGATGTGATGAGGATCGGCCTCCACGGCACGTCCGTCTGCGTACCATCAAGTCGACAAGATGAAACACATTTAGCCCCGGCCTGCATATTCGACGTTAGCCTGTCACTAAGCGCCACGCACCCATCGCTCTGTAAATACAATCTAAAAACAAAAGTGCCTCACCCTTGAACCAAGTGACGGCTGGTTTGGGAACACCAGTGACTTTGCAGGCCAGCTTAACAGTCTGTCCCAGCTCTGCTGTGCAGTTTGCTAGAATTTCATCAAAGTCGGGAGGACCTGTGGAAGTAGATTAACCAGGAAAGGTAGTCGAAAATAAATTTTGAGTGATAAAAAAGACGCATTTATTGTGTGTGCGTGTGGTCCACTGACTCCACGCAGGCATGCTGTATCGCTGCTGCAGTTCTCGGAAGTCTCTCAGCCACGAGTTCTTGATGGTGACGGTGCGCGCCTGCAAGGTGTACTTCCTCACAGAGTCCTCGCGCTCGTGCCAGATCTCGAAGGCGCGGTCGTCGCCCTCCACCGTCTCGTTCACGTCAATGTTGTTCAGCTGCGATACAGAACGCATCGCGTAAGCTGGGGGTCAGGAAAGATGAGCACGAAGGAGAAAGTTGTGGTGGAAAGTTGTACCTTCATCATGTTCTTAAAAACGTATTGTTGTGTGTCGGTGTTGCTGTCCCTCTTGGGCTTGCAGATTATGCAGTAGTTCTTAAACAGGAACACATGCCGGTGGTGTCCTCTAGAGGACGTCCTGATTCCTGGCGCCCCTTCCCACACTTGGAAGGGTCCCTGGTTTGAAAAGAGAAAAAAATATACATATACAAAATACAATGATATATAATTGTACTAAGTGACGATTATCACTGCGTTGGACAGAAGCACCACCGACCTGTCTCATTGGCTCTCCTAATACGTCCAGTGTGGCCGGATAGTTCTCGATCATGGAGACGTGGTGCGTGTTCTCAGAGCGCTGAGGGAGTGCGGACACCATGGCATACGCTTCTTCCAGAAGGCAGCAGTTCTGGCCATTTTTGGCCTTGTTTCGGATGAGCTCCTGAGGTGAAGAAGGGAGAAGAAGGAGATTTCAATAAAACGTCCGTGGGAGACAAAGAGATCTAAAAAAACAAACGTCTTGCACGCGCAATTGATGTGTTCCCGCACGTAACGCAGGCGATGACTGCGCCTCAAAGGCTCGTGTGTGTAATGAGGTCAAAGCCGGTACCTTGAGGGCGGCCTTGTACTTCTGAATCCTCTCCAGTGGCTGTTGGAGGCTGGCGTTGACGCTACGTACCGGGGGGTCAGCGGGGTCTGCGTTGGCTTGTACTTTGTCTGTGTACTCCTGCAATGTAACAAAGGGGAGATTTTCAAGTTCAAATATTTACACTGGTCCAGAGTCCTCTCATTGCATGTCCCAGAGTTACCTTGAAGAAGCGGTGGACGGCCTTGTCGCTGACAGCCGACTCGGCCAGACTCTGACCGACGAGATAGTGGAGGTACTTCTCAAAGCCCTCCTTGTTCTTCAGGAAGCACATGGCGACATCATTGTCCGTGTCACAGTCGTTCAACTTGGGAAGGAATGCCCTGCAATGAAGAGAATCGCATTTAGAGTCTTGGTGTGAATCCCGTTCACCTTTTCCCTGGCTGTGGAATACTGATCCTTGCTCACTTGCTGTGGAAGGAGTTGATGTCATCAATGTTCCTGAATATGGCTTCCGTCTGGCTGCTGACATCGGGCGGCGCATCGGGGCTGTCGGCATGCTTCCGGTGATGGGAGGTGAAGAAGTCCATCTCTTTGACAAACTCCGACTCTCCATTTATCAGTTCTTGGATGAGTTGGCTGAGGATATGAAATAATAGTTGCTCACGACACATCCTTTACTTCCAGTATTCTGAAATTGAGTGTATGTATTCTTTTACTTACAATAACTTCCTTTTGTATTCACCCTCAGACACCTCCTCTGAGTTTGTCTCCGGAAGGTCACTCGAATCAGCAGAAAGCTGCAACAATATCAATATTTATACGTTTCAAAACGTTCAAAGCAATGATATAAAGTGGTGAAAAAGTTAAGATGTTACGTTGCTGGATAAGAGTTTTAATCTTGAAGACGTACTTTGAGCTTCTTGTCCAGGTAGGCGGGTGAGACCCAGCCTTGACGGGACGGTGTATTTTTGGTGGGTTTGGTCCGGACCAACCATTTGAGCGGATGAGCCGAGTCCAAAACCTCCACATACTGTCCCTCCTTGAGGGAGATGGATTCTTTGCTTGCTAACGTGGGGTTGTAGTCAGCCGTTGCCACGTAGATGTCACACATCTGAAAAAATAGATTAATAAATTATTATCTATCCTTTACCAGATCACACAGTGACCAAAACAAGCATTTAGGTTCATAGTTTAACACAATATCCCACTGAGAACTTCTGCACATCTCACCTCTCCCCTTGCGTCCCCCTCGTCCGATTCCGAGGAGGAGTCAGCGATGAGAGACGGGGGGCGAGAGCGGCCGTGATGAGGCGACGCAGACGGGGTCTTGGTCTCATCGTCGCTGTCAGCGCCCGGTACGCGTAAAGAAGCTGAGGCGGGCGAGGGCGGCGGGAGGTGATCAGAGGAGGAAAGGTCAGTCGTGCAAAGAAGGAGAGGACGTCCGAAATAACTGAAGATGAACAAAGGCTGGGGGCGTCACGCGTGGTCTTTAGTTTGGGGAGTAGAGCGTGGCGATCAGCGCAAGGTCACATTAACTCTCCTGGTGCTTTATTTACATGGAAAAGTTGTCTCAACATTGAAATCATTACCCCAGTAATTAATTTATATTTATCGATTTTCCGTGATGTAAAGGGAAAAAAAAAAACCACAACAATCATTTCATTGTGAATGCTTTGCTACGTGTTAGTATTGTGACGACATGCGAGAAAAAGCTACACCACAGATAACACGGATTATCTGAACTCTTCACACACATGTCGGTGAGCGTGGATTCCAACCATGTGTTGGTGAGACTTCATAGTCGCTTTAATCACTACGAGCTGCTCAGCAATTATGCTGACGCAGGAAAAAGGTGAAAGTGTCGTGGCTGCACCTTCACATATACGTTTAGTTTTCACTTCGTAAAAGGACATTTTACTCAAAAATGTTTCCACAAGTAACCTGTATCTATACTTCAAACGTTTATTAATCATAAAGCTGATGCACTCCGGATACATACTGGTAGTTTTGGGCCAAGATTTCATCCACTGGAGCACTTCAAGATTCTGTGAGCTGTCTGAATAACAAATTGATGATTGGATGAGAATTGTACTGATCGGATGGCTAGACTGATGGATGTAAAGGTGGAGAAGACATAATGCCCGTATGAAGCAATGAAAAGTCATGTGCTCAAACATGCTGAAAAACAAGCGCTGGAAAAGCATTGAAGAATTGAAGAGCTACACACTAAACAGCATTTCACAATTCTTGAATAATCAGCCTCTGTAAGCAACTAGCACAGACGTCCATAGCAGCTAGCATGTTTCATGTGCCGTGTCAGAACATTACTACTTAATGGACTTTTATTCCCTTCACACACACACACACACACACACACACACACACATCCCACCGGGTGATTTAAGGCGGGCTCAGCATTTAAATCACCTGATATGGTTTGGAACGAAAACCTAGTTGTTGGGAGACCTTTGGGCTCAAATCTCTGACCTTCTGTGTACAATCTGGCGCCAGTTAGCTTGTATGATGATGACAGGATTAAGTTTTCACACTGACAAAAAACATCCATGTGTTTTGCCTTTTTACAAACATCTTTCTGTGTTTTTGTGTCTGTGTTCTAAGCTAAATGGGCGATTTACAACTGAACATTAAATGTGGGCATCACATTACTTCAATAAAGCAAAATCAATTCTCTTTCTTGGTTTGAACCAGATTACCTGGTTGGGTTAAACTAAACTTGGTGTGTAGAAACATATGAATTATATGAACAGTTTGGATCAACTAAAGTTTTACTGTAAATTCAGATTTCTGGAATTTAACATGATAGAAAGTGCCTTCAAATGTAATTGGATTTCTTTCTAAATAAAATAATTAGATAAGGAATCAACTGAATGGTCCGTAACACTCACTTACCCTGTGTAATCTTTGCTGATACCATTTCAGTGATCTGGTTGGTGAGTTTCAGGAGGAATTCCTCGGTACCTACTTCACCTAGGTACGATGTTTTACTCTCTTAAATAAAAAGCAAAGCGAAAGAGAACACCATAAATATTGCCGTATTGATTACAAAAAATCATTCATACTATAAATAACAAAAAACATGAATACCACAGAATAAGATCTCACCTTTTGCTTTGCCGGCCGCCTCTTCTGGAGCACTAACTGTGATGTTGAGAACCCTGAGGAGAGTAAATGTTACTGATCTGTTGTTTCACTATGTATCTGTTTAAAATACACTGTGCATCCATTTTTTAGGTGTAAACCTTAAATGTCAAGACAAACTCACTCTGAGGCTTTGGGCTCCTTCTTTGGTTGCGGCGCTAGGATAGAAGGGTAGAGACACATATCACATATGTATATAATTAAGATCCAGTCAGACTACTGTCTTTAATCTATTTAAAAGTCAGTATTGCTTCCAGATGAAGGGCCTGTATGGCTTTGCTTACTCTGATCAACCCCTAGGTGGGCCGTGCAGATGGACTGCCCCGCTCTATTTGTGGCGATGCAGGTGTAGGCGCCAGTGTATTCTGTGCCCACGTCCATCAAGATGAGGCTGTGCTGGCGCCCCGAGCTGGCTATTTTGTATCCTTTGGTATCGGGCTTGATCCACAGGACATCCTCCACCGATTCCTCCTTCAGCCAGGAGACCATCGGAGCGGGGGAGCCTGAAAAAGTCACGGGGAGTTTTGAGAATGTTCCACGAGACATAAAACTTTCCCAGAGGGTTCAAAGGATGTCAAAACTGTCACGCTGTACACAACGAACCTTCTACTTTGACAGACAGAGTGATGCTGGCTCCTTGTTTCACCTTCCTGTTGCTGAACCTTTCCAGGAAGCGAGGTGGCACTAGAGGCACCTTGGGGTCTGGAAAAGAATCACTTATAACAACTTATAACACCAACTAGAGTAACTCTCCCGGGTTTGTCTGATGAATTACCTCTTTTATCTTGTGGCATAATCTCCCCCGGACCTGCAAAATATTGTTGCATCAGTATCTAAACTGCCTTTTTTTGCCTCATTTGGAAATACGGTATGTTTGCATACATACTCAGAACTACCAGGCGGGCGGAGGAGTAAGCGGAGCCCGCTGCGTTGCTGATGTACGCAGAGTACTCCCCCATGTCCTCTTTCTTCACCTCCAGGATCTCCACGGCATGAACGTCTCTCTCTGCCAGCAGCAGAATCCTCCCTGAAGATCGCAGAGGGTGGCCATCTTTGAACCAGTATATTCTGGGTTTAGGGAAGCCTGGAAGAAAACAGGAGTTTCAGAAACGAACGACATTTAGTTAGTCGCAGGTGTTTTTTTTTTACGGTTACAATTAGATGTTGATCTGTTTCCTCGGATGAATTGAATGTTGGCACTGGTTGCTAAACATACCCTTGACTTTGAGCTGCATCTTAGCAACGGGTGAACCTGGACTGACGTGAACATCGTGAAGCTCGTCCACAACCTGTGGTAACTGATCATCTTCGGCTACGGACTCGAATGTCTCGGTTTCCCTGGAGAGGAAGAGTTCTGTATTTATTGACTTTACACCAAATATTTGTAGACACCACATAGAACCCCGTTCTCAGTAAAATCACCTGGACATGTAGCCCCTGGCACTGACATAGGAAGACGTCTCCGTGGCATCAGCAGCCGTGTCATAATCCGAGCTGCACGATACTGATGGAACAGATTCATTTCCAGCATTAAACATTCATCAGTGACGATAAATAGGGACACGGTGCCACATTTGATTGTCTTTTATCTCCTGTATCAGTGTTGACCCCCCCAAAAAACAAAAGGGAATTGAATTTTCTCACTGTCGACCCTGAGTTCGGCCTTGGTGGCCGCGATGCCGCTGCTGTTTTCAGCTGTGCAGCGATAGACGCCCATGTCGGTGGGCAGCACGGCGGTAATGATGAGTTGGTGGCAGCCCTCCTGGTCCTCGTTGATCATGTAATGGTCGTTCTCCGCCAGCAATTTGCCGTCTTTGTACCAGCGAACGGCGGGGGTGGGCTTTCCGATCACAACGCAGTCAAAGCTGACTGGGTAACCGTCCGGGACATCCTGACTTTGTAGCTCCGTCAAGAAGACCGGGGCAGCTGGGTGACGAGAGAAAACAGACCTTTTGTTTCACATATATGTTTATCTAAAAAAAGGTACGTGCGTTTTTCCGTAATTAAAAGATGCCTAACCAGTAAACTTAAAAGCAAAAGCAGAACTTCATGTGAATTGTTCAGAAGTGGCTTTCTTCCTTTGTTTGATGGGAATTTGTTTATTTAATTATACATAGTTATATTGCGTGTTTAAGTGTAAACAAATGGTGTATTGATCTGAACAGCAGCTTCCAAGCTTTTCTCACCTTGAGCTCCGGCCATGAATGCAGGAGGCTGTCGTTCCTGTGTGGGGGTCTGTGTGCCGTCTTGTGTGTAGCCCATCTTTCTAATTCGCAGCTCCACTTTGAGAGGCCCCGCCTCCAGGATGGTGGTCTCCACGGGAACGCCGTGGACCGTAAACATCTCCATGAACCTCTTCGAGGCGACCTCGGCCTCCGTCCGCGAGTCGAAGCGAATGTAAATGTAACTGTCGTCCTCTCTGTAAGAGTGCGGGTCCGGGTGGCCAAGGTCCCCTTCGTCTGCGCTGACAAACGGTTCTTCTTCGACGTCCGGGGGCAGACGCGTGCGCAGCAGGCGCCGCAGACGTCTGCTCGCCTGCCTCAGCGAGTCGTCCATCTCACTTCCCGAGGAGCTCTCCGGCTCGCTGTCGGCGCTGTAGCCCACGGTCAGCGGCCGTCGGGCGGACGTTTCTCTCTCCGTTCCTACCGTGACCTTACCGCTGTGGGAGGTGACTCCAAACTTGTTGGTGACCTCACAGGAGTAGACGCCAGTGTCCTTTGTGGTGATGGCGGTGATGACCAGAGAGCAGGTGCCATCGTTGTAGATATCAATGTGGTGGTGCTTGCCATCCTGCAGCGGTTCTCCGTCCTTCAGCCAGCGCATCTTATCGGGTTTACCTTCAGCCACACATTCTAGATGAATGGTGCCGTTGGGTTCTTTAGTCTGGTCTTTGAAGCCGTCCTTGAAGACAGGTCGCATGTCCCTGCGGGCCTTGTAGCCCTTGAAGGCGGCTTGAATCTTAATGGCGGCGTCTCTGAGCTCAGGCTCATCCTCTTTGCTGATCTCCATGCTGTCCGCCTCCTTTGCCGGCACCTGTTTTCCGTCCGTCTGCTGAATCGTGGTTGTTTCAACGCTAGTATGCTGCACTGTTCGCTGCTCTGCCATCTTGAAATGTTCAAAGAACCTCTCAGTGGTCATAGGCCCCGACTCGCTGGTCGCTGTGACAGAAGCCGTGCTGCTCTTCTTGAGGTAGGAGACGAGCGTTGAACCACCAGCAACAGACACGTCCCCGGAGCTGGAGGACACCTTGGACTCCGTCTGCTTCTTGGACACGGTGACCTGCGCTTGCTCTTCTGATTTTATTTCCACTTTCTCAACGGACTTCAAATCTTTCTGCGCGGATTTCTTTTGACCACCGACGACCTCCTCCGGTTGTTCAGTGATGGAGTCCAGAGTCGGCTCTCGGCTCATGCGGCGTTTCTTGGCCGATTCCTCCCACAGCTCGTGCACATCACCTTCTTCAGCAGCTTCTGGAGGCAGACTGGGTTGGCCCATCATCTCACTTTCTTCCTGTTTTGCCTTTGTACCTATAACCACAATTAAGTGTTCAGTGTCGCTTTGTTGCAAATCTGTGGAGTTGTCCAAATATGACAACAAAATAACATAAGACAACAAGGTACCTCCATCTTTGGTACCAATGCTGAAGTCAACCTTGTGCCTTTAGCAATTAACGTCACCACTCACCAAGCTGCACAGTCTGCGGCAGCTCGACAGGCTCCCCAATCCCGGCTCGGTTGATGGCTGCCACCCTGAACCTGTAGCCACTCCCCGGCGTGAGGTTTTCAACCACAAACTCTGTGTTGCACACGGGTTCAGAGTGAGATGGAAGCCACAGGGAACTGTCTGCCAGCCGCATCTCCACCCTGTAGCCCAGAATGGGACTCCCTCCGTCGTGTAAAGGAGTGAACCAAGAGAGAACCACGGACTTTTCAGTTTTATTGAGGACCTCCGGGTCCTCTGGAGGATCAGGTACGGCTGTTGAGAAGGAGAACAGCAGGCGTTATATCCTTCAATAAAAATGAACAACAAAACAGCAATGTTTATCTGTCATACTGTGTCTACAGTATTCTACTCACGCAAAGTGCATAACTGGCACATATTAGCAGGTGGAATAATTAAGTTAGGTTACGTGATTTGCTCCAAACGCTTACTGATAATGTTGAGCTTGGCCAAAGAGAGAGCATCTCTTGCAGCAAATGTAATCTCCTGCGGTGGCAAAAGAGGTGCCCGTCTCAGGACAAGTCGATAGGAGCAGCCGTCGGCCCTCGTGGCCCAGAGGTCACTGGGCTTGATCTCGACGCCATTTGCGTACCAGGCCACTTCGGCCATAGGGACGGGCTCAGTGAGCTCAACGCAAAACTCAACCTTCTCCCCCACCGCAGCCACCTTGTCCTCCAGGGGCTTCACCACATCCAGCTGCCAACCTTATAGGAAGAAAATAGGCACAATTAAATGCAGGTTTGTTACATCACAACTCATTATCCAGTCCTAACAAAGCCATGAATGCAACAACGATTTGAGGCGTTCCGCTGGATGACTCACGCTTGACGCAGAGTTGAGCGGATGAAGATGCCGCGCAGGCTTTGAACGTCACTGTGCAACTGTCTTTCACTCTCAACTCTTTCAGCAGCAGCAGATGACGAAGACCACTCTCAAATGTCACAATTTCAGCATTGGGGGACTCCTTAACTGGTTTGCCATCGAGGAGCCAGTGGCAATCTTTGCTCTCGGGACGAGAGAGGGCACACTCGAACAGCGCTTCACCTCCATCAAAGGTTTCTACATTCTCCAGGCCCTGCACGATGTCAATGGGTTTGCCTGGACAGAAAGCAATTGGAAAAGAAAGAAGAAAAAAAAAGCCTGATTAAAAAAAAAGAAGGATTTGAAGAAATAATGTTAAATAATGTGGCATTCGTCAACAAAGGGCACATCGTTTATGCTGATCACTAACAGATCAGTTCATGTGGCCACATAAGTGTGCAGCTTAACAGAGCAGAGGAGACTCCCTGGAGGTTGGTGCTTTTTCCATGTGGAGGGAAGCTCACCTTCCACGTAAAGTGAAGCGACCGAGCAGGTCTCCCCCGCCTCACAGGAGTATGTGCCCCGGTCCTCGGCGGACACACGGCTAATGTACAAGCGCGCCACATTCCAGTCCTCCTCCACTAACACCCTGCGGCCATCAGGCTGCAATGGCCGCCCGTCTTTTTTCCACTGAGCCTTGACCGGCCTTGAGTACTGGCAGACGAACTCAGCCGGTTGGTTCTCAAGCACCCGAAGGTCCTCCATCTCGCTCACCACTTCAACTGTGGGATCTGAGGTTGGGGGCAGGGGTCATAGGGTCAGGGCTTGGCCATTCGATATAAGGATAAGAGACGGCTATGAAGAATGATATATGAGCTTTATAACCCCCTACAGGTCATTCATATGTGAGTGATTTTGTTGTGATTTTTTGGATTGTTCAGTACAAATTGTCTTCTTCTTCATCTTATATGTTGAAGAGTAAGACGCTGCCTTACAATGTATTTTACTGTCCATTGTGACTGCTGTATTTTCTTATAGAACTGAGTACACAGAGGGTCAAAAAGCCCAACCATCAATTTTGAGGTTAATGGTCACAATCACGGCAGCTGATGCGGGGCGGGGGGCCTGAAATACCAAACATAGTTAGGTGTAAGCGGTTTTAGTGCTTGACGGTTAGGGGCAGGGCCTGGCGGGATGGGATGGTGGAGGTAAACATGAGTATACAACAGCAGCCGGTAAGCATGGACGGGTGGAGCACCTTCCTAACACTGCCCATTAAACCATCCCGATCGTGCTACTCGGAGAAGGCGTGGTCAACCAACGACTTGAGGGATCCACATCACAGAAGTCTCCAGCGTGCAGTGGTCAACACAGTGCTGCCAGCAGCGGAGGTCACTTTCACGGCGTAGTTACAAGATGAAGGTAAAGAGGATCCCCTCATTTTTTGAGGTGGGTTCCGTTGTGGATGGATTGCAACTTAAGAGGCCATGTACGTCAACAAAAGCACAATACTTCATCCACAGTGACCAGGAAAACAGCAGGGAGGCGTCAGAGACGTCGGTCAACAAGCAGCGGCTCCCAGCTGCTAATCTCAACAGTGCAGATGTTGTATAGCCACCAATGTTGCAAATGTAAAGTCACTGCATGAAGGCAAGTAGATGTCCATGTATCAGCTATAGCTGCTCATCCCTGAAGGGTTTCTGGAGAGCTGAACGGTTGCTAATCAATCACAGAGTCAAATCACCAAATCCACCTGTTTACGCAATTTAGAGTCGCCAAATGACCTAACCTGCATATCTTTGTAATGTGGAAGGAAACCCCTGCAGCTTCAAGGAGGACAAGCCAACTGCACAAAGACACTTTTGGTTTTCAAACTGCTTTGCTCTCCAAACAATTTGGAACCTTTTTGAGTAACGATTGTGATTTCAAAAGTGAGAAACATGGATCGTGATCATCATTGATTTAGGACGCGGCCCAACAAACAGCACATAGGAAGGACTCACAAAGATTCACCGGACATCTGACCTCCGGTCGGTTGAGTCCTTGGAGGAGTACTCAAATGAAACTGTTGCTGTGATGCTGCACCAAGAGGTACGTTTTGGTCGCATCAAAGCATCTATCTACTGCATTATTATTAATGGAGCGAGAAACAATGCTGCTCATGCATGATGAAGCACAGAAATGTGAAATGTATCCATTCATGTAATCAAATAATTCACGTTATAGTTACTTGTTCTTTACAAAGAATTTGTTCACATATAAATTGGTTAATGGGAGTAATTATGTAGTAAGCAGAGATATTTTCATACGCGTAATACATAATATAATATATCTAAGTCAAATAGCACGTTGTGAAGCCAAACACAATGTATTGTAAATAAGCTCTAAATAAAGTTCCTGAGATTTTGAATGTATAATCACAGATCTGCAGGGTGTGCCGCTAAGAAGGAGTATCTTCACAGTGTGATACCTTTGACTAAGAGCTTGGCTGTTGACGTTAAATTGCCCGCTTTGAACGTGACAGCGCCAGAGTCGTCTGTGGCCAGGTCCTTTAAGGTGAGCGTGTGGATGTGTCCTTGGCTCAGCTCTATCTCACTAAAGGCGCTGTTCTCCAACAAGGTGCCATCTAGCCACCACTGCACCTGACCAGGTGCCCTACCAGACAGCTGGCAGGAGAAAGTTGCCCACTCCCCAACAAAGACATCGACGGTCTTAAGACCGCACACTATGAAGACTTCTTTCACTGTTGGGTGAAAAGATACACATATGCATACACTGAGGATCTAACGTACTCGTTGTCAGCAACATATGAACAAAAACAGAAACGTAACATTAAAGACATTCACGGTAAATCAACATTCAGACGTAGGTCCCAAAAACAAAGAAATACCCTATAGGATACCGTCAGAATGAAACAAGTCAGCCTTAAGAAAAGGTGAAGATAGATAAAAACAATATTGAAATAGGCTACCTTGCACTGCCAAAGAAGATGTGGTTAGCTGGTCTCCTGCATCGCAGGTGTAGTAACCACTGTCCTCGGGCTCCAGGTTCCGCAACAAGAGCTCTTGAATGCAACCTTCCTGCCTCATTTCACACTTCATACCGGGCTGGAGGACTATGCCTCCTTTCCTCCACTCAACGCGGACACCTGGCTTAGATAGCTCGCAGCGCAAGGTGACATCATCGCCCTCCACGGCGTCCAGGTTCTTCAGCTCCTTGTGGAAGAACACTGGGGCACCTGGTCAGAGTTTAAAATGGGACATATTGGCATCAGGTTGTGATGATGAGGGATGTGAGGATGTGGGATGAAAAGACAAACTCCTCTTTGGACAGAGGTGAAGGGATGCCGGAATAGGTTTGTGGTTGAGGGAAGCGGAGGTTCGAGAATTGTGGCCAACAGAGAAACTATTTGTTTTTTTTATAGGTGGTGTCGCTCTTTACCTTCCACAGTCAAGGTGACGTCACACTGTGCATCTCCTGTGTCACAAGTGTACGTCCCCGAGTCCTCGGGCACCGGGTTGTGGATACAAAGCTGGTGGAGTGCTCCGTTGCTCCTCAGGTCATACTTGAGACCTGCTCGGATGGCCACCTTGTTTCTGATCCAGGTAACAGTGGCCTTGGCGTCGGAGACGGTGCAGGCCAGAGTGACCATTTCCCCCTCTAGTGCCACAGTGTCGAGTGGCTTCTCTAGTATTAGCACTGTAAATATGGGAAACCCAAAACTAGATTAGTAATCGTCGCATTTACGTGAAGTTTTTCTGTTTCCCTTCCTTTACATTCCTGTAATGAATCGCTTCCAAGCTGTGCTGTAAACATAAATACAAGCATGCAGTGACTATTAAATGCTGTCGCACATTTCACAGCATGAATACACTTAAACTTAAAAGGAAGTTAAGCATTTAATCAGCGTTCCAATGTAAGTGGTTTATCTCCTCAAGTCAAAATATTCATGTTAACATTTATTGCAAAAACTACAGGAAAAGAATAGAAAACCCGTAGGCGAGGATGTTAAAGAGGTGCCAGCGTGTTTTCGTTTGCTGAGGCAAAGCCATTTGGTGGTTGATGGAGATGGACGTGAGGAGTATAACTCTTTGGTGACCATGTCATCTACCTTTGGGTTTCTCCTCCACCAGAAGACAAGCCACGCTCTTCTCTTGTCCCACTACAAAGGCAACATCTCCGGATTCATCTGTGGTCACCATCTTCAGGACCAGGCGGTGCACTTTGCCCTGGCGGCTCATTTGATTCAGGTCGTTATTTTGGAGGAGGTTTTCTCCCAGCCACCATTCTCCGTTTGTCACATCTGAATGAGACAACTCCACCTCAAAGACGGCGTCCTGCCCGGTGGCCACGGTCATATCCCGGAGCTCCCGGACAAGGCGCACATGCTCTGAGGGTGAATGGCATGATGGGAAATCAGGGACCAGATCTCTTGACCTCCCGGACGGCCTCAGTCACATTTTTTTTCCATAGCCCATAATGTAATTTCAATATTTTTATATAAATGCCTTGGTAGCTCAACATAGTATGATTAATTATGAGAAACAGAGATGAGAAGAAGCTGTGCTCTGTTACCTTTCACAGTCAGGGTCGCTGTCGTCTTCTTTTCTCCTGTATCACAGGTATATTCTCCGCTGTCCTTCGCGTTCAGCTTGCGTATGAGCAGGCTGTGAGTGGCAGCTCTCTGCTCCATGGAGAACTTCTCTCCAGCGGTGAGCACAGACGAGCCCTTCGTCCAGATCACCCTGCAGTCGGGGCTGGATGTCTCACAGGACAGGGTGGCCTCGTCTCCTTCAACGGCCTTTTGGCTTTCCAGCTCCTTCGTGAATATAACAGGTGCGGCTGCCAGAAAGACCATTATCAATTAGAAGGAATCATTTCAAATGGTCTCTTGGGTAAACCACCGTTCTACCAATTCTATACCAACAAGAAGCTTAAAATAACAAGAAACAGAAATAACAAGAGTATAACAAGAAACGGCGAGGTCACTGGTTTGTTTGCATCACCAGGACAACACAACAACACAGCATCTGGATTTTTGAATCCTATTCAATTATTGAGTGAAAGTCTGTGCAGCGCGCCCAGCTATTTTAATAATCTATACAGCTGTGGAGGGATGAAATCTTGCTGTGCATAAGGACACATTTTAATCAATGTGACCATTAAGGAATTTAAATTCTACAATGTCACGCACCAACCGCCAAGACAAATTCCTTGTATGTTTGACATATTTTGGCAATAAATGTTTCCTGATTCGTGAAAAGTGCTAGTTCAAGAAGACTGAACATGCATATAAGACAAATACAAAATTGGGATAAATGAATGGATACCAAGTCAGTAGGAAGTGAAAAGAAAAAGAGAGGTTAAGGAAATCCCAAGCATCCATGTCAGAGCTTGCTTGTTGAAAAGACAGAGGGGTTTGTCCCTCGAGGAGGTTGATAGAGACAATTTGACAGTCAAAATGTTACTGGAAAAGCAAAATGGCGAGTGTTCATTGTCATCCAGAGAGATAAAATGCATTTCCCTTACCTCTGACTGTCAGAGAAGCGGTGGAGGTGTGGTTACCCACTGTGAAAGTGACCGTTCCTGAGTCAGCTGCGGTGACCCCTCTGAGTGTGAGGCTGTGTACCAGACCCTCAGACCTGATCAGGTTCATTTCATTACTCTGTAGCGGGACGTCCTGGAGCTTCCACTGAGCCAGAGGCGCGTCCTCGCGAGAAACCCTGCATTCAAAGCGAACGTCCTCTCCCTCGTACACAACGCAGCTCTCCAAGAATTTCAGTATGCTAACCTCCACCTCTGTTGGACAAATACATTTCAGCAGAACAGTTACATATTTGTTTGACCTTTATCACAGATATATAGTTCGAGTTGAGCGGATTGTGATCAAAGTGTGATTGCATACATAAAGATGGAAAAGAGGAAGGTAAAAACGTTAGTAGCAAGTGAAGAAAAACCGTAACGGGTGTGTTAATGTTTGTGAAAAGAGTCCAGAGAGGCACCAAGGAGGAGGAGAGGTGAAGGACCAAGCTCAACAGAGAGGCTTTGAAAAGGGTGAAGAGCAGGAACACACGTGGGATGAGAAAGAATAGCAGTCAAGAAGACAGCAAACGGGATTTCAAGATGAAAGGTTGATGCGTTTCATGCTCAAGTCTCGGAGTGATGCAGGAAGAGAGGAAAGACTTTCCTCCAGGGGACAGTTAAAAGGACAGACTCAAATAGACAGCTCCTACCCTGCACGGTGAGGACGGCTGAAGTCCTCTGGTAGCCCGTATCACAGGAGTATTCGCCGGAGTCAGCTGTCTGCAGCCTGTAGATGAAGAGTTCCACAGTGGTTCCTTCCTGTCTCAGGTGATACTTGCTGCTGGGCGCCAGCGTCCTGTCCCCACACCTCCAGACCACACTGGCTCCCGGCTTTGTGGTCTCACAGCGAAGACTGGCGCCCTCCCCTTCCTCTCTTTCAAGGTTTTGCAGCTGGGTTTTGAAAAGCACCGGCTGGGCTGCAGGGGACGAGGTGGACCAGATGGCATTCAGGAGAACCGAGAGAAACCCGGGACAAAGTGCAGCCCGCCACATACGCAGACTGCTCTGACTACAGACACTAGGTCATCGCGGTCAGTGAAAGAGGTGCCTCATCACTATTTACCTTTTTTTAAAACACACGTTCAATAGTTTTAGCAAGCATACCCTTCACGTCCACTTGTGCACTGCTACGATGGACACCGGTGTCACATGTGTAGCTGCCGGCATCCTCTCGGTCTACATCGTGGATCACCAGTGAAGCCCGATGCGCCGATTGTCTAATTTCGTACTTTGCACAAGGACAAAGGCCGAGCTCTCCTTTCCTCCACTCCAGAGGAACACCGGGCTTAGAAAGCTCACAGTGCAGGGTCACACTGCCCCCCTCATCAGCCATTTGGCTTTCAAGTTCTTTAATGAAAATTACCGGGGCAGCTGATGAAGTAAAAGGGAGGGAGGGGGTGAAAGATTTGTATCTACAGCACAAGGTCGAGAAGAATGAGCGAGGTGAGAAGAGACAATGACACGGTCTCCATCCTACCGTTCACTACTACAGAGGCGGAGCACAGTGTCTCCTCTGAACAGCAGGCGTAGCTTCCCGTGTCCTCGAGTCTTACGTCGAAGATCTGTAGCTCATAAGTGAATCCCATTTGTTTCATGTGGTACTTTTCTCCACAACTCAGTACTTGAGTTCCTCTCTTCCACTGGACGGGGAGTCGCGGTTTAGAAAGCTCGCAGTGCAGAGTGACAATGTTTCCCTCCTCTGCCTCTTGGCTCTCCAGGTCTCGAACGACCGTGACTGGAAGAACTGCGGAAAGGATCAACCAGGTGAGACGTCGGTGTGTTGTTGTAAACGCAGGTTTCAGGATTCCCAGATGAAGATCACAGTATGCAGTGTAAAAATGAATTCTTAATTTTCAACTTACCCGACTGAGGTTAAACAAGCAAAAATGACATGTAATTAATTAAATTAGACCAAGAAATATTTACTGTTGCAAAAAATAGCAGCATAAATTCACAAAAGCAGCAAACCATGTTTCCGAACTGATAAATTACACACAAACATCCCCACTGACAACAATGAGAAAACGCTCTAGGATGGATTGACTATAACGCTAATTGCCAATACGCAATATCAACAAGAACAAATGTGCCAGACTATTTGCAAAATCCCCAAGACACAAGGATGTTATGTCCTATGTCTGTAGCATCTATCAGCATGTGCTGCTTAATGTTTGATTACAAAGCTATGTGTTCAACACAGTGAGTAATTAACAATGCACCCGGGCCAAAAACAAAGAATTACCATCTACATTTATCTCTTGCCTCATGTATTTGCCTTAAGCAGCAGCCGTGGCTGAGATACAAATTCCGACATAGAAATAAGTACCATGTCAGCAAGCAGTGACCCTGCCAGGCCTTCAGAATCTAATATGAACAACCGAGCACAGCCCACTTGTCAAAGACAATAAATCTGCCCCATACAAGCTCATTAAGCTCATGTAGATGCTTTAAATAAGCCGGTACTGCAATACAACACTGAGGAAAAATACCAACATTGAAATTGCAAAACAAGATACTACTACAGGACGGAAGGAACGTGTGACACAGCATGGACACACACAAACACACATCTGCAACCTGAAAGATCCGATAAGCGAGTGAGAAATAATGATGAGGCAAGAACACACTTGTCACGACCTATAAAGGCCAAAAAGTACAGGACTGATTTTAGGGGAGGTTGCGCACGGCAACATTAAGAGCATTGTCAAGATGGACGGGAATAAAAAAGTGATGGAAAATCCAGGCAAAGATATCCAACTTTTTGGAAGGAATCTGATATCAGACACCCACAGCGCATGCTGACATTTTGCGAGCAGGCAAACAGAAATAAGACAGATATTCCACAACAAAAGCAAATGACTGATTACAAGTGTTTCAGTAAGAATCAAACACAACATTTCTCTTGTTAAATCCACACTCAAAGGGATCAATGGATTGTCACAAAGACACAGCTTTATTAATATACCGTAGAGTTTTAAATCATAAATCCACCTACCGTTGATCTTGATGCTAGCTGAGGTCTTCTGGTCTCCACACACACAGCTGTAGTCTCCACTGTCTTCTGGCTCCACCTTATTGATCAGGAGTTCATTGACACAGGCCTTCTGCTTCATCTGGTACTTCTCTCCAGACTTCAGGGTCTCAGTTCCCTTCTTCCACTCTACAGGTACTCCAGGTTTAGACAGCTCACAACGCAGAGTCACACTGGCTCCCTCGTCGGCCTCCTGGCTCTCAAGCTTCTGCACGTAGTTCGGCGGCAATGCTGTTAAACCAAGGTTTCATTTCATGTCAAAACAGGTGAACTAAATAGTAAATAAAAGGTACAGAAAAGTAAGTTGTTTTGTATATACCAGATATAAAGCGCTTTCCAATAAAAGCTAGTTAATTCGTACCGTTGACTTTAACAGTTGCAGATGTCTTCTGGTCCCCACACGTGCAATAATACTCTCCACTATCTTCAACCTCTAAATTCTTAATCTGAAGCTCACAAGAAGTCTCCTCCTGCTTCATGTCATACTTTCCTCCAGATTTCAGAATAATTTCAGAGCCCTTTTTCCATTGAACACAATCAGCGGGTTTCGATAACTTGCAGCAAAGTGTCACAGACTCTCCCTCCTTCTTCTCCTGGTTCTTGAGCTTCTCCTTAAAATTTGCCGGCGGGGCTAAAATAGAATGAGATTGTAGAAAACAGGGTGCTTTTTTGTTGGTGTGTTGGATGTCATGCAGGATGGAAAATGATTGAAGGGGAAAAATGATGCATGAGTCGTGGTGTTCCAGTCATCCAACGGTTGGGCTGGTGTTCCTTTTGAAGAAGGTTTACCGACAACAGCGCGCTTTATCCAAAAAACAGCACAACCTGATGCACGGTACTTACCGTCCACTGTCACCTTTGCCATGCTCTTGGCGGTGCCCACGTCACAAGTGTAGATATCGGTGTCTTCCTCCTCCAGGTGTTTGATGGTGAGAGTAAGGATCTCCCCCTTCTGGGACATCTCATATCGACCCCCCGCCGTGAGTTCTGCGTGGCCTTTAAGCCAGGTCACAGCGGATGCGGTTTGTGCGGTCTGGCATTGCAAGGTCAGGGAGCTCTTCTCCTCGGCCCGGCTGTCCATAAGAGCTTTAGTGAATTTATGGATTGGCTCTGCAAGGTAAATGACCAAAAAGAATAAATAAATATAAAAGACACAGTATGAGATTGTTGGACTGATCTACGATCAGAAAATAAGATCATATCAGAAATGATTCTACATTTAGTCACATATGTTGACCAGCTTTTTCTACCACAATCTCTCAAAAAAAGTTGTCATAAATGGCTTTGAACGGCGTAATGCTATTAAAGAGGGAAAATGCAGTAAGATGGAAGTATAAATATGTGATTTTCGGTGATACCCCTGATTTCCAGCTTGGCTTTAGTGGTTGCTCCTCCCACAACTTCACAACTGTACTCTCCCGAGTCTTGAGCCGAGACGTTACGGACGGTC